>NC_135269.1:34090223-34405759 GCF_051311805.1 Agelaius phoeniceus | reverse complement strand
TGCATGTCAGGAAAAATGTCTTTAGAGAAGAAGAGAGGAGGCAAGGGAAATTATATGCATGGTTGGCATGGACCACTGGGTAAGAAAATAAAATTACTTCTCCAGATAGGAAGAGATTTACAAGGACCATAGCTGTCTGTCAGATGAAAATCTAATAGCATAAATGAAAGTTCAAACAGTGAAAAGTGCAGCGTTGAATTATTTAACAAAAACTATGGTAACACAGAGCAAGCTGAGACTCTGCATGTAACAATACTAAAGGTAACATAACTGTGGCCTTCTGAATATCTATTTCTGGTAGGAAACAAAGATGTGTACATACACACAGTTGCATGGAATAGCTGAATATACAGTCTGTTTTATTAAATTAATTGCTGTTACTATAATTAGTACTGTAATTGAAAAAAAAATTTGGAAATGCTGGTCCTGAGATGGGGAAGTAGCAAAACACCTTCTGAAAATGATGGTATGTGTTTGATGGTATATGTTTGTGTTCTCCTCTACTCAGCAATGGTGAGGACATAGATTGGAGTGTTGAGTCCAGTTCTGGTCTTCCCAGCAGGAAAGAGATATGGATATACTGGAGAGAGTCCAGTGAAGGGTCACTACACTTAAAGGACTGGAGCATCTCTTCTACAAGGGAAGGGCTGAAGTTGTTCAGCCTGAAGAAAGGCAGTTCAGAGGAAACTGTTCACAATGGAAGGATGTAAAGAAGTGAAAGCAGGGTTTTTTTCATTGATTTTTGGTGACAAGATCAGAGGCAAACTGAAACACAGGAGGACTGCTCTGAGCATCAGGGAACAGTCCTTTACTATGGGGATGACTGAGCACTGGCACAGGCTGCCCAGGGGGGTTGTGTAGTCTCCATCCTTGGAGATACTCAAAAGCCATCTGGAGATGGTCTTGGGCAACCAGCTCTAGGTGGCCCTGATTGAGCAGGTGCTGGATCAGATGCCCCCCACGTGTCCCCTCCAACTTCAACCAGCCTGTGATTCTATCAGTTAAGCATAGGCATAGGTGCATATCTGTTTTGCATATATTCCCCTGTAGGCTGAGTTATTAGAACTGCTAGTGCCATTTTGACTAGTTTTGCACTGCTGAGGACACAAAGGGCGCTCTAGGGAAGACATCTCAACTGGTAGTCATGCATTATGAAGAGGATGAAGTGTAATTTATACATACACTGGGAGTGTTTTGAAGGACATTTATATGTGATTACATGAGAGAACAAGAGGAGGGATGTGTGATATTTTTAACTTTCTAAACAAGGCAAATAAAAAAATTATATTAGACAATAATGAAATCATTGCGTTAGAAGACATCTGTTCGGAAAACAATATTCTTCATACAGCTAAGTGTCTCACAGATTTGTCATCTAACCTTTAAATAACTAGTAAATGATATTTTCAGCAATAGGCTTCTGAAGTCCATAAGGCCCTTGGAAACCATGGTAATTTTCCTGAACTCTGAAAGAGACACACCTACGTGTCTGCTGTATTAACAGGCATTTGCATGTCTAATTTGTCTTGCACTGTGCTGTGCTTTCACTCTGCTGGAGTGGCAAAGGGTCAAAACTAACTGTATTTTGGAAGAAAGGTTTTAAAGTTGGTCTGGCAACTCAATTATATTCTCTCAGCTTCTGAGAAATAGGCTCAGCCTGATCCCAAAAGCTTCATTTCAATCTTTTGATTAGCAGAGCTTGAGAGCACCTCTTGGCTGGCAAATTAAGACACCATAGAGCAAACTTTGCATTCTGACTCATAAAGTGTTTTTGCAAGTATCACTAGCAAGCTTTGGAATAAATCCTTCCTTCAGTTTTTTTTGTAACATTTTTTTATCCCAATAAGAATTTAGCATAGCAAGATATTTTGTACACAGAATCCATTGTTTGATGGAGATGGTTTCTTATAGGACACAACTATTTTGTTATATCTGGTCAGCACTAGAAAGGTTTCTAGACTAGTGAGAGTTTTCAATGTCTGTTTTTCAATTTGTGGTACGGGACAACTAGACTAGTTTTCAATGTCTGTTTTTTTTCAATTTGTGGTACAGGACAACTTCAAATCTGCTGACCTGATCAGTGCTCGGAGACCTGAATACTGCACAGCAGACTTGTGCTGTGGGCGACACTATTTATGGCATATAGTGTTTAGAAACCTAACAGCATCAAACAAAATAAAATAATATGGTAAACACAATTAAAGGTGAATGCTGTATGACTGAAAGATTGGTATACCTAATTAAATGCAGGCAGATTCCTGCCTGCTTCATTGTTTCTATGCAACTTTTAAATTGTATGGAAAAACATTTCTGCTTAAAAACACTCCTCTTCATTGCAAATCCAAGGACAACTGCAAGTTCTGGGTAACAGAGAATGAAACAGTTCTAAAGATAAACAGCATATTTAATATTTATTTAGTAGAGGAAGAGTAAAGTAGTAAATGAAAAAAAAGCTACTCTTGAAAATAAAGCACTAGTTTTGGGCTGGGAGTTATGAATTTAATTAATTTTCTGTCAGGATTTTATTTTTATAGTAGTCATTTTTACTCATGACTGGGTGGCTCTTAAGATGAGTAGCTGAAACAATTCAACAGAGACCCTTTGAGCTGTGGAAATTTCAATTGTACACTGCAGAAGAATTTGATAGCAAGCAAGAGTTCACTAAATGTGCTGTTTTGACACACAATGCCTTTGAATTCAGGATAGCCAAGTTTTCTTATGTAGTGAATGACTTGTTCTAAAGCAAAAACTAGATAAAAATCACATGGAGGAGGTAGTCCAGTACAGGTTAGCTGCTTTTGAGGCTGTGACTCTTTATGCAAATTGTCTTTGCTGATCTGTGTGGTCAGGAAGGTGGGGTTTTGGTCTGTCATGAGTAGTGATGTGAGCCATCGTGGTATGCATTCATGTTGGGTGACTGCAATAAGAAAATGGCAGCCCTGGTTGGTAGCCAAAGGAGAAGGAAAAAATGCAGGAGACAGGCAAGAATGACATATACTCCCACTTGGAGCGCCTTAATCTTCCTGTTTGAGAGGCTGGAATGACATTTTAATAGTAGATGTGTCAGGTGGACAGTTGCTAATAATAAGACCCTAGACCAGCCCAGTCATACTGGACATACTTTTCTGCTGCCAAATTAAATAAAAGGGAGCAGGAAAGCAGCCTTGTCTTCTAGTCCTCCAGGAGAGACAGAGGAGTTTCCCACAACTTGTTCAGAGTTTCTTCTGGTCTTCATTTCCCATATTGCTTGTGTTTATCCTTTCTTTTTACTACTTTACAATCACAATATTTTTTATATCACAAAATTGTGATATAATTTTTTAAAATCACAATATTTTATAGCTGACAATTTAAAAATCCTCATCATAGAAAAAAATCCAGACTAAATAATTTTACTTTTTATTTTTTCTTCAAATTCAACAGCCATAATATGTTTCTCGTCTCTTCTTTTTTTTTTTCAGAGTATTCCTTATTCTTTTGCTTAATATTTTCTCAAGCCTATTTATTGTTCACTGCTTTCAAGATCTGTGTTCATATCAGCATTGAACAAGTAAGAATGGCAGAATTTCTGTTCATGCTGTTTCCTTAAACCTTTCTCTCTATCCTTTACATCCTCAGTTAATGGGAGAGCAAAGGCTTCTGTTCCCCTACTAGAAGTGCATCATGGTGATGCTTAGGCATAGCAGTAGTCCATGTAGTAGTCAGACAGCACTCCTATGCTATTTGTACTAAATTGTAAGTGTTGCTTTCCCAAATACTATGGTGACCTTTCTTGGTCCACAGAAACTCATGAGAAAGACCCAGAGAGAATAGGTGGTGAGTATGATGCTGAGAGTAGGTCAAGTTGGCCTTCTGTGACAGGCAGTGTTCTCTTCATATGCTATGCCTAGAATAGAGCTCAACTCCTTAAAATTGTGAAAGTGAAGGGAGTATCTCATCTCAGTGAAGAGCTGGTTCTAAGGTAAAGAATGTGTTTTCATCATTTGCTATTCAGCAGTAGCCTTTTTGGTGCTGGTGCTTCTTGAATATAAATGTAACAATCCTGGCTTACATGGCTTTCTTAATGAAGAGAGATACTCCCCTTGTAATATGTGTAATCACTCATATAGTACTGGCTGCATCATCTGAAACTGCTGTAGACATGTTGCACCCAAGACCCTATGTTATGAGACTCAAAACAGAACTCCGTTAAATGGAAAAGCACAAGAATAAAGAGCAAAAGGGATTAGAGGTTACTAAGGGGTGACTAATGGGTCTGATTTGTGACAATGCAAACTGGGGAAATCTGTGAAACAAAATTATTTTTGAAGTTCAATCTAAGACCTAAAACCAGAGAAGAAATCCTTTATCTGAGAAATCTCTGTTTTCACTAAAGGAATGCAGCAATTTTGTGCTTACTGGACATCTCTGCAACAGAATTCATTAAATAGTCTGGAAGACTGATAGGTTGACATGGAGATAACTTTTCAATGAGATAAAATTTTTTAATGAGCTCCATATTTGCAGATGTAGAAATAAAGTGAAAATCATTAAATCCGGTTGTCAGAAGTAGTCAAAAGTAAGATGGAAAGTATTTTCTGATAGTAATTTGGGCCCTTCTGAACTCACAGTATTCCTGGTAGTAACTGAATTAAAGTGGTAAGTGCTGTGCTTGAAAATGATGCAAAACAGTCAGATATTTGAAGCACAAAAGAAAGATATATTTTCACTACGTGAGGCCAACCCTGGCATATGACACCCTTTGTGCCCTTTAACCTGTATGATTAAAGATTCTTATAATTTGAAATAAAGTCACGTAACTTATTGCAGTGGAATAAGAAATTTCATGCAAAAATTTTAAATTTCCTTCATTTATATATTTTTATAGACTTACATGGAATTTATGATCCGTGGTGTTCCTTTCTTAGGAACTGCCAGACCCAGAAGTAATGAAGTACTATCTCTAAACAAAGCAACTTTTATTATTTCAGAAATCTGTGTAACATTATCATTCTTTTGAAGCTTTTCACTCTGAAACAATCTTCAGAAGTCCTTGATATTAAATAACCTGATGGCCCCAGGTCATTAAAAGGACTTTTGGTTGGGATAGCAGCACCCAACCATTTGGAAGCTGAAAAAAATGCGCCTGTATCATTGTAGATTTGTCTAGAAAAATGGGTGAATAAACATTTTTTGTGAGGTAGTGGGTTATCTAACACTTAGCAGCAGTGCAGCTTCTCCCTTTAGTACATTATTAGGGAATATTATGTTTTGTTCCTCATGGTTGTACTTCCTATCTAGACCTTATATTGAAAATATTCCCTGAACAACTGAAGAAAGGGAGGTTTGCTGCCCTAAGTGGGCACTGCTTAAAGTGTTTCTCTTTCTCATGCAGGCTGAGGAGCAGGTACAATTGAGTTTAATGAGAGTCTTTCCATGAGTACACTCTGCAAGCTGAAAATAAATGTGTAAGGGAAGTTTTAGGAACTAGTAGGCACTTTGCTGATGGCCTTCTTGAACTTCTCATCTCTGCATCACCTACAGAGTTCCACTTTCCTTTCTTCTTTCAATGAGAAAACAGAAGGGTCTTGAGTGAGTTATAGAACCTTGCAGCTCTACATCTGTATGGCAGAGCTTGAGGGCTTTAAAATATAATGTTAGCTTGAAGTGCTTGAAGTGGAAATACCAATTGTTTCATTTTCTTTTAACTTCAAAATAAATGAATGTAATTTAGTCAGTTCCCTTTCAACACTCCTTATATCATTACTACATCTTATAATCTGTGAAAAGACTGAGACTCTTTTTGATTTGTTTTGTCATGTTTGAAATTCTTTCTTTCAGGCAGGGACTGAAAATTCCGTATGTTCTTGTTTGTTTGTTTTGCAGAAATTTGCTTTCCTGATAATCTTCTATCATGATGCCAGAGATCACCAAAGAGTTCTCTTACCTCTGGAAACATATTCCGTTTGAGTATTGCTAAAACAAACTAACAGAATATAGAAACAGCAGAATGAAGTAACTCAACCTACTGTGTTTTTGAGTGAAAGATACTATTCTGGCCTTGAATTTTATTATTAAAAGTACCCCATGTGTATGAGTCTGCCACTTTTGAATAAATCCCACAGAATGGTGATAACAATAAATGCATTAGACTTGCATTTCAGCTTCCACCCCACATAAGCTACCAAAATTCTCTTTTGAGTTTGTGCTACTGCTTCTGTCTAAACATTCACTCTGTACTTGATACCTTCATGCTGAAACAAACTAAAGCTGTTCATGGAAAGCCTCCACAATGAAACATGAATAAATTTTGAGGGAGAAAATCTGTTGCAGTTCCATTTTCTCTTTTTCCAGCTGAGAAAATCTACAAGCAATACTTGTTGGTGCTATTATAGATGTCTAGGTTCAAAACAGCCTATCTTGCTTTTCCTGCTTTTCTGCCTTATAATTTTGTTTTTACTAACTTGTATTCCTGCATGGGCAACAGTGATACTGAGGATGCAAAATGTTTTCTGCTTTGAAGCCTGATTTCATGTAATGATTTTGTGACTCATTAGCTCTTGAGTTATAATTTTCTATTTCTGGTTTCTAAGCAAAGAGGAATCTTGTCAGTCTGGTTGAAGCAGCTCAATTATTTTTGAGTGAAGACCATGTATAATAATGTCCCAAAATATAGAAGTGCTTCAACAGATGCTGCTGGGGGGAAACTAATGTCCTATCACAGTGTGAATATGATAAGTGTATAAGACTGTTTAAAATACACACATTAGCTTTCTTTTGGGGTTCTTTAACAAAACTGGACATACCCACCTAAGGAGTATTAGAGTTGAGAGGTATGTGAAGCAAGGTGAACAATGAAATACCCAGTCTGCAGCTAACTCTAATTTCATCATGCTGCTCTACAGAGCTGGATGAAAGCGCTCCTTGTGTTGTTACTATTGCATGTAATAGAAAGAGGTTTCAGATCACAAGCAGTAGGCAGCCCTTTTATTGCTAAATTTTTCATTAGTCATGGAGCTAATAGTGATGTGTAGGTGTGTGGACGGGCAGAACTGAAATGAAGTATCAAAAAATTGGCTCTGAAAGAGCACATAAAATATCATAGGACTGTTTCTGTCCTGGAAAAAAATTGTTCATATGAAGGGGAGAGAATAAAATGGATCCTTATTACGATATATGTTTTCTTTAATTTTCACACCTGTTATGTATCTTTATGCTCTGAGAGTGCATGTGGAAGCATCTAAATAACTCACACTACCCATTCTCTTCTACAGTTCTAACAACTTTCTTTTCTCTCTCTTTGAATTATACAATCCACATCTTTTTAGTAGTTCTTTACATGGCACTCTGCATTAATTCCCATTATCTTTTGATGCTGTTGATATTTCAGGTGAAGGTGTATGATTGAACTCAATGCTGTTTCATTCCTAGAGTTTTTTAAAATTATTTTCTGTATGTTTTTTTACACGTGCATACAATACATGCTGGCCTTTTTTCTGATTCTACTAGTACTAAAGATATGCTGCAGGACTTTTACCACTAGACTAAAGGAACTAAACAAACAAACAGCTATTCCATTCCTTATTTCACATTGCAGTGGATTGTAGAAATACGCATGCTACTTTTCCATTTTATGTTTGCTTTTTGACATCTTTTTCAGCAGCAGAAGTTCAATGGCTAATACACACATTTACACCCAATAAGAACAAACTTTAAACCTGTTCCTGTATTATTTATTCTCTCATCAGAACTACAGAATTTGCTGTACAAATCCACATTTTCTGTGTTTGACATAAAGATTTGCCTTGTATTTTTCAAAATTACAGAGATGTCATTTCTTATGAATTTATTTATTGTGGTACCTAACAGTCTCTTGAGTGCTAAGCAGAGAACCTGTATTCTGAAACTGAAAAAAAAAAGAATAACATTTGAAATTCTGCAATGTCTGTCTGAAATTCTGCAACCAGGACTGATTGTTTTTATGTGCATTTGTATCCATTCTTCGACTCCTGAAAAGACAGAAAATTAATGAAGCTTGAGATGTTAAGAAAGCAAGTGAATTCTTTCTTAGTCCAGTTGAATACTTATTTTGATTTCTTTTTTTGTCACTGCAAAGCAAAAAGAAAAAATAAACACATTTCTGGATCATTTACCCTGTCACAATAAAAACACCAGGCAAAAGTGATGAACATCACTTTTGATGGGATTTCAAAAGTGGATGGATGGATTTTGATCCCATTTGAAAAATGGGATTTCTGATTTTTCTCTACAGAAAGGGAAGACCATCCTATATATGTGTCTGTTGATCTAAAGGCAGTGTAGGAAAAGGTGGTGCCTCTCTTTCCTAGATGATGCTTACTTGCCTAGGTTCATGAATGAGAGCATTATGAATAGAAGGCCATGACAGGTTTTGAATAGTTGGCTTGGGTGTTCTCATGGAGTATTATTTTGATAAAAATGGGGGTAAAGTCAGAAATCAACAGTACAAAACTCGTTGTCTTTCCTTATATCTGGAGTCTTGCAGAAGACCTTGTATTTGAGGAGTTAGATTTTAGCCAGGCCGTCTTTGCTGTGTGGGGTCCTGTGTTTAAGCGTGAGCAGCTGCTGTAAGGAAATCTGCTGGAGTGGCCTATATGGGTCTGTTCTGCATGTTGGGGATGTTATGGCAGAGATAACAGTCCAGCCTGTCAGGATAAGATGCGTGGCTTTACTTGTTAGACAAAATGTAAGGCACTACAGCACAGAACGGAGAAGGAACATAACCACAGATGGGATCTGCAGTGTGCTGGGGGACAATCCATCTGCAGTCTGTTTAATGCTGTATGAAACTGTGCTGCCCAGTACCTGATGGGATGCAAGATTTACTTACTATCTATATTAATCTTTGTATTCAATCTTATTAAACCACCTATGTTAGTATGGGGTCTTTTTTACTGAGATTTTGGGCCTTTTTTACTGAGATCCACGAAAAACCCCTTCACTCTCTCTGCCTTCCCCACTTGTGGTGCAGAACATTCACATTCGTAAAGTATGAATTCTCTAAAATGAAATTCTGCTTTAAAAAGGGGAATGTACAAAAGAATCAGGCTATGAATTACTGTAAGATACTGATTCAGAGAAGGGAAAAAAAGAAACTGATGATAAGTATTTGGTGCTGTTCGGTACAAGGCAGTAGTTATCTATTCATAGAAAGGCCATCAAATATTTTGTGAAAAAAATGCAACCAAGCCAAAGCAGAATAAACTCCAACTCCCTTTTTCCCCTGCCAAAACCCACCACCACCACCACCTATATTTCAGTGCAGTGGAATTGTTAGGAAACTTGAAAATGAGACTAACAAAAATCAAGAGGGTCAATTTTTGGTGTTGAGTGTTTAGAAGTGTTGAGTGACTCAGAAGAAATAAACCACTGCAGCTCTATTCCAGAGGAATTTTTAGAAGCTATTGTTTGAACCTGAAAAATATTTCTGCTATTCTGTTCTCATAAAATAAGGCAAAAAGCATAAATAACTAGAAAATGAGAAACTCAAATAAGGCATCTCGCTGTTTTTTTTCTGATGACCTTAAATAAAACTTTTCAAACACTCATTTCTACAAGAAAGAACAGGGACAGAGCGTTGTGCAGGAGCTTATGATTGTAACAAATAAGTCACCAATAGAACATAATACACAAGAATTAGAAAAAAAAAAGAAGAACAATGTATATGACTGAATAGAAATGAAGTACAGTATTATAAAGTCAATTTGAATTGCTTTTCCTTAAGTTATTTGGAAAATATTATAATATAATTTCAATATAACTTTTCTTCTAAGTCTTTCGGGATAAAGGGGTTTATTTTAGAAATAAGCGAAGGCTATTTTTAAAATTTTTATTTGGTTTCTTCTTTAATGGTGCATTATATTAAAAACATCCACTGCATTACATTAAAATGGCAATTTTTTTAAAAAAGTGATTATACTGTTAACTTTTGAGAAAAGTAACAACATTTTTAAGGCTTGAGTTTTGCTAATTCTGTGTATAAGTTGCAGCAATATCAAAACAGCCAACCACTCCATCATTAGAAATACTTCAGAATTCCATATGGGAAAAACTGTGTCTCAAAGTTTTTATTGTTTTTAAAATATTTTTAAATTCAAATAAATTAAAATATAATTACAGATGTGTAGTTTGTTGACACTTCTTATTTCAAGGTTAAGGTTTATGGTATCTAAATGAAAATCTTAAATAAAGCCTAGTCTTAGCAATAACTTCATTTTTTAATAAGGGGAATGCTGATTACACTTGTACTGATTTGGTATATATAATGCTAGTATAAAATATGTGAAAGTTTGAAATTGGAATGGAATGGTGAATTGTTTATATAGCTAAAATGCTGTCAACTAATTTTCATAGAAGCTTGTGTATAACAATTAAAAAAAAAATTATCTACATCCTCACAATATTTATTTTTAAAAGGAGCTACTGCAGATCCCTCCCTGTATCCTGATTACCCTGCATAGCAAGGGCTATTAGGACTTAAAGGGCTTCTGCCAGGAAGGATGCTATAGAGTTTCCATTCCCCTCTGTCCACTGACCATATATCCTATTCTTGGGCTTGGCCAAATCGAACATATTTATTTCATAGATTTGAAAATAAACTCCATGGATCATTACTGCTGTAGGATGATCCTATATGTATTTTGTAGGCAAGCAAAAGACACCAATGAGCAAGACCAAAATTACAGGTGACCCACCTGTGTGTCCTACATGCATCTGCAAGCAGATCGAGTGCAGCTCCTATAATTGGCAGTGGCACTGTAGTAACTGGGAAACTGCTGAATACTTTGAACTCCCAGGTGAGCATCCAACAGCTGATAGTGGTTGCCCTAAGATCCCACTGCTCAATTCTGTCCCAGCCTTTGGTAGATTGATGAGCTCTGTGATACTCACTCACATGCAACTAAGCTCTCCTCACATCTCCAACACATGAAATATGCATATAAAGATTACTTGACCACAATTTCTTTGGTTTGTGGTTCAGAAAAGGTCAAACATTCATTACAAGTGCTCATATTAAAATCATCATGGGAATTGGTGATTTTTAACTGAAACAAGGCAGTGTGTTGCTCTGAAATGATGCAGGATGCTCAAAGGAAAAAACAAGAGAAGATCTAATTTGGTGAGAAACGCACGGTAATAACTCACTTCCACACTGGCAGAACTCTATGAATCATTTATATTGACAGTGCTTTGGCCATAAAAGTGATCCAGTGGGAATGCATTAACAGTTTCCACCATTAGTAATGGGAGGTAGAAAGTGGAGCTCTCATGGCTAGCACAGCATACTCTTAGAATTGTTGGGGAAGTGATTTAGTGCTTTAAAAAGAACTCTGCCTCTCACTTAGGTCTGAGATCAAAAGATTATGACCTCTGGCTCCTCATGTTATGGAAGAAGATTTTTGAAGCTATGGGCTCCACAGAAGTTCTGTGTTTATTACTAGGATTCACCTTATATTTATGTATCATGTCCAAAGTAGAAAAAAAATATTACTTTTGTAGATGGGTTTTGCATTTCTTCTACTTGGATTGAATGAAATCTTGCAGATACTAGCCAAAAGGAAGCTTGATTACAAAAATATTCTCCTGGCCACATCACTTCATCAGCTTTTTTTTAGGAATAATAAATGTTTCAAAGATAGCCTACAAAAATGTCATGTGGAAAAAACCCCTAGCAGCAGATGATTTAATGCAAGTGGAGTTATTGCCATGATTTGCTATATAACTATCTTAACATAACATTCAATTTTGCAGTTAAGCATTTTCTTCACAAACAGCAATCAAATTGCACAGCTTAGATACTAAAATCATAGATTGCAACAAAAATTTTTTCTACAAAAGAGCTTTTTGAAGTTTCCTTTCTATTTCAAAATGCATTTCAGTAAAAAGATATTTATGATTGTGGTAATTTTCATTGTGGTTGGACACATTTTCGTGATACATGCCGAAGAATGACTGAATTTCTTCTGTGTTCTCTGCACATAGGAAGGAGGGTCAGATACACTGCCTCTGCTTTTTGTTCATTTCTGCACAGGATTCACTGGGTTTCTCTTCTGTACCAGTCCAACTCTAAATATTCAATTATCTATTCTTTTAATTATTGATTTCTTTAGCTTTAGCTGCCTGATTTTTTAGAAAAATATCTGTTTCTCACTTTTTTGACACTTTCTTTTGTTCTTCCATTAGAACTAGAAGGTATCAACATACCTGGTTGCTACATTACATCATTATCAACACTAGGGCAGCTGTCAAATGCTCTGATACTGGAAAGAGGACCAGTTGATGTAAAAACAGACTAGCATTAGTAAGCAAGAGGAACGTAGGTATTAAATTAAAATTACAGGAAGAAACTGTCTTTTTTTATAAAAATTATTTTAAAGAACTTCACTGAAATATTACTTATTTACTGGTGCTATGACTCATGTTAAAAAAAAAAAAAACAAAACAACAAACCAGGAGAAAATGCACACTTTAACAGCTGGATTTTATTTTGTTTATTAACCAGAAAGGTATTGCTTAAGCAATCAGAGAACAACTCAGTACAGTGTGCCCTCTTATGTTGTCCTTTTGAGCAGTGACTGAGCACCAGTTGCCCAGGGATGCATTTAGCTGTTGTTCATGGCCTTGGGCAGCATTTCTGTTGTGTTAGAGAGAGAAGGGAGGTTGGTACCACAAAACCAGACTTTACAGACTTTATTTTACAATTTTATGCTGAGCCCGTATCTGAAGTTCAAAACTTTTGTAACAAGTTCACAAAGAAATTGAGCATGGTATGTTCTGTAATTTCTGGAATTTCATGTGACAGAGCAAACGTTGGGCAGACAGTTGTAATTCCCTTCAGATGATGATAAAGCAGAAGAAATGCTCCAAGATACACTCAATGCTTTTAGGATGCTACCAAAGTAATGTTTGGGATCAGATTAAAAAGATCCTCAAATGATTCTTTTTCCTTATAAAAAGTGTAATGTAGCCATTCAGGGTCTCAGCACCAACTTTTTCATTCTATATATCTATTCCCATTGTGCCCCATGATTTAATAATTTAAATATACTGTCTATTGCCCAAGACAGGTTGTACTAGAAACTATTGCAATAATGCATTTCTCTTTGGAATAATTATATGTATAGCCCTGTACACATCTTATGGCTGGTTTCCCCCGTAATTAAAACACGACTGTAGGTTATGTTTATAATTTATTATGCGACATATAAATAACCATTCCTCATCTGTTAAAACTCCCTGATTCCCAGATGGGAAATAGGAAAGAATTTTGGAGTTAAGCTTTGAAGTGAAGGAGAAGGCTGTGTTCTTGTGACACCCACCATATTCTGATTGTTTTTCCTTGCTGTTAATACAGCTGTTTCTGAGGAAAGCAATTTGCCATGTAGCTTGTGATTTAATCTTCTTACTCAGATTTTTTTGTTGAATGCATTAAATGTATATAGAAGCCAAAACCAGTTAAAATGACAACTGAGAAGTCATTTTTCATTACTGTTAGCTCCAAGTCTGGCTGCATTGTTGTGAGTAGTGTGGAAAGAGGAAAATTGTATATCAGAAAGCACAAACATAGAAAGCAAAGCAACCAGGGATGTCTTTACTTTTAGCAGAATTTTTTTCAAACAATCTTGATGTCAATGGTCCATGGTGACTAATGGAAGTGGCAAAGAAACTCAGGATGTTGAAACCTGCACATACAGGGCACATTGATCCCTATGCTGCTGCACAGAAGCAACAGTTAATAACTCAGATTTTACCAATTGATCTGAAAATACTTCCAGGGGAGATAACTGTCAAAACTGCATTTTATAGAGGAAGAGGCTAAATCATAGAGTTTAAATTTCTTGCTAGAAGGTCAACAGCAAACCTTGGTCTCTTGAGTCCCATCAATTGCCTGTTCATTATATTGCTGATATTGTCTTTTCTCTTCTAGAGTTCTCCAGAGGCTTAGCATAGTATAGGAATCCATGATAAAGTCATTATATATAAGCCTGGTAAAGGAAAACCCTTTTCAGGTGTTCATCTCACACAGTTCTTTTCATAACCACTTTCAACGATGCTAAGGGACCCTGGGGATCAAACTCTTGTCTGTCTATGGGGGGGAAGTATCAGAAACTCAAAAGTAAGGTAGATGCATGACATTCCTCTGTCAATGGTTTTTGGCTTGACAGCAAAGTCATGAAACTATTTCATCTTGTGGATTCTCTGGCCCTGGGCTAATTTTGTGTGGCCATATAAAGCAATCCTGCAGTATCATTACATGGAAAGTAGCACCCCACACTGTCAGCTTTCCTCCTAAAAAACTGGCATTCTCTCCTGAAAGCATCTCTTCAAAATGTACTAAGCTTTTTGAGAGGATCATGAATGGATCACTGTACAAATGCTCACACTCAGTCTGTAAATTACAGAAAACCCTGACAAGGTCTCCAGCACATGGGGTAGAGAATAAAACCCTAAATGTGCTTTTCTGTAGCTGAGCTTTGGCTTTGGCATCTCTGGGATATTTTTACCCATGGACCAACATGAACTGTTCCAGATTTACTTAAAATGGAAGGTGAAGGATTATACAAGACATATGTCATTACTTAAACTGATTATCTCTATATTCATAAATGTTATTTTTGTCGGATCAGTATAATGATGATGAGGAGTAAAGGCCTTTCTCTGCAGCCTCTAGACATATAAATACACAAATCTTTAAAGGTGAAAAGTAGCACACTATATCTTGTATCAGACTCAAGTCATAGCCAAAACTCCCAGGCATTTGATGCACAATGCCAGCCTATCTGTGCAAGGGAGGAAGAAGTATTTGGTAACCAGGGCAAGGGATGGGGCAGCCTCAATCTCAACCTGTTTTACCACAGGATTAGACAATTAAAAAGAGCCTTTGGTAATAAGAAGAGTCAGGCAATGACATCAACAGATGGTGGATGAGAATACTGTAAATGTGATTTAATTCTGTTAATTTTTGTTTATTTGCAAAGTTTTGAGTCAAAAGGAAATAGGAGAAAGTGAAGGGAATTTAAGAATAGGTGAATGTACAGCATGCACTCTGAAGCTTTTTGTTTTGCAGTGAGTGGAGACAAACTTTACATTTCAAAGACAGCAGGATGAGAGGTTTGATTAATAGAGCAGAAAGTGAAAAAATATTTTTGAGACTTCAATAATGCAGGATCAAAGGATTTTCTGTGATAACATATTTAGTGTACTTTAGAAGCCAATTACAGGATACTGTATGTGGCCCTACTGAGAGCAGAGAAGACTTCAGGAATCCTACAGATCAGAAATAGAAAATAGAAAAAATGCCAAGAAATTTCAAAATCCTTGCAGGTGAGAGAGAGAGAAGGAATTAAATAGGAAATATAAAACATGTGTGTAAATAAGTAGATTTCAGTTTTGTTGCAAATTGGACATTCTGATTTCACATTTTTTATATCAAAAAAGTAATCGAGTTCTGTGACAACATAATTAGAGAAAATGTTGTGAAGATTAATTGTAAAGTTAGCATGGGTAGGAACAATAATGTATTTTACCAAAAAGACACAATTTAGTGAAATCTCTGTTTTCCTGAATAAAAGCAATTTAAGCAAATTATAGGACTATGCATCCAATTCAAACATGAATATGGCAAGATTGAATTTCATTGTGGCAGTTGTCCATTGTCGCCATGACAAAACAGCTGAATTTTCTGAAAGCCAGAATGTGAAATAGAAGAGCCTGCTAATACATGGAGTTTTACATATAAAAGATTCAGTTTAGAGTGTGCTTTGTTGAAATGCTTAGCTACAGTGTTGGTTCATTTAGAAAGACATCAGGTAAAGAGATACTCTACAATTAAGAGTAAATGTATCCTATTAAAAATGAGGCACATCATGGGAAGACTGTCATGACAGGTTTGGATAATGTGTTTTAGCTAGAGGCTTACATTAGTATGCAGGCACTTGTTTTATATTTTCCCTGTTTTTACAGTGCTATCCTCTTGAAGCTCATTAAATCTTTTTCTGCAGTAAGGGCACTCAGGCATGAATAATCTAAGGAGTAAACAGAATACTATTATAAATACACAAGTGTCCATTACAAGCAGTAGTAAATTTAAAGATGATTAAAAAACAACAGCAAAGCAGAAACACCCTCTCATGCACATACAGCTCTAACATAAGCAGTATGTGTTTGTCTTGTGAAGGATTCATTACAATATGAGTCTTAGAAATGAGTGAAATAAATAACTCAGCCTGATTAATGAGCTACCACAAATCATTTCTAGATCACAAGTTCAAAAACAAAGAAGAGCATTTCTTATTGCTTCGTGCCTTTTTTAATTATGAGGCTCAAAATGCATGAGGCCATGCAAAACAGGTGTAAAAATTCTGTACTCTCTATAAATGAGAACAAATTCTAACAGGTGGTTTTCACCTTTTTACAAGGTTTTTGAGAGCTCCTTTCAACAGAATATCTAAACATACATCCCTCTATTTAAAAGTCCTCAAGTTTAACTGACTGAAGTGCTATAGGGCACCTAACCTAAGGGATATATGGATATAAAAAATATTTTAAAATATTTAAAGTTGTCTGAATCAATTTTTAGGCAGATGATGCAATTAACTTTAAGCCTGCATTCTGAACTTTGTCTTTTAAAAGGCTGGGGGAACACTGCAGTTGGTGTAATTCACAAAGTGAGGAAAGTACCTCTAGGACTGTGTCTCACACACATGAATGTGTTTTTTGTAGGCAAGTCAGTAGGTGAGCAATGGCTTTTCCCCTTTTCTCTTTTCTGAATTTTCCATTAAGCAAAATCAAAAACCTCATGTCTCAAGCTCAAAAGAGTTCTATCCCAAAGACTGTCAAGGCACACAAAAATACCATGAGTCCTCTGTGGATGAACAAAGCCAAACTCAAAAAACAAAAAGGAAGCACAGAGAAGGTAGAAGGAAGGACAGGTAACATGGGGGGAATACAGAAACATTGTCCAAGCATCCAAGGGATGAAGTTTGGAAAGCTAAAGCCCAAATGTAATTGAATCTGGCTAGGGATGTCAAAAACAACAAAAAGGGCTTCAAGAAAAGGAAGAATAGGGCAAGTATGGATCTATTACTCAAAGAGACAGGGGACTTGGTTACACAGGACATGGAAAGGCAAAGGTACTAAATGTCCTGTTTGTCTCAGTCTTTACTAGCAAGACTGTCCATCAGCAATCCCAGGTTTCAGACACCATGGAAAAAGTACCCACACAGCGAGCCAAAACCAGAACAGTGTGCTAACCCCAAGTGCACTGGGTTCTCCCCACAAAACAAGTATCCAAAAAGTCTAGTCTCTTGTGATAAGGAACTTTTTAAAGTAACCATTATTACTACATTTTCCACAATAATTAATATTTATTTTCTCTTCCTCATTTATAACTAATACACATCCCTTATTAGAAAAAAAAATAAATTGTATTTGGATACCAATTGCTAGTTAAAGATGGGACAGTGTGCAGGAAGAGAAAAGGGAAGGAAGTTTTTAAGAAAATACCTCCTAGTAGTCCTTTAGGTGAACTTTTAATAAATTGGGATAGTAATGAGGGAATAAACCATCTAGATAAGATAAAAATGATAAGATACTGTACAGAGATATGGCCTAAAGAGAGTATTGCTGAAGGACCTATTTATTGGCCTTGGTATGGGACAAAAGAAAGATGGCTATGTATAGCTTTACTTAGATATGTCAATACCTGAATAGAACCTTGTGACGAAGAGATTAGATATGCTAAGTGTTGGTTGGAAAGGGAGAAACAGGAAGAGGAAATAAAATTATATAAAGTGTCCAGAGAAGAAGAAAAAGAAGAAACTAAGCTACCAGAAAGGAGGTGGGATCCTTTAGACCATCTTCCTCCACCTCCCCCTCCTGATCCCTTAGATTACCTCCCATTACCTCCTCCTCCATCTCCTCCTATAGACCACCTTCCTCCTCCCCCTCCAACCTTGTACCCCTTGGTACCATCTCACGAGGTGGATGCAATTTCAGTATCTACTCCCACAGGAGTTTTAAAATCACCTCAACCTTTTAATTCAAGTTGTCCTGCTCCCAGCATCCCCTCTTCTGTATCACCTCTCTTCCCAAATATACCAGAACCTGCCCATTCTAGTACTCCTTCAGTTTTGCAGATTCCCTCCAGTTCTTCAAGTACCCAGACACTGGTTTCTAGTACCACTCAGAGTGTCCATACCCCAGTCTTGGCTCCCAAAACTTTCCAAAATACCCCCCTTTATTTTTCCCCCATACTTCAACCCATAACCCAAAGTACCTCTTCCCCTATTCTTATTCCTGGAACACCACAAAACATTCCTTTTTATTTATTCCCTGTACCCCAACATACTGAGAGTCAAAAGCAGGAGGAAAGTTTGCAAACAAAAGGTCAAGGAGTGAAAAAGGCCTGTTGTTGTAAAGATATAGAAGAAAAGAAGTTAATTGAACCAGATGAGCATGTAGCAAGCCATCAATATAATACAAGGTTCCAAACAAAGAAAATTCAAGATGAATGTGGGAGAACTGAAAAGTTGTTTCCTCTAAGGGAAGTGCCTATGGGGGGGCCAGAGGCGGTATTGGTTTTGTGAATGCCCCATTTACTGTCTCTGAAGTTAGAAATTTTAAGAAAGAAATTAAAACTTTATTAGAAGACCCAATAGGCATCTCCCAACAATTAGACCAATTCTTAGGGCCTGACATCTTTACGTGGGAGGAATTAAATTCTATCCTAGAAATACTGTTCTCTTCTGAGGAAATACAAATGATTCGTACTGCGGGTATGAGGATTTGGGAAAGACAAAATAGAGGGGGTCCTAGAGGAGAAGATAAAATGCCTATTAACCCACCTAACTGAGAAGAGGGAAGAACGAGCATGAGGCAATATAGGACACTGTGGGAACTCAGCACATCGTTCCCGATGTCCAGAGATGCCCGGAGAACCCTTGGGGGTCTCAGAAATCCTGGAATGTTGCCAGGAGTGTTTGGTGGCTTGATTTTGATCCATCCACAGAAGTGACAGCAGTTTGAGGACATGAGAATCACTTTAGAGTGAAGGGTGTAAAGTAAAAGGGACACATTTAGAGGGTGAAACATAAACTTTAAGGTTTTTGGTACAGGGGGGTTATGGAGACAAGATGGCGGGATCAGGGCGTGTCTCGTCCTTCTTCTTTCTTCTTCTTGTCCTCCATCTCCTGTGGTGATGTTGGCACTTGGGGATTGGTTTATGGTGAAGGTGCACTTGCTAACATGGGTGAAAAGTATTGGAAAATAAAGGTAAATATCATGTACGTAGATTTTAGTATAAAAAGACATGACCGCCCCGTGGGTGGTCAGAGTGCCTTTGGCTGCCTTGCAGGTCAGACCTCTGTTGGGCAGACAGAAAATTTTTCAGATAAGAAACAATAAACAATCTGAAGACCGAAAAGCTGAAGAGTCCAGACTCGTCCTTTGGAACGCGTGCCACCCAAGAACCACCCTACCCGTGTCCGGGCAGAGACAGACAGCCGGACCCGACAGGACACTAATTGTAAGAGGGATAAGAGAGGCTGTCCCAAGAACAAATAACGCAAGATTGGCATTTGATAGTCAACAGGAGCGAGATGAATCACTGAGCGCCTGGTTAGAAAGATTAAAAAGAAACTTTCAGTTATACTCAAGTGTGGATCCAGATAGCCCAGAAGGATAAGCTTTAGTTAAAATTCAATTAGTAACTAAGGCCTGGGTGGACATACAAAGGAAATTGGACAAGTTAGATGATTGGCAGGAAAGAGGAATGAACGAGTTATTAAGAGAGGTGCAAAAAGTATATCTAAGGAAGGATGAGGAGAAGACCAAGACAAAAGCAAAAATTATGGTAGCAGTAGCTAGAGAGAGTGCTAGATTTGGGAATAATGAGTCACCAGGTGATGGAAAAAGCTAGAACACAGGTCCAAGAATAAGTGGGTTTAAAGATTAGCCAAGTAGAAGTATGAGCCAGGCAGAGATAATAAGTCACCTTGGCCCAAGAGAAGACCACCTTGGGCAGAAATCATATGCTTTTATTCTGGTAAGAAAGGACATACCAGAAATTTCTGCAGAAAAAGAAAGATGGATGAGGCTATTGCCCAGGAACAAGACACCTTAGGGAGAAGGCTGGTAGGAGAGGACTAGGGTTGTCAGGGACTCTACGCTCTGAGGGATGACATTGGACATCAAAAGGAGCCCCTGGTAAACCTAGAAATTGGCCGTCAGAGTGAGGAAATGGAATTTTTAGTGGATACTGGAGCAGATCGTTCAAGTATTTCAAAGATTCCCAAGGGATGCAAATTAGGTAACCAAACCTGTAAAGTTAAAGGTGCTGAGAATAACCCTTTTGAAGTACCCATTATTGAAGAAGTACCCATAAAAGGAAGTTTCAGAGAAGGGTGTGCTAACCTGCTGTATATGCCTGAATTAGACTCTAACCTCTTAGGGATTTACAAGTGCAGTTAAGAATAGGGGTAGTCCCTGAAGGAAAACGTATGGTAGTGAAAATGATGGTTTTAAAAGAAGAAGATGAGAGAGAGATAGATCCGAGAGTGTGGGCAGAAGGAGGGGGTCATGGACTGTTGGAAATTCTACCCATAGAAATCAAAATGAAACCTGACATTCTCCCAATAAGAGTTAAACAATATCCAATTTCTGTAGAAGGGAAACAGGGATTAACACCTGTAATTAAAGACTTAATTAAAGAAGGAATTTTAGAACCATGCATGTCTCCACATAACACCCCAATATTACCCATAACGAAACCCAATGGTACATACCAATTAGTCCAAGATTTACAAGAAGTAAATAAGCAAACTGTTACTCGATATCCAGTAGTAGCCAACCCATATAATTCATTGAGCAAAGTACCATCGAGACATGCATGGTTTAGTGTTACAGATTTAAAAGATGCTTTTTGGTCCTGTCCGCTTGAGAAAGAAAGTAGAAAGTGGTTCGCAGTTGAATGGGAAGATGAGGAAACCGGGAGAAAACAACAATTACAATGGACAAGGTTGCCTCAGGGATTCATGGAGTCACCAAACCTATTTGGCCAAACTCTAGAAGAACTAATAAAACAGTTTATACCTGAAAAAGGATCTCAAATCCTACAGTATGTAGATGATCTATTAATTTCTGGGGAACAGAAAGAAGAGGTACGAACAACAACTGTTAAGTTACTGAACTTCCTAGGGGAAACGGGGTTAAAAGTATCTAAAAGAAAGTTACAATTTGTGGAACCAGAAGTAAATATCTAGGCCATATAATTGGGAAAGGATATAAGAGATTAGATGCTGACCGAATTCAGGGAATACTACCATTGCCAGCACCAA
Source organism: Agelaius phoeniceus (assembly GCF_051311805.1). Classification (NCBI taxonomy): domain Eukaryota; kingdom Metazoa; phylum Chordata; class Aves; order Passeriformes; family Icteridae; genus Agelaius; species Agelaius phoeniceus. The sequence continues at coordinate 34,384,406 of NC_135269.1, read as the reverse complement.
AAACAAAAACAGATGTGAGAAAATTACTAGGATTAATTGGGTATTGCAAATTATGGATAGATGGACACACAAAGTTAGTTAAGTTTCTATATGATAAATTAGTTGAAAATGAGCCCATAAGTCGGGATGAAAATGATGAGAAAAAGTTAGAAGACCTAAAAGAAAAGTTGGCAAATGCTCCAGTACTAAGTTTACCAGATTTAAATAGACTGTTTGAACTATTCATCAATGTAGAAGAAGGAATAGCTTATGGAGTTTTTGTACAAGAATAGTGTGGGGTGTGAAAACCCATTGCTTATCTCCAAATTGCTGGATCCGGTAGTTAGAGGCTGGCCCACCTGTCTCCAGGCAGTGGCTGGAACTGTAACTCTTGTGGAGGAAGGTTACAAGTTGACATTAGGAAACAGGAAACAAGATCAAGGTGTGTACTCCCCATGATATAAAAAGTATACTAAGTAAGAAAGCCTGTCAATGGATTTCAGATAGCAGACTTTTAAAATATGAATTGTTATTAAACAAAAGTGAAAATATAGAATTGACAACAAGGATCCAAAGTCCTGCACAATTTTTATATGGAGAACCAAAAGAAGAATTGGAACATCACTGCCTTGAAACCATAGATTTGCAGATAAAAGTTAGAGAAGATTTATTACAACTACCTTTACCTGAGGAAGATATACTGTTTATAGATCATTCATCACGGATAGTAGATGGTAAGCGAGTATCAGGGTATGCTATTGTAAATGAACATACAATGACAGTCATAGAAAAAGGAAAGCTTCCCCAACAGCTGGTCTGCACAATGCTGTGAACTATAGGCAGTATTAAAAGGGCTAAAATGGCTTGATCAAAGGAGTGGTACCATATTCACTGACTCTAAATATGCCTGTGGAGTAGTACATACTTTTGGGAAGATCTGGGCAGACAGAGGATTTGTCAACTCAAAGGGAAAAACCGTAATTCATGAAGGCCTCATAAAGGCAGTGTTAGAAGCCTTGAAAGGACCAAAAGAAATTGCAGTGGTACATATAAAGGGACATCAAAAAGGTGATACTAGAGAAATAAAAGGGAACAACTTAGCAGACGTAACTGCAAAAAGGGCTGCTCTAGAAGATTTGAAAAGACCTTCAGGTTAAATGAAGTAGGAGATGGGAATGAGGAAGATCAAGAAAAGGAGGAGATCACTATATTTAATGAAAAAGAACAAGAGAAATTACTAAAACATGGTGCAGTCCAAAACGGAAAAGGAGAATGGAGGATGCCAGATGGTAGACAAGTATTAAACAAGGCATTAACCAGAAAGATATTAGAGGACCTACATGCCTCAACCCACTGGGGTACTCAAGCTTTACATGATCACTTTATGAGAACTTATGTGTGTATCAGGGTGTGGGAAATTGCCAAGATAATAACTCGAGGATGCATGGTATGTCAGAAGATAAATAGAAAAGTAATGAGAAAATTACCTCAAGGAGGTAGAGAATTAACGAAAAGGCCATTTCAATGTGTACAGATAGACTTTACAGAATTACCACAAGTACAGAGATATAAGTATTTACTGGTGATAATAGATCATCTAACTCACTGGGTGGAGGCATACCCAACCACAAGAGCAACGGCCAAGACTGTAAGTAAAATCTTATTAGAACAAATCATACCCCGATATGGAATGATTAATACTATTGACTCTGATAGAGGCCCTCATTTTACCACCAAGATATTGCAACAAATAACAGAGGCCTTAAATATCATCTGGAGATTTCATACCCCATGGAGACCTCAAAGTTCCGGAAGAGTAGAGAGAATGAACCAGACTCCTAAGATAACTCTCACAAAATTAACAGAAGAAACAAAAATGAATTGGTTAAGATGTCTCCCTCTGGCATTACTGAGAATAAGGATGAAACCAAGGGTGGATATAGGAATTTATCCATATGAGATGATGTTTCGTTTACCTTTCTTAACTACTCCAGGTAATATGGGAACGTATGAAGAAGGAGAATTAGGCGTGAGAAAATATATAAAGACCATAACCTGAACTTTAGAGGAGTTAAGGTACAAGGGATACCTTCCTCAAACTAATCCTATTGATTTTAAAATCCGCAAGTTCCAGCCTGGTGACTAGGTGTTAATTAAGACCTGGGAAAAACAACCACTAACTCCAAAATGGGAAGTTTCAAGTTTTACTCATCACAGAAACAGCCATTAGGACGCAAGAACGAGGATGGACACATATCACCAGAGTAAAAGAACCGGTTTCTGCTCCTGAGAGATGATCTCCCACTACAGCTAAGTTAAAGAAGACATCAGGAACAGCATAAGAACCACATAAGCTATAAGTTATAATAAGAACTCTGTTAGATTTATTATAAGATATTTAATTGAAAAGTTTTTAACTTTCTTTTAACTTAAGGAAATGGTATTTATATATGAAGTGAGATTATATGAATTATCAAAACCATGTTTTAATCTCTGGTATTCCCTGTTACAGATCCTGCGATCTGAGAAGCGATAGAGCATTCTCCCACGCACCTAGCAATCTGGCCCTAAAAGAAAGAAAGAGCAGGTTGATACAAAAGGGGAAGTAGACTCCTGCAACAGTAACTGGTAAGAACAGCACAGTAGTAAGGAAAGAGAAGAGAAGGGGGGGCAAGACCGGATCAGGATATACTCCTGCCAAAAAGGGTCACTGATCCTCTGCGGAGGGGAGACATGAATGGGAGAGTAGCCTGTACCGGAACCCCAGTTCTATTGATCCTCCTACTATCATCCTCTGTATGCAGGAGAGTCTTGGACAGCCATCCTTAGAGCACACTCAAATCCGAGCCCCAATTGTATCAACTTTTTATCCTTAACCGCCTCTATAGAGGATGGCAAAGTGTATTGGCTACTCGAAAATACAGGGAATTTTTAAACAGAAATTGTTGGGGGAATGCCCTATGAAAGAAAAATGGATATGTTCAGAAAGGAAAACAATTAAAGGAGAAGTAAGACATGCAGCTTATGAACCAGATTTACCAGACATTGAGACAACTATACACGATTGAAGATGAAACATGTTAAAGCACTGATTAAAAGACTGGTTAAGAAACTAATTAAATAACTGTCAAGAGACTGTTAAGAGGTTGATGCGGGCTAAAGCCCAATGAAAGTTTTAGAGGGGGGAGTTGTTACAGGTAAAAGTTAAGTTATGTTAAATTAGGGTATAGGTCAATTATATTGTATTAATTATGTTATATTAATTGCATTATGTTAAGAGTGGGGGGATTATTAGAATGTTCTAGGAGAAGGGTCCAGTGTTTGGTGGAAGGGTGGTCTGGCGGGGCAAGGTGAGGTCAAAGAGGTATTGGATGGAAGATCTGACCAATTGTTCAAAGCCCTGCAGAAACGATTGGTCCAGAATAAATGGTGTTAAAGACCAATTGTTCAAAGCCCTGCAGAAATGATTGGTCCAGAATGAACAGCGTTAAAGACCAATTGTTCAAAGCCCTGCAGAAATGATTGGTCCAGAATGAACAGCGTTAAAGACCAATGAGAAGCCTGGAAATGGACCAATCACCATGCGGATACAAAATGGACCAATCCTGGACTCAAAGGGGGCTATAAATGGGGGAGAAGTTTGGTTGGGTCGGGGTTCTTCTTTTTGGGTACTTGTTTTGTGGGGAGAACCCAGTGCACTTGGGGTTAGCGCACTGTTCTGGTTTTGGTTCGCTGTGTGGGTGCCTGGGCTTATCCTGGGTACTCCGTTCCTTGCAGCTGTTTTAATAAATGAGAACCTCTTTCTCCAGAGAAAGTTTGGCCTCATTCATATTCATAACAGACACCATGGAAAAAGTCTGGTGCAAGGAAGATACACCCTTAGTGGGAGAGGATCAGGTCAGAGAATCCTTAAACAAACTGGACATAACATAAATCCATGGGGCCTGATGGGATGCACCCAAAGTGCTGAGGGAGATTGCCAATGTCATCATGAGGCCACTCTTGATAATCTTTGATCAGTCCTGGCAATTGGGAGAAATGGTCAAGGACTGCCAGAAAGAAAATGTGACTTGTATCTTCAAAAAGTGTAAGGAAGAGTACCCGAGGAACTACAGGCTGGTCGGTCTCACCTCCACCTCAGGGAAGGATGGAGCCATGTTCTTTTCAGTGGTCCCCAGGGGCAATGGGCACAAACTGTAACACAGGTTGTTTCAAACATCATGAAACATTTCTTTACTGTGAAGGTGACTAAGCACTAGCACATAATTGGAGATATTCAAAAGTAATCTGGAGTCCAGGTGGCCTAGCTTGTGCAGGAGGTTTAGGCTAGTTCCCCTACAGAGGTGCCTTCCAAACTCAGTAATTTTCCAATTCTGTGAAATAATCCTGAGAGTTAAGCCTGGAGTGCAAATCCAGCTCCTATCTCCAAGTCATTGTCCTATCTCTGGACAACAAACTGAGGCTTCTTCTTCCTCTTGTCCTGACTCCCCTTTGTACCCCACAGGTTAGCAATGGCAACTAGGAGAGAGGAAGTGTGGGCTGGAGCTGCTTGAGGTGACAAAGGAGAGCTTCTTTCTAAGGTTCATGACAAAGGATGAAAATTTGAGTTAGGATAGCTTGAAGTTACACTAGAGTTCACTTTTCTTTTCATTTTTTTCAAGTTACACTTCCTGATCCTTTTGATATAAATGTACAGAAAAAAACCCAAAATTAGACTGAAAATATTTGTGAAGACATGTCATAATGAAGGAATTCTTCCTTTGGTAAGCTGCAAACAAGTTAGGGAACTTGTAAGAAAATTAGTACTTGTGATTTTGCTACTTGGTTTTACTCTCTATATTACACCATCTTTATTTTCCTTATTAAAACAGGCATTTGCAAAATGTTTATAGTTCTAGAGGTAACCTTGAAAAAATTCTAAAAGCCTTAAAAGTGTATGCAGAAAATATTCAGCATATGAAGATGAAAATCATCATTGAAATTACAATGGAATTATCATTAGGCTTTTTACTGAGTAGTAAGGCTGAGGATAATGATTGTTATTCAGCTGTTTGATCTAGACAGCCCTGTTGCTTGAGCTAGCACTACAGGTATTGAAACAGAAATCAAAGTGAATTGGTCTTGATCCTAACACATCCTGATCAGACAGCTGGAAATAAATCTACTGGTTGATATTGAGACATTCTGTTCTTATTTTTGGAGTTCCTAAGAAGATAAGCTCGTTAATGCCAAAAATACCAGAAAAACTTTTTGGAGAAGTATTTGTTTCTCTAATTAATTTATTTTAAATTAATTTAGTTCTTTAAATTTATCTGTATCTTTTACTATTCTTTGTGTTTAGTCAGGCTGTTGTTTTACTAGAATGAAAAGAAACGTATATGATTGCAATGTTTTCCTATACATGAGGATTCTTGGATGTGAAGATTTTTAAGATTGGTAATACCCCATAATAAACTAGGTAGTGATGGAATAGAAAATCTTATGATAGTTGTCCTAAAAAAGTTAACCTATTTGAGCCATGCTGTTAGCTTTGGAAGGAGACTTGAATCGGTAATTCATCATGTTTTCTAGTGTTCAGAATTCTTGATCACCAGAAAAAGAAGCGAATGGCCAATCAAATAAGCCATGGGAAAATATCCACAATAGTTTCATACTCTTTATAGCAAGATCTTCCTTACAATTTATGAGGTAGTTTGGGTTGGTCAGTGATTGTGTAGCTCACAGGGTCTAGATTTGTATAATTATTAATAATGAACCTTGTGATATTTGGCTATGGTGCAATTAGTAAGCAGAAACAGCAAATTTTTCTATTTTATTAATGGTGTTTTAGCTATTGTTTGGTCTGCTAGTGCCAGAGTGAGAGGGTTTTAGCTTTTGATTTCTAAGTTTATCTATTACCTAAGTAAAAGGAAAGAAGACAAAGAGCAATCCATAAATGGTGTAAAGAGTGAGCAAATAATGTTATAGGAAAAACAGAATGCTGAGAATTTATTTCTTTCATTAAATATGTTATCTGTGAAAAAAATAGGTCAGCTTTTTGGGAATTGAATTCTACAGAAAATTCCTTCTGGCTTTTCCAATTGTTACAAGAAAGCATGCTTTTTATTTCATATGAAATACCATAGTGTTCCACAGAGGGAGAGGCATCCTTTAGGGTGGCTTTTTACAAGAGACTTTTTTAAAATATCAAAGCATTAACTGCATATAAAAATCATTTTCAGCTGTTAATGAGGGCATATAAAATTTTTATGAGATGAAACCCAAGTCTATTTGAAAAGTAAAGACTCAGCTTTTACTTGAGAATTTGTTTATATTCACCACGAGATGTAGAGCCTGGACATTGGTTTTGCTAGCATAATATTCCCAGAGGCCAAGAAATCAGACTTTGGAGTCTAGTTTCTAGAGACCATTATATATAGACACAACAATTTAAATGGGCTCTTTGGGGTTTGACACCTGATAAAACAATGTTTGGGAGTAGCCCAAAAGACTTGGCTCTAAAATTATCACAAATTCCCAGGCTCATATTGGATGATTAAGCTGTCCTCTGTAATGAATTTCTAAACATTTCACACAAATACTCATTAATTCAGTCTTCTGAAAGGCTGTGGTAACAACAACATGGCTCTCTCACTAGAGAGATATATATTCAAAACAATGGGAAATTTAGCCTCTGCTATTAAATTACACAATAAAATATAATTTGTCAGATAATTCTAAATAAACACTCTGGATAACTAAGGAAGAACCAGATGAATGTTCTATAGGTTTACAAGTAACCCAGCTACTCTAGTGAGCAGAAATACTGAGCATAAGCCCCCTACGTCTATTATGGAAAAACAAATCCTGAAGATTCAATTTTGTACACTACATAAAACACATACACAGAAGTCATTCACTGCTTTCCCATAACAGAAGTGAGCAAACATTTGAACATGCACTATGCATGTTGAAATTCTTTCCTTTGACCCATAAAATCAGAACCACATATCTACTTTGAGTAAATTTCAGGGTGCTTGGAGAAGAAAAATAGGACAGCAATGGTAAGGCAAATGACCAGGTTTCAATTTGGTATGTCTGCCTCATTGACATCCACTTCATTGACATTGCTTTAACAGAGAAATTGGTTTTCCTGTCTTTTTTCCAGTTCCGTAGAGCTTCCAGAAATTATCATGATGGCAGAAGGTTCTTCAGTGCCTTTGACATTGAATTTCTCCTTGATTTGTGAAAAGTTGGGTTAGTTCCATGAATCTGCTGTACTCATTCTTACACTGGTAAAAATAACTATTGAGACATTAATAAAAAAATAGTATCTTGGGGGTGGGCATGTAGCCTCTGCTCTTTTATAATCAATGACTTTTGGCCTAAATTTAGTGAGTCTAAAATTTTACCTTGCAATCTAAAATTACTATAGGAATTTAATTCCGGAGTTGGATTTCTGAGATTGCAAATGTGAACATCTGGCAGCCCATTTCAGTGCCATAAAAGGATGAGGCCATGAGAAAATGTGGACTTGAATGTTTAACTAAATGTATTTGGGCACACAGTTTTCTCTTGGCTAACCAATAAGAGTTTTTCTGCTTTATACAATATTCTTGGGCCCGAATTCATGCCTATTTTTCTTATTTAGATTCTTCAGGAATCCTGTGACATGCTAATTTGCAAGATGAGCTATAGAAAAAGCTATTTTCAGAGATTATTACTGATGTTATTTGGGGCAAACTGAGTGACAGCTACTATTTCTTCCCTAAGCTGCTGTGAAATTTCGTCTGTTCCTTACCAGTCGGAGCCACTCATAAAATTCACAGAATTATTTGTTGTACAGCTCTGGATGATCCTGCATGCTTAAAATTTAGCACAGTAATAGAAGACAGTTGCAATGAAATATGTTATTAAAATAACACTTAGTCAATTTAGGTGTCAGTTTCTTGTTTGTTTGCAAGACAATTCTGCAGATGAACTAAAGCAGCATATCACCACAGTGTTTGAACATTAACTCTTGTCATACAGTGAATAGTCATGTAGTGGAATAAGGATAATGAAATATGTCACAAGAATAAAATCCAGCAACTGTTGAGAATGGGATTGCAAGAATGAAACTTTGGGACACGACCAGAAATGGAGCAGATTAAGTTGAAGTTGGTTTTAGAAAAAGAGGCCTTTCAGTACATGCTGATATGATAATTGACCATGGGCCAGGCTCCTAGCCAAGTCTGCTGCCCTGGCAAGGTAACTGACAGCTTCTTGCAAAGGGATGTGACAAAAAAGGAGATAAATACTAAAGCTGTGCCAACCTCACTCTGTGCTCCTCACAGTGTCCAATGAGTCTTTAGCTCAGGCAACAATGCAATTTCTGCACTCTTTGTGCACCCAGAACTCTGATGCGAAATTCAGAGCTTTGAGTGTGAAAGCAGCTCAGTACTACATTTTAGCTATTGTTTTGAAAATCTTAAGCATATGTAGTTTTGTGGTTTTTAATTTTCATCTTTACCTGCATACAAACTATATCTCCCCTCACCCTCCTCATCCCTCCTAGACAGAAAACAGAAATAGTGTACCTTTGGTCTAGTCAAGCCTGGATATTCTGGAAAAAATCAGCTTTTCTGTTTTATCTTAGTCATTGAAGGTTGAAAATAGGACTTATTGTAATTTTTAATCATGGAGTTCTTCCAGCACTGCCTAACTTCTTACTCCTTGGGCTGTATTCTCTATTTCAGAAAGTGTTGCTGATAAGAAATATTTATATAAAAGTTAATTTAAAAATTATTTTTATGACAATACTGATGTCTCGGTCCCTCTGGGAGCCTCTCAGGAGCCCTGGGCCAGTCCCGAGTCGGCAGACACCGGGGGGCAGCCCCAACACGGCCGACAGCGGGGAGACACTGTCTGTGTGTGCCCCGAGGGTGCTGAGGGCACCTGGGCTGGGGGGAGACACTGTCTGTGTGTGCCCCGAGGGTACTGAGGGCACCTGGGCTGGCAGGGAGACACTGTCTGTGTGTGCCCCGAGGGTACTGAGGGCACCTGGGCTGACAGCGGGGAGACACTGTCTGTGTGTGCCCCGAGGGTACTGAGGGCACCTGGGCTGGCAGGGAGACACTGTCTGTGTGTGCCCCGAGGGTACTGAGGGCACCTGGGCTGGCAGGGAGACACTGTCTGTGTGTGCCCCGAGGGTACTGAGGGCACCTGGGCTGACAGCAGGGAGACACTGTCTGTGTGTGCCCCGAGGGTGCTGAGGGCACCTGGGCTGGCAGCAGGGAGACACTGTCTGTGTGTGCCCCGAGGGTACTGAGGGCACCTGGGCTGACAGCAGGGAGACACTGTCTGTGTGTGCCCCGAGGGTGCTGAGGGCACCTGGGCTGGGGGGAGACACTGTCTGTGTGTGCCCCGAGGGTACTGAGGGCACCTGGGCTGGTTGCCTGTGCAGCACAAGAGACACCAGAGACATCGGTAGAAGAGAAAGGGCCGACTCTTAGCAGGGGTTAATCCAAGGTTTTATTAGGATCCCAAGGGAGCTCCTGCACCTCAGGGGCCTCCTGCCGAGAGCCCCGGGAGATGTGCCAAGGTCACATTTAAAGGGAGGTGGAAACCGATAGTAGATAACATTTTACCAACCAATAACTAGCTCTAAGGGATGGGTACTGGGGGATAGACATCTAGGACAGCGTATGGGGCAAGGCTTGGGGGGCTGACCCCTGGCCTCTGGCTGATCACTCGACGACTTGGACCGAAACTTCTGGATGGAGGGGATGGGATGCTGAGTGATTGACAGAGAGCCAGGGTGGGGGTTTGGGGATGATCTCATCCCGGGAGAGGGATAACACAGGTAAAGGGAGCGGGGTACAGTTTGGGATAAACCATTTGGGAAAAATACGGGGATACAAAACAAAACTACTTCAAAAAATATTACAAAGTATAAAAACAAAACTACTTCAAAGTATTACAAAGTATAAAAACGCACTACAACATACTGACATTAACACTAACATTTAGACTGAGGGTTAATGGAATTTATCATAGTTCTGTGAAAAAGACAATTTTCTGGGTAAAAAAAATAAATTGTGAAATCCATGGTTATTTTTGTTATCAAGTTCAAAAGAAACATCAATAAGAATGTCAGTGCCTGAAGTCCTTCAGTCCCCTTCAAAGAACATATATTTAAATTTGAAAGTTTTGTAATAACAGTCCTTTTGCCTATGATGGTTCTGGTATAGTCATCTGGAAAACAGTGGAAGAGGCATATGAAAGAAATGAGAGCAACATTGGATAAAACAGCATATTTTACTCTTGTAGAGACAAATAATCAATAATTAGCACTTTCAGGAATCTCGGCAGCTCAGGGACATGGATTACTTAAAAATCAAAGTTCAACAACAGTCTTCATAAAAATTACATCAGGTTTGCAATTTAAATCCCCAACAGCAGAAATGCAACACAGAAGGCAAAATTCTACAAGGAATTTACCATGGACTCTTTCCTCTAGCATGCCTAAATTCTACTGAAGAACATATCATAAATTTTGCTTTTGCATGAAATATTTTGCTTTCATGGCCTTGATTTGTTAGGTGACATAATGTGGAGTTGTTTTTTTTAGCTGGTTTGTTTGGTTTTGGTTTTAGTTTGATTTTAGATGGTTTGGTTTTGGTTTGTTTTTAAATTAAGGAATCTTTAAATTATCTATCTGGTTTTGTTTCTCACATTTTCAAAGCCCAAAATACGTTCAGAAGAAGAATTTAGATTTGGGGGAAAAAAAAAAAGAATGAAATACAGACTGTCCTGAACTATAAGACCTCCTCAAGTAACCAAATGATAACATCAGTAATAACTGAAACTAGAATCACATTTTCACCCCAGAGGATTTCTAACCCATTTTCACAAGGATTGAGTCAGACTTTGATTTCAGCACTTTCCAGAAGTATGTAAAAAGTGGCTTCTGTCTGCAGAGACAGATGTTCTAGTGTCTTTCTAAGTCCTCATCATTTATCTCCCAGCACACCAAACATTCATTGCCAGAGACATAAACAAACAGAAGGACATGAATTCCCAGCTTCTCGGTGGGCAGAGGGGTGATTGAACATGGATTTTAATAGATGGTGGTTTTAATAGATTTCAATAGTGGTTTTAATAGATTTCAAAACCACTGGGATATATTTAATATTCTAAGACTGGACATTAAACTGGAATAAGTATGTCTACTTATGTGCCTTAGAAAATGGTGGTTACTGATAATATTTCCATCACCTTTCATGAAAACAGAAAAGTTTATTTTGGTTTGAGCTTAACTCTGCACACCACTGCATATTTTAGAAAACTGTGACTGCCTTTAATTTTGGATGTAAGTGCTGTAAGTGAAACTTATTCATACAGGACTAGCAGTGGTTTTGAGACAGATACAGTCTAAAAGTTGGACAAAAGGTGGTACAGAACCATAGCAATGTAATTTAACATACATACTAATTCTTTAGTTACAGTTTAACTTTGTGCTTATAAAAGGTCTCTAACTGAAATTTGAATTACCCAAGTCTTGTGTACTAGGACAATCTATGCATTTAATATACAGGAGATGATATTTTTAATACTTTTCTGCTGATCTGTTTTCAAGAAACATGTATCTTCAAACATGCATAGCTTACACTAGAGGATGCAGCTCTGTGGAAAAAAAGAAAAAAAATTGAACAAGATAAAGGCTTCAGATAAGACTTTTCAATTGCAGAAGTACCAGGCCAGGCTATGTTTCATAGTTTGTTCTTTGCTGGATATATGCATAGAGACATACATATGTCCTTCAAGAAAGGCTACAGCTACAAGGGTAATTGCTACACACATCACTTGACATTACTTCAGAATTCTTTGTAGAGTGTGAATTTCAGGAACATCACATTTTGCAAAAAAAAAAAAAAAAAAAAAAAAAAAAATGTCCTTAGAGGGAAGATTCATCAGTTCAGAAGTCTGCTATAATGGTATTTTTAAGTGAAGCTTAAATTAATAGTGTGCAGTTGGGAGAACCAGCAATTCCTTCTTTACCTTCTTAGCTATCTGTATGATGAGTTTAATTAATGAAGCATGTTCCACAGATATTCATTAGAAACATTCCTTCACGTGACATTCCATCAGTAGGATGCTAGCTAAAATAAGAATTTAATGCACTTCTTGTTCCTATTAAGTTCACTTTTACCCCCTACACCTCTAGCATAGCATTTCTAGTAAGACTACATCAAAATTAATACCATTGTTTACTGTTCCAGTGCAAATTCCTTTGCTTAATACTTACACCTTCACATTAAACACACTATGGACAGAGTGGAAAAATGGTTAGTACTGCTCTTCAACACCACAAGAAATATTAAGCATGGCCAGACACGTTACATGTTTATAGCTCAGGTTGCTTTGTTCAGTGTTAGTGTGTACCATCACCTGACACATTAGGTGTTTGAAGCTTAGGTTACTTTATTCAGTGTTAGTGTGTACAACTAGCCTGTTACATACACTTAAATATTTTAGCTGGCCTGGCCTCCAGAGTTTTCTCCCCTTTAGGGAAAAGGGAGGTGTTGTTCCAGCTCAGAAACAGATTGCTATCACCACCCAGAGGCCAGCTGTTGGCTATAGCAATTGCTATAGGGCTTCTCCTAATTAGATGGGCATCGATGGCAGTGTTGGTGATCCAAAGAAGGTAGCTTGAAAGGCAAATATTATGAAAGGTTACTCCTTGGGAGCGGATAATGTACCTCCAGAGATTTGAATTGGGGAAGTGGGATTAACAAGAGATACCTCTTGTTAATGCCACCAGTTGCACAGCTCTGGTAGACAGTCACTGGACTGTACTCAGCCACAGAGTGGGATTGTGAACATCAGTCTAAGGCTGTGTGTGATGATTTCTGAGCAGGAACACACACACAAAAAATTAATTGTGATTCTGTAATAATTTTAAATCAGAATTGTTCTTTTAAGTCAAAATTAGCCTACCCATTATAGAGGTAGGAAATGTAAAATATAATCCTGGGGATACTTTTTAAATGTTAAGATCAACTATGTGTGACCTGACTGGGAGGTTGTGTTCTTCAGGCATATTTGTACAATGCATGCACTACCGGGCATCCAGCAGTGATTTCTGATTTCAGGGCTGTCATGGTGTCAACATTGTTTACAGTATCTGCAAGCTTCTCTTCATTTTCCTTTATTTATTTTAGAACTTTGACTACCAAACTCTGTTGGCAGCAAAAGTCCTGTCAAAGTGATGAAAGTGTGGGCAAAATAATAAAATTGTTAAATTTGAGAACAAGTACATTTTCCTTTTTTTTGAATGTATTTTTAATTTTCTTGATTTGTTGGCATGCTGTAGCAGTAGGGAACTTTGCAAAATAAAATGTCCACTTAGACCTTCTGGTGCTTGAGTTTTTTTGGGTTTTAACTTCTTTTTAAGAAATAAGTCTGTATTTGTAACTTGAGCATTTTTGGAAATGCCATTATGCTACTTAGTAATTACTTACTTTATGCTATTGTAACACAGATAGGGAGGAGAGTGAGGTGAGGTATTTCACACAGCACTGGACCAGAGGGAACTCTGTGACATAATTATAGAGGCCTCAGAAACAGAAGCAGCAACCAGTCTTTATGCTGAAAGACCATTAGGGATTTTCAAGATGATCTAAAACTTCTGATGAACTTGAACTCCACCCCTCATGTATTTTGAGCCAGGATAATACACTGATTTCATGTATTAAACCTACTGTAGTGGGTAAACAGTCTGTTTCTTCTCATCCCTTATTCCTTTGTGTGATAAATTGTTATGTTCCTCTTCTTCTATAAGAACGTAACACTAATTCAACAACAATTGCACTAATTCAACAGCAATCAGGAATCAGGTTCCTAAATTAATAGTGAATATAAAACATATGATAGAGTTCCTCTTTGCTATACAACATTCTTATAAAGTGATTACGGAAGAATATCCTGAGTAACCTGTAATGGATAGGGCTATTAAAGCAGTAAAATAATTTCTTAAGTGATAAAATAACATTTGAAGCTGGTGAATGTCTTAGCTGATGTGAAAAATGCATGTATTTTATGATTGGCTTTTCGCAAATATTAAAATGAATGTGTTGTGTTAGAAAGTAATGCTGTATTAATTCTCTTAAGTAGTGTGTTAAATACAGTTTTAGGTTATAAAAATTGTTAAAATAGAAACGATGGTATGTAGGATACTCTTTTTAAAAAGAAAGGACTCGCAGCGAGATAGCAGCTACAGGACACCTAAATCTTTCAGAGAAGAAGAATTTATGGCCCTCTTATCAGAAGAAATGAACTTCTTCTCGCCTCGAAGGCACTGTTAGGATTTGGAGGAAGAAGTTGACGATGACCAGACAGAATCCTGTATTTGAATGGAATTTATGCATCATGTATGAAGTGTATGAATATACAACAGGCTATTGTTTTTAAGGGTTAATCCTTTGTTAACGGGTGTCCTTTTTCGGGCTCGTGCTGCCCAGAAAAAGGTACCCAGACGTCCGTAACTCTTTGTCTTTATTGTCTCATATCGTCCTAATTCAGTTTGTCCAAATTATTATTACTCTAATTGTATTACTATTTTTATAACCATTTTATTACTATTAAACTTTAAAAAATTTTAAAGACAAGTGATTGGCGTTTTTAACAGCTGACTTGTGCTGTAATACTCTGAATCACGCACACTGAAACTCAAGAAGGATTTCTAAATACACGCCATAATGAGCAAAACAGAAGATCCACTAGAGATGATAGAGACCTTCTGGAAAGCAGAATGAACTTTTTGCTTTCCTGCCGGCACAGTGCGCCTCATTTTATCACTGGTAAGTTTCTCAAAGCAAGAATATCTTTCAAAATAAATACTTGAGGAGTACTCTGGCTACGTGTCCCGCAGACCTGTAAGTCACAAATATTTTGAGGTGTCAGTCTCTTCTTTCAGTCTCTCCGCTGCCTTCGGTCGCTGCCAAGCGCTAACGGGTCCGGACGTCCCGGCCCCGGCCCCGGCCCCGGCCCCGGCCCCGGCCCCGGCCCCGGCCCCGGCCCCGGCCCCGGCCCCGGCCCCGGCCCCGGCCCCGGCCCCGGCCCCGGCCGCAGCCTCCCCTCCCCGACCCTCCGTGCCCGGCTCCGGCCGCTTCCCGGAAGCTCCGAGGGGCGGTGGCACCCGGGGGCAGGGCCGGGCCGCGGGCGGGGCAGTTCGGGCCCGCTGTGGGGGCAGTCCCGCCGTGCCCCGCCGGCCCCTGGGAGCCTCTGCCGTTCCGTCCCGTCCCGTCCGAGGGCGTTTTGGAGCCTTAGAGAAGCCAGTGTGTCCCCGCTCCCTGGAAGGCCGTGGACGATGGGTTTCCTGGGCAAGCTGGCGGCGCTGCCAAAGCTTGGCGGGGCGGTGGCGGGCCGGGGCGGCGGTGCCTGGCGGCGGCCGGGCCGGCCCTGTGCGGGCGTCCCGCTCCCGCTGCCCCTGCCGGCCCCGGCCACGGCCGCCCCCCGCCCGCCGCCCGGCGGCCGCGCCGCCTCCTCCTGCTGCCGGGCGCTGGGCAAGTACGAGGAAGTTTTTCGGTCTTGCTTGGCGGAGCCCGAGAAGGTCTGGGGAGAAGTCGCCGAGCAGATCCAGTGGTACAAGCCCTGGGTGCGGACCCTGGAGAGGAGCAGCCTGGGGAGCGCCTCCTGGTGAGTGCCCGAGTGCCCCGTGCCGTGCCGGGGCCGGGGGGCTCAGCTCGGCTGTAGCGGGGAGAGAGGACTGCCTGCCCCGGGGCTGCGGGTGTGCTGGGCTGGGGGTCGTGTGCTCTCCACAAAACCATCCCAGCATCTGTCTGGGATTGTCGGTGTGCCGTCGCTGTTGGAGGAGACGGCTGCGGAGCTTGAAGAAGTGAAATGATTACACTTGGTTAAAGTTAATGATTGAGAGCAGCATGGATTGAGCGTGTTGTGTTAGCATGCACTCTGGCAGGTGTGACAGGTGCCTGTGTGTGTCCATGTGTGGCTGAATAGTGTGGATGAGTGTGCCTGATGCTCCCCATCCCACCCCTTTTGGGTCTGAATTGGCAACAGGCTGCCGTGAACATGGGAAACCCAGCTAAAAATGCCAGGGAAATCAGGCATATGAACACACAGGTGTATAAAACCCGTGGCTTTGGAGTTGTTTAATCTCAGATACTGTCTAAGTAGATTATAATTTAGATGTTTTGGTTACGGTAATGTTTGGCAAAGGCATTGGCATTTGTAATATATATCTTCATCAGTGACTGGTGAACTATCCTAAGACAGAACATGATGTCCTTCTTATAAATTACTAGATAGGATTTTCAATACTTTCTCAAAGGTAATGTTAAAATTTTGTGTGCCTAAGAGGCACCTTTGCCTCTTTTAAGCAAGTTTAGATCATGCTCTTGGGTCTTTTCTCAAGAAGCTGATGCAGAATATAAAAGGCAATGTAAGATAAGGGTCATCTCTGTTTGGTACATCAATGTTCTTTGCCCTTTTTTGTATTTTTCTGGTTTGTTTTTGATTCAAAATGCTAATAGTTCTAAAAATAGTTAAAATATTAATAATTCTCAAATCTGTGCAAATTAAAAAAGAGCCAGTGGAGTGGAGCTGGGTTTCTTATTGGTGTCTGATATCATTGTTTGACACCTCTAGTAGTAAAAATTTATATGTGTTCAGCTAAATTATCAGTAACACCAGCCATGATGGGCTGTGTAACAGTGGTAGATAGGATCCTTTGATCTCAAGGTCATGGCACTACTCAGAAAGTCCAAGTAGGATTGCCTGCATAATTAGGATCTAGACAAGTGTGTAGAGAACATGTCCTGTGAGGAGCTGCTGAGGGAGCTGGGGTTGTTTAGCCTGGACAAAAGGAAGCTCAGGGGAGACCTTATTGCTCTCTATAACTATGTAAAAGGAGGTTGTAACCAGGTGGGGGTCAGGCTCTTCTCCCAAGAAACAAGTGATAGGACCTTAAGAGGAATGGCCTCAAGTTGTATCAGGGGAGGTTTAGATATTAGGAATATTGCATATCAGGAAGAACTTCCTCACTGAAAATGTTCTCAAGCATTAGAACAGGCTGCCCTCAGAAGTGAAGGAACTACTAAACCTGGAGGTATTTAAAAGTTGTGTAGATGTGGCACTTACGGACAAGGTGTAGTGGTGGACTTGGCAGTGCTGTGTTTAACGGTTGGACTTGATGATCTTAAGGTCTTTTCCAATCTAATTGGTTCTGTGATCCTGTCATTAAAGACCGGTAAAGCTCATTGACTGCAGCCTTCCCAACCAGTATAATGAAATCAGTACAGTGGTTACTTTTGAAGGACTAAGGAATGAGAATATTTTACATGCAAATGAACATAGTTTTGCTATCAGATTCTGTCAAACAAGTGTGGTTTGATTTGTTGAGCAGGATAAGCTTGTTTGTTTAAAGAAACAGAGGCATTTGTAAAGCATTCTCAGGTGGAAGTTATTTCACCTTATGAGAGAGAAAAATGGGTTTCATTGTCTTGTCTTCCAAGCTCTTTTCTAGCCTCACTTTCTAACTTGCATCTTTCCTTCTCTGTAGATGCAGAAAGCAAAATTATCATGTTAATGTGGGCAAATGGCTGAAGGGAGGTTTTACAGAAAACAGAGCCAGACTCTTTTCAGTGATGTCCAATGACAGGAGCAGAAGCAATGTGCACAAAGTAAAGCAGTCATGTTCCCTTTTTTAATGTGAGAGTGACTGAGCACTGGTACAGAGCTGGTTGTGGAACCTCCATCCTTGGAGATATTAAGACATGGTCCTGGTCTATTGTCTCCAGGCTGACCTTGTAGAAGCCTACAAGATAAGTGGGGTAATGTGTACGTCTCAAACACCCATAGCCAGAGAGCAGTGGAGCCACCCAAGGATTGTTTGTAATGATACTGAGAAAGAACAGGCTGTGGCTGGAGAAGGGCAGCACTTTTCTGGGATAAATGTCCGTGTTCTAGCTCCTGGAGATAAGCAAAACACAGTACAGGGCAGGAAGAAGGTTGAGAAATAGGCATAGACTGTAGAGGTATCAGGACCACTGAGGACTGCTGAAGCCCTCTGACCCATTTTCAGAAAGGGCTAGAAGAATGGATCATGCATGCTAACTAATTTGCATAGAAAAAAAAGAAACTTATCTATAGAATGGTACCCCCACAAAGCTCAGGTGCCTGTGTGCCTCATGTCTCTGGACAGATCGCCCAGCTGATGAGCTGGATCAACACTGGAGCCAGGACTCTGGTCATGGAGCAGATGATCTTCTTTTCATTCTTTCAAAAGAAAAGAAAGAAAAGTTTTCTTTCTTTCTCCCTCTCTTTATTTAATCCCTTTTACCTTGCATCTACCTTTATACAAATCCCACTGCCATATTCTTATACTGGGGTATCAGAGTCTAACTTGTACAGATTTCCATACAAACTGTGTGGAATTTACTAATAAAAACTCCATAAGTTTTCACAGGCCCACTGACTTTTGTAATTCTTTTTGACCATGAGCATTTATGAATCTTAGGCTCTGCCTTCCCCTTAAGGGTGGGATGCCACAGACCTGTCTGAGCAGGTGCCCTCCACAGGTCCCTTCCAATCTCAAGCCAGTTTGTGATTCTGTGGCATCATACAAAGATGCAAGTCTGAAGAATCAACATCAGGCTGTAATTGTTTGTATGCCAGGTACCTGTTGTTCTGTAGATAATAAAAACTTTAAGCAATTCAAATTTGTGTAAACAAATGTCTTAATGTGCAACATGCAGTTTTAGTTCTTTACAGGCTGTACATGATAGAGCTTGTACTTTAATGCCTCTGAAATCCCAAATGGTCACCAGCAGTCAGTGTGCTCAGCAGAATGACAGATGGGGAAGTTCTTTGAATATAAGAGAGAGAGAACATAGAAGAGGGTCTTTCAGAGGACAGGCTGAAGAGAAAACAGACAATGGAACTCATCTGAGAAAGAGGCCAGGTGTCCAAGCAAAAACAGAGCTTGCTGGCTTAACGGGGTAAAAACGGAGTTCTGGGTCAGAGGTTTACCTTGGAAGCTGTTTATGGGGACCCGAAAAATAGTATTAAAAAGTTCATGGATGTGTGTCTTGAGTTAGAATTTGTTTCCTCTTTTGGAGACATTTTACTAGATCAATTGGAAATACCAATTTTTTTTTCAATACCTTTGCTTTTGGTTGTAAAACCTGAGATGTGCAGAAGCAGATGCTTTTCATATATTTTCCAGTGTAATCTATTTCAATTGAAAAAGCTGATGGAGGCTGCTACTGTATTTAGAATGTAGACATAAGGCAATTCTTCCTCTATAAATACTGTAAGAGCATGAAAGAAACTTGCAACATGCCCCAGTGTGTTTTCTTCACTCTCTGCCACTGGAAATACCAGTATTATGTCAGTGGAATGAAAAATGATTTCCAGAAGATAAGTGATCAGTGTCACCATCCCCTGACATGTTTTTTTTGAAGCAGTAATCCCAGGTACTGTTCTAAACTGCATCAGTGGCTGATACAGCACAAAACATCTGGTTTTGCCTACATAAAAACTAATAAGATCTATGAAGCATGCTTGCTCAAGAAAAGGATGAAGGAATTGAAATTGTTTGATCTAAAAGGCAAAATGGAGACCTGGGTTTTAAACCACATAGAATTTGGCAAAGAAGTTGAAGGAAAAACTTCCTTGAGCTGACTTTCAACAGGTCAAAACTGTCTTCAGTTGCAACATGGGAAACATAATCTTTAGATGTTAGAGAGAAATCTTTTTAATGCTAAAGTTGGTGAAACACTTGAACAGATTCTTTTGGAATCTTGTGGAATGCCGGTTAAAAGGATTAAAACAAGTGTTTATTTGGGAATGTGGAAACAGTTTTCTCTAACATGTGCAGACAGAGGGCAATTTTGCAACATATCTTTTTGCTCTGATGCTAAGACATATGTGCAATATGTAATCCCCTTTGAATTTTGGAAGTGTTGCCCAGATTGCTATTCAAATGTTGCTTACATTTTCAAAACTGTGTCAGGGTCAATTTACACAATAATATATCAAATTATCTGATGTTGTCTAACATTTTATTCAGCTTCTACTCTCATTTGATGTAAAAGAGTGCATGTCTGCTTTTCTGGTCCTATCAGAACCTCATTCCTTCTCAACAGGGTAACAAAGCTCTCACCACACCTTCCAGATAGTCTTGGTTTTTGAATAAACCTACAGTTATATCTCTTTCACACACTTGTTTGTGATTGCTAAAAATTCATGTTGGTGTTGCCATGTATCTTTAGAAGAACCAAAGCTCTCATGCCTGCTCATGTTTTGACCATTTTAAGTGAATATGCATGACCCAGGTACTGTGTTCCCTTGTTAATATCATCCTACAGTAATTTGGTAGAAAAACCTGAATCTTACCCAACTTTTATGACAGTAATACAGAGTTTCTCTGTATTATGTGAAACAATTCCAGATCCTTTATGGTTCATATTGTTTTCCTTTTAGGGGGAGGGTTTTGTAGACTTTTGTACAGGATGGTTTGTGACTTTGATGGTCCCCCACTTTCTCCTTATTAATGGTAATGTAAAGGAGTTGCAGTAAGATAACTGCATCCTAAACATCCTAACTGTTTTTAATTTCATAATTGTCATTTTTAGACAATAAAGATTATCCCATAGCATCTCTGTATGGATATAAAATAATATATAAAATATCCTGATTTTATATTATAAAGCAGTCCTTTACTAAACATGAGAAGTGAAGAAGGAAATACTTTTTTTTAACTAGTAGTAGGTTACTTTAGGCCATCTGTTATTTCTAATTGCATTATAATAATATGTTACCCCTGTACAGTTGTCCCCGTAGAACCTTTTGGAAACTCTCAACTGTGTGTTTTTTGTACATTGCTAGTTTTGCTTCACAGATATACATGCAGATAGAAAAACAAACAAATAGGCATGATTTAGTGTGAACTTGAACTTTTAGGTCCTGTGTCATCTTCCAGTAAATAGAATTGTCTTTGTAACTAGTACCTTCCATATTTTTGTACTTTGAGTATTATGCTGCACTTGAATTTTTTTCTATATAAAATGACTAGAAAAGTGAAACTTAAGTTTGTGAAATGTTTTTTCTTTAATTGGAAGATAAGAGTTCTCTGTAAATGAGGCTGTGACTCATATCACTTTACAGAAAATTTTGAGTTACTGATATAAAAGAGTGTTGTCAAATGCATAATAATCATATGATCTTATAACTTGGGATCCCTTTCATTTAGCTACAGATGCGTGTATGTCTAACTGTTATTGCCAAGAGATGAATAAGACTATTTTGGGTCCTGAACCTGTTCTCTTTGAAAAGGGTACTTGCGTGTGCCAGTACAAAGTAGGATAATAGCATGTTTTCATAATGTCAAATTAATTTATGTGAATTTATGCTTTTTCTGTGATACCGTACATATAAAATCAGTGTGATTAATGCAAAGTAAGTTAAACCAAGACCAAGTTTAGCAGAATCTTAGTTAATTCAGTTAAGATACAGTACTTTAACGTCTCTATTTTCACTAATAGTATTTAGCTTGTTGAGTCAATCATGAGGTTACAGAATAGAAAAGAACTTCCTGAAGTGAGCATAATGTTTTGAGAGCTATTGTTTAATTGAATGCTCTCATTCCTTAAAAGAAAAACACAAAATGAAAAAAAAAAAAAGCTGTCTGAGGTTGGAAGGCTAGCTATTACATACTTCATACTTCTTTTGTAGGTTTGTTGGTGGAGAGCTGAATATCTGTTACAACGCTGTAGATCGTCATGTTGAGAATGGACGAGGAGACCAAATTGCCATTATTTATGACAGTCCTGTAACAAATACCAAAGACAGAATAACATACAAGGAACTTTTGGACCAGGTATGTTTCAGAATAACCTTGTTAATGAGAAGGGGCAATAAATATTGCACAGTAGGTAAATACCAGAGAGGTAGAAATGATCTACCTCACTAGTTAAGTTCTTTTGCTGTGCTCGGTATTGACTTATAAGCTTTGCTACCTCTGCTAAACTATACTGCATCCAATAGGTTTTGATGCAGTATTTCCTCCATTTCCTCTTTGTCTTCTTCAGTTTAATAACTTTTTTCCCTGGTTGGTTAATTTTTAAGTTGTCTGTATTTGATTTCATTTTCTTTTCCCCTAACAGATCTTAATTAAAAGGTTAATCATAGCATTAGTTGAGTCTCTTGACAGTTGCTGTGATGAGCAAAGGTACAGTTCCATAGAAATTAAATGTGTACCTTGGCTGTTGCTGCACATAACTGAGTGTAAGCCTAAATGAAATTTAACTGGGGGAACCCCAAAGAAAGCTGCATCACCTGCCCCTGTGTAGGCTGTCATGAGGGTGCTGGTGACCCTTCTGTCTGGAAGCTGTGAGGATTTTGACTTCCCTGTTGGCTGAAGTAGCTTGTTCCTGATGAGATTGTGAACATCCAGTTCTGCATCAGCCCATTCAGGTTTACTCCGTGCCTCACCATGGGTTGTTGCCACCATGGGTGTTTGCAGTCTGCCCCGTTGAAAGTTCTTAGCTCTCAGGGCTGTCTGCTGGAGGTTTGCCCTCATGCTGCTACTCTTGTTTAGCTGTCTTTTATCTTCCAGTTACATGTAGCAGTTGAACTTAAAATTGAGTACAAGGAAATGGTGGAGTTTGACTTGTATTCTTCCTTAACGTGTTTCAATGTGCAAGGTGGATTACTTTGAATGTAACATACAGTGTACTTAGGATATGCATGTAGTGTCTTGAGTAATGTGAGCCTATGGCTTAAAATGTGAAATGAGGTCAGAATACAGTAATTCTGTTTGTGAGAGATTTATTCCACTGTTGCAAGAAAAGAGAAGTCATACAGCAACAAAGAAATTATAAACCTGTTATGCATTCTACCTTTTAAGGAAAATATAGAAAACATGTATTCCTTACCAGTTTTCTATTTATTTGGACACAAATCAAAAAAACAACATGATATACAGTATGCTGGAGCTGGAACAACTAGCTCTGGTGTTTTAAGGAGTCAGAAAACTTTGAAAGGATCCAGCTCCTTACCTATTTTTATTTATACTAATATATATAAGTACAATTAAAATTTTCTATATACATTTTTTGAGTTGTTTGCCTTCAATAATTATGATACATACACAATATATATACAAATAGATGTGTATATATGAAATCAATCTATATATGTGTTGCATATAATACTTGGTTAACTTTAATGCAGAAATACAACATTTTAATGTAAGTTATATCAGGTGAACTTGCTTGGTAGAAGTTTCCTCTGAAAAGAACTTGAAAAGTAGCCTTTTTTCTGCTTTTTAAGCTTGATATTATATTAAGTCTCCTAAGTTTATGTCTCTGTAAGTGTATTGATACTCTTAAGACATGGCAAATTTGTGCAAAGTGAGAAAATTTTGCTAGTTGACATATACATCCTTTCATCTACATTTCTTCTTACAGAGCATTGCAAAACCAAGTGGAAGAACTGGTTTAAGTTTTCTGGGGTATGTAGCAGAAGTTCATTCAGAAGTTCATTATAATCTTGCTGGAGGCTGACTCCTATCTAAATACTATTTCTGAATTCTCCACAGTTTGCTCTTAATGAAAAGCAAATAAATGTGAAAGGCAATATTTGATATTAATAGCTTGTCTGTTGGAGCTTTCTGGTCCACTTTTGTAGAGTAAGTTTAATGTGGTTAATCTGCCAGCTACCAGACTCCTGAAAACAAAAGTAACAAAGAGAGATCTGCTAAAAATGGGAGGGGTGTAGGCTATAGTATTTTTTCATGGAGAGTTTAGCTTGCATTGATGTATTCTATGCTTGTGTGTCCCAGTCACTGTTCAACCCAGGAAGGTTTGGAATTCCTCTTTTGAGCATTTTGAATGGTATTTCTGGTTTTGCATCTTTTAAGACAAATTCTTTTGGCATGGACCAAAACTGCTTTTGGTAACTGCTAGGAGCTGAGAACTGAATGACTTAGAAACTTTAGCTGCTAATACAGCTGAAGTATTTGGTTGCTTGGAAAAAGTAAAACCATGCTCACTGGTCCATGCTTTTGATAGAAGTGCAATTTATGCTCTGGTCTAGCAAGCTGAAAGCCTGCTTGAGTTTCTTACTATATCACTTGGTCTCAAGTGATTTTATTACTGAAATGTCAAATATATTAAAGTGAGTGAGCAGTCTTAAACTTGAAGAAAAGTGGAGAAATAGCATGTTAGTTTTTGAGTGATAAAGTACACTGCACTGTATTTATATAAATCATAAATGACAGCACATTGTAACAAAGTGGAAGGTTTCATGACTTTTAACAGTTTGATGAAATGTCAGTCCTCACTTTTCCACCTTCCCCTTTTTTTTAGAAAGAGTGATTGCTTGGGTGTTTCAGGGCTCCCACATCAATCTGAAGGGCAATGTAAACTTGCTTTACAATGTTCCCCTGTCTTCCAAATAGTTGCAGATAGAGACAGTGTTTTATTGTACGGTCCCAATGTTCCCTGTCTGTCAGAAGGATGAGGGAAAGGGCACAAAGAAAATCATAGATAGGTGTGTATTGTATTGGATTGTTGTCTTCAGTAGCATTACAGTCTTTAGAGTAGGGAAATCAGGTGCAGACAAGTGATTACTGGGTTTGCACAGATGACATGTAGTTCCTGTCTGCAGTATGCTGTACACACGTTCTGCTTTAAATGCAATTTAGGTATGATTGATTTCAATAAAGATTATGTAAGTACACGCAGATCTCTTTGCTGTCTCCCTCCTTTACCCAGGAACCAGATATATGGCTTGTTTACAGGCACTGGGAGTCTTCTATTTAAAAATTACTAATTATGGTCATTAAATAATGTTTTTTTCCTTTAGCAGGTGAACATTGCCTTTTTCATAATTATTAATAATATTTTATGAAATAATGATGATGATGATAATAATAATAATAATAATAATAATAATAATAATAATAATAATAATAATAATAATAATAATTGTCCATTGTGTTTAATTATTTATTGCCCACACTTACAGTGACTATAAAAATACTCATTAAATGTTATTTTCATTGCCTCTGGCCTTTTGTCAGCACTCTGCTTGAGAGTCACAAGCAGAGAAGATAATGATTAGCTCTTTTGTTTCTTTGAGAGAGGGTGATGTTAGCTCTGTGTTTGAAGATTTTAATGTTTTTACACTAGGAATTACAGAAAAATAATTTACCTTTGGAAGTAGAGTTGTTATCTTTATTTACAATTACTTTCACTAATTATACCTAGAAATGACTGTAAATGCTGGGGGTATGGCAATATATTCTAGCTTTTTACATGTCTAGTCTTTGGTTTTTGTTGAGTTTTGATAGTTTATATCAGTTTTATATTAATTTATATTAATTTATTAATAAGTCTAGCATTAAATATATTTTCTCTTGAAAATCAGTAATATTTAAGATATCTGTTCCATACTATCATATAGATACCTGTGTTTGTGTGAGTTTTCAGCTTGGTGTGGTGATGACTTTGCCTTACAAACATGTTATTTCTTGTGGTTGAAAATAACAGCACAGATTTATGCAATGCTTACAGGAAATGGAACTTACGCAGTATCTTCTGATGCAAGAGTGCCTGCTTGGGGCTTCTGTGTTTCCATTTTCTTAAATCCTCGGGGAGAATGTAGAAATGTGCTGTTTGATTGTGGATGAGCTGCAAATTTAATGCAAAGACAGAGCAGATGCTCCTGGAACTTCTGGATGTTACTGTCTCAGGTTACTGAAAGTCTGAATATGTATTTCCACTGAAGAGAGAAACAGTGAGGTTGGAGGTGGATATATAAGAGTAATATGGGAGCAGAGGTGCAGGAAATAATGTCATTAGGCAGAGAGGTACAAGAGTAGAAAAGACCACTTAAAGCCAGTAGTGGGCCTTTGATATGCACAGAGTGATCCATGATGCTTCTTCGCTTGGCTAAGTCCATCACCATAGCTGATTTAGTATTGGGTATTTTTAGATGTTCTTTCTGCGCAGAAAGCAGTTTATGTCCTTTTCAATATATTTATGAGGATTCTAGGACTGAATGTAGTGGCTCTTTAAAAAGAGAAAACTCAAATTTTTAAATACTATAAAAGAAAGCATTTCTTTCAGAAGATGCCACATTGCCATGGCACAACAAGCAGGTTGGGACAACTTCACAGTGCTTGTCACAGGCTCCCATGCTCACTATAATCCAACTTACTATGTGGTAAATACTAATGAAATATTCAGTACTACTTTTATGACCAAATATTGTGTACTGTCAAAATAATAAATATTTTCTCATGGTGTTACAGGGGCATTGCTGCTGACCAGTCTATAGCATTTTGTGAGTTCCAGTCCTTTGCTACTGTACATAGTCTCTCTTAGGTTTCTGCATAGCAAAAACGAAATCTGACAGTGAGAGCAAGAATTGATTTTAAACCTAGATATTTAAACCTAGATAACATTCTGAATTTGTGTTTCCCTTTGGTTCAGAGGGAAGGTCTGAACCAAAGGGAAACACAAATTTATAAGGTTTATAACCTTTATAAGGTCTCTTGTCTTAGGTTGAGAAGTTTATGACACTGCAGTAAAGAAAATACTACAACATATTGATTTGTTTCAAAGTTAGCTAGATAGGACAGAACTTATATTATGAAATGACCTGTTTACATTAATTCCTCAGAGCTAAAATTGAGAAATATAAACTGTTACCTGAATAAAGGAATGACTGGTAGGCTGTCATTTAAAAATTTGCTAGACATTGCTGTTGATTTTTTTTTTTTGGCTGTATGGACTACAATAATTGGTCTCCTTCCATTTTTATTTTATGAAAGAAAAATGTCTTAGTAGGTTTTTTGCAAGAAAGAAATTGTCTTAAATTTACTGAACCTTGATTACATCACATCAGCTTTCTTTATCCTACTGGCTTGTCTCTTTGATGTCGTGCATCTGTTGACTGTACGAAAGTTTTTCTAGTGGGGCAGCAGCAGATCTGGAGAAACTTTAAATATGAATGTTTTGTCAGTACAGGTCTCCAAGTTAGCTGATGTCATGATCAAACATGGTGTGAAGAAAGGAGATCGTGTGGTCATCTACATGCCCATGATTCCACAGACAGTGTACTGTATGCTGGCTTGTGCGAGGATAGGAGCCATCCATAGCCTGATTTTTGGGGGATTTGCATCTAAAGAGCTTTCGGTTCGCATTGATCATGCAAAGGTAATAACCTGTTTGAAGCAATAAACACCATTGCATTAGTTACTCCTATTAGTCATTGTCAAAAACCCGTTCTTTGGATTTTTTCCCAGACAGGATAACATTTTTCTTTGTGTGGCACCTGGTTTGTTTATAATACCTATTGTTGCGATATGAGCAAAGTACTGTGTCTGTGCTGAGGTTGATATTTGTATAGCAGACACGGAGTGAGCAATTTAGACCCCTTCTACAAAAGCAGGAGTTTAACACACTGTTGTTTGTGTAGAGTGTACTTTGTTCTCATGTTTGTCAATCTTTTTCTCCTAAGCATCTCCTTAGTATTGGCTTTTGATTCAGCATTTTCATCAAATGTATGAGGAAAATTCTGCCAAACCTAAGTGGTTTCACTGGCTTGTCTGATGTTTAGGCATATTAGGTAGTTAATTTTTTCAGCTATGTTATGATTTAGGAACGGTATTACCCAATCTATTGTTCTCATTGAAACACTCCAAACCTTATGTTGCTTGTTCTCTCCCCCCTCTCCTTCTTCCTCCCTGTGGTGGGATGAAGAGGAAAATTGGAGGCCTAAAAGGTAAAGATCAGGTTGACGTAAGAACGATGTGCTAGAAACAGCAATGAAATAAATGAACAGTAGCAGCAACAATATTGATAGCAGAGTGTACAAGAGAGGCAAACGATTCACGCCATGCTGAACCCACACTGCCCCACCACACTCTCCAGAAAGGAGCCATCCCTCTTGACATCTATGGAAACAGTTGTCCTAAATAAGTGACTGTGCTGATTACATAATTAATAGAGATGAATGCTTTAAAGGCTCCTGTGTTCGGCATAAGTTGAACTTGTTTATGAAGTGTTATGATGTCTGTGTTACTGAAATGACAATAGTAGTTGACTATTCTAAGTACCTTATATAGGCATATTAGTAGCTTGCTTAGTATGTGTTAGTTTCAAACCAGCTAACAAGGGAATGGCCTATTCTTGTTTTCCACTAGTGAACAAGGTAAAGTCTTTTGTCACCTTGATCAGTCACCTAAAGCATTCAGACTCTCTGTTGTAGTCATCTTATCATTCATCTAAGCAATGAATGTTGCTTAGATGTATAAACCAGAAGAGGATTTTGTGTAGGGTTCAACTCTCCAGGATTTGTGGAACTTTTATGTAGATTTCTGTGTGCAGAAGTGCTTTTTAGATGACTGAAATTTCAGTTTTATACATATCTGTAAATAGAGAGTTGAATGCATTCCCCTCTCTCCTTGATGCTTTAACAAAGATGTTAATAAAATGGCCAAAATGGTTTGTTGGAATGATGAAAAAAGGCTAACGACAGCTCTCTAGTTTTCCCTTTCTTCCCACTTACACATTTTTCTAACAAGCTATAAAATAATGTATAAGAAAAAAATATAAGCTTTAAAAATGGAGGTTGCTACAAATACAAATTATGTAGCATGTTTACTTTAGAGTATTTTGTAATTATTGACTAATTAATCCCAATGGTTTTTCCTCAGGGGATAAAAGGGAGACAGCGCAATAATCATAATCCTTGCTTCATGCATTAAAATGAAAAGAGAGGAAGTTAAAATTTTCTACCCAAGGTCACATAGCAACTCTTTTGAAGAGTTAGCTATATAATTATTAGCTGCAAACCATGAACTAAGTCCTAATTTACATTGCCTTTTAGTTTCTTTAAAAGGCAGTATTATGGATGATTTTTGGTCCATCTGATGTATAATTAAAATGTGAGTAAGGGAGGCATATCCTCAATCAAGTTTCGAAACATGCTCCAATTTTCAGTGTGACAAAGCTTTCACGATAAGTGAATTGCACACTCTTGAGGCTGCCTGTAAGTACCTGTAATAGACAGTGAAAATGTTGAATAAATAAAGCAGTTGCACAATAAGCTAACCTTTTTATTAGGCTTTTATGTGAATTGGTTTAGATGCTGCAGTACAGGACCTGATATTGGTAAAATTAATTAGAAAGTGTTAAAGATGTGCAATGGAAAGCTGGTTGTAAGATGCTCTTGTAGAAGAAAGGTCAAACTTCATACTCTGTTGGAAAGTCTGAGTGAAAGAAATAACAAGCACTTTCTGGTGACTATGAAAAGGTACACTTGGCCAGCTTAGCCTAATTTATCTTGAATTTTAAATAGGTCTGGGAATGCTGCAAAGTCCTGCAGCTGGTAATTTCTACTTGTGTCAGATTGGCAGTTACAGGCATTCTGCAGTGAATTGTGATGAAGTGATACAGAGCATGAAAACAGGATTTTTTGTCATCTTTCCTTTTACTTCAGTCTGGGAATATATAATTTGTAATGTTAAAGCAATAGGTAGGTTCATACAATCATGGAACAGTTGGAAGGGACCTTTAAAGGTCATCTAGTCTGACTTCCCTGCAGTGAGCAGGGCATGTTCAGATAAATCAGGTTGCTCAGAGCCCTGTCAGACCTGACATTGAATGTTCCCAGGGGTGGAGCATGTATCATTTCTTTGAGCAACCTGTGCCAGTATTTCACCACCCTCATTGCAAAAAAATGTCATCCTTACATCTAGTTTAAATATACCCTCTTATAGTTTAATACCATTACCTCTTTGTCCCATTGCAGCAGACATTGCTCATGTCCAGCTTTTCATCCACCAGTATCCCAAGTCCATCTTGGCAGTGCTACTTTCAATCCCTTCATTCCCCAGACTGCATTGGTTTTTGGAGGGCTTGGCCTGGCACAGGTGCAGGACCTTGCACTTCTGCCCTGTTGAAGCTCATTAAGTTGTCATGGGCCTACTCCTTGAGCTTGTCCATGTCCCTCTGGATGGCATCCCCTCCTTCAGGAGTGTCAGTTGCATCACTTGAGGAGTATTAGAGAATATAGAAGAATTTGTAGAAGGAGTCTTTACAACAGAATAAAATGTTGGTCTTGTACCAGCATCTTTTACTATTGACCCTTGCTTTAGCTCATTTCTACTTCATAACATTGCTGTTTTTTTTCTATAGCTCACTAGCTATGTAGTTTCTTCTCCAGCAGACCCTTGAACTCTTGCTGTTTTTTCTTCAAACTTGTTAAATGTCTATCTAATCTTAACATATATAACTACATGGAGCCACAGAAGAGGTGGGAAATGGGTGTATGAAAGCAATATGGGAGCAGAGGTGCAGGAGAAATAATGTCATTAGGCAGAGAGAAGAAAAGAGCAGTTAAAATCATTAGTGGGCCTTTGATTTGCCTGGAGTTATCTGTGATGCTTCTTCACTTTGGTAGTACATCACCTTAGCTAATTTAGTATGGCTTAGTTTTAGATGTCCTTACTACATACAAGGCAGCTGATGAGCACAGGTGGGATCATCTACAAATTACTATAAAGCTAGTGATAACAAAAGTCTTTCATCTTAACACTTGAATAGGACTGTGCATCTTTTATTTATTACAGTCTGACTAAAAGGTGGCCTCCCAATGAATTTGCAGCTTAACTGCATTGTATTGTATCATCTTCTGTTAAATCAGTGCATTCCAAAAAGGAAAATCAATGAATGCTGAAATTTTAAAGCTCATCCAGAGTCTTTATATTGAATACATGCCAATTAGGGATCTTTCCTGAATGACAGATTTGGACAGGAAACATTTTATTATTGCACAAGAGAACTATTTAATCTGTGCTTTCTCTGCTGAATTTAATTTTGCCTTAACTGTGACACTGTGGTTTATGCCTACTTAATGGGATTTATGCTAATGCATACAATTAGTAAACTAGCTTGATCAAACTGAGCACCATATGATAAATACATTTCTAAAACTTCAAACCAACAGAGATTGAAGACTCATTCTTTTCCAACTAAAATATGTTTTCTAACACATAGTTTCTTTGGTGCTACCTTTTCTCTCCTGAAAAACAAAAAATAAAAATACCAAGCTTTGGACTGAAGTGGAAATAGCTTCTATGCAGATTTCTTCACTTAGGCAGTCTTACAAAAAAGCTGTGGTTAATTTCTTGAAAAAGATGTGAAGTCTACATTTGTAAGCAGATATTAGTCTAAAAAGCCCCAGATCCATACAAATCTGCTTTTTAGTAATTTTGCACCCTCAGTCCTTCAACCATCTCTTGAAAAACTCTAGCCTTACTTCCCTTATGTGCCTTATGACTTTTGCTTATTCTCTTCCTGTATTTCTAGTTTCTTGCCATCTCTTGTTTGCCTTGTTTTCCCTCTTTCTTCTCCTTTCTGTCCTGTGACTTTCATTGCAGGCTGTGAAAAAGCCAGCAAAGCTCTTCAGCTAGTATTGAAATGTGAAATTGGAAGCATTAGGTAGAATGCAAAGCAGTACAGCTAACTGTTGACATCACTGCACCACTCTTCCTTAGTGGAGGAGCTGAGATGGACAGGGGTTTCTCTGTGTTCATTAATATTTATGGAACTAGTAAGAAGTTAATACTGTTGATTTCTTACTCAAATGTGTTTGAAAACAGTGAAGTGTCAGAAGGTATTAATGTTCTTCCAAAGAAAAAGCAGACTCATGGACAGCAAGATCACACAAGCTTGATTTACTCTAGAAAACTGATCTAACCCCTGTGTCTAATTATGTAAAGATAAATTGTATATGTTGAATTTAATAAAAAATATTATTAGGTTACATATCTAAAGTACATTGCAAATGTACATATTAACTCTTCTCTTTTCAGCCCAAACTTATTGTAACAGCAAGTTTTGGAGTAGAACCGAAAAGGAAAGTGGAATACATATCTCTCCTAGAAGCAGCACTGGCAAGGGTACAGAGCAAACCTGATAAAGTTCTCATTTACCAGCGACCTAATTTGGTGGGTGTACAGTCGTACTGCCTTTATGTTAACCTTCACTTATTTGTGTAGTGCATGTGCCTTTACTTTTTTGCAAGAAATATTTTACTGTATTTTTGTAGTTTGTTTTTTTATTTTAAAGGTGAGCATTATATTCATAAGATTTAAATACAAAATAGAACTAATGCTGTAGAGAGATTACAGAATATTGAATAGTACTGTATAAAAAATTTGAATAGTACATGTTTTTTTAATGAATTACATTTATTCCATGTGGTTTTCTTTTGACAATTTTCTTATTTTTCAATGGGCAGGGCCATGTTCCTCTTACCAAAGGTCGTGATCTCGACTGGGAAGAAGAGCTTGCAAAAGCCCAGTGTTCAAAATGTGTCTCTGTTCCCTCAGACCATCCACTTTATATTCTGTATACATCTGGAACAACAGGTTTGCCCAAGGTAAAGGACTATCAGTAGTCTAAGTGTCTGTGACCAACTATTTGCAGTTCCCCATGAAAAAATATTTAATTGAAAAGGTTGAAAATGTTTGCCAGGGCACAATGTTGTAAATTATATGCATTCTACAAATGGTTTAATCTCATTTATTCACATTTCACTATTTTAAAGGCAGTGTCTAGGAATAAATAATATTTTTAAATTTAAACAGTAGTAATATAAAGATAAGATGCATTTTCTTCAATTGTTTGTACAAAATAAACTTTTGAGGATAGCAGAATGTCTTTTTCAGTACTATCTTCTGTGTTTTAACTTTCTTAGATAAGCATAGTATAGTTACTTAATGACAAGACCAGTTAATATATCACTTGTGTGATTGCATTTATTGCTGACTAATCTTGTTCATTATTTACATATTAGCTAATTTTCTTGTAGATAAGATGTACTGAATGACATTACAGATTAAATGAAATAAAGCATGTTCTGAATGCTTCTGTTACCGCACAGTTCTGAGTACTTAATACCCTGAAAATATAAGTTTAGATTAAGTGAAAATTAACAAAGGGTATTCTTTGAAAATGTTTGTTTTGAATGTAAATTAGTTTTAACAATGTATTTTTAAAGGATTGTATTTTAAAAGTTAACTCTCTGAGTGTTTGCCTGGTACTTAAAATGCTGTTTTACAATGTGGAAGAGAAGCTGAATATAATTTTCTGGCAATAGTCTTGCCACCACTGATTCAGACAGTATCACACATCCTGGAGAGAACAATTATACTGTTAAAATTATTTAATGGTGTTGCCTAAGTTGCCTAAAGTTCAGAATCTCTTAGGATGTAAGGGAAAACAAACATCAGTTTGGCTGAGAAAAATGTCCTCTGCTTTTACCTTCAATGCGGGCCCTTGAAAGCAACATATATATCCTAAATCATACAGTTGTATTGTCAAAAAAACCAAGATAAGATCCTTTGTTGCAACAGATCTTTTCCTTGACTGGGTATCAATAGAGTATCTCAGAGGTAATAGGTCTCAGAAGTTTACTTCAATGTGTTGTCCCTGCAGAGAAAAATAAAGATATCTTGAATCAATCACCCTTAAAAGAGAGAGATTTTCAACTAAAAGTAAGCTACAAAAAGTAACTCTCAGTGAATAAAATTGCTTTTTTATTCATCTAAGTAACTTAATTAAAATGGTCATGCAGGTAAAACTACATGAATTTTTTTAGGATTGGTTATGCCATCCTAAAAACTTTTGTTGGTCTCAGAACAGAAGCTAAGTTAGAAGCTGAGTTGAACAAAGGCAATCTCCTGTCTGAAATTGGTGAAGTGTTCGTAAACCATTCTCTGCCTTAGCAATCTCCATTTTAATGAGTTAATGTATCTCTGCAGTCCCTCATTTCTTGGATGAGGCCTGAAAGTGCCTATTTCATTCTATTAAGTACATCAGGAGAATATACCATGCTTTGCACAGACAGCTGCATTGTAATGTCTGCACACTGCATATTTGTTTGGTCCAGTGGGTTTCATCTGAGTTTTAGTTCAGGACACCAGGACGTAGTTTACTTAATTCTTTCTTCTAGGAATATATATTGACCATACTAGTATTGCAAAATATGTCTAAAAGTTTCCTTTTAATGATGTTCCAGAGCTGGTTTTTGGTTTACCAAGGTGCATGATGCTGTTGATGACCTCTCATTCTAATTTTCAGATCCCTCTTTTAGTTCAAGACTGGGGAGGTATTCATTTAGCATTCATGCATGCTGGATAGTAAACTTTCAAGAATATACTCTGACATCTTTAAAAAGAGTCAGAGCAAAAAGGGACATTTGAGGGAGTAATTCACCCCATTTTTTTCAGGGATCATCTACTTTGCAGGTGTGAAGATGATATAGATAAACTAGGCAATGAGTTTAAAATATGCCTAGCATTGGGATGGTACTGTTTAAGTGAGGTAAATACTTTAACTCTTATTTTTTGTCAGTATATATTAAGTGAATATTTGTATATCCAACTTTTATGAGAGAATTTTAGCTTTGTTAGTTATCTTCTGAATGTTTGCTTTATTGTATGTTTGGTTTTAGTTTTCAAAAATTACTTCAGTGGAGGTGCTCACATGTTCTTGTTGGAATAGATCCTTTTCTTGAGTAAGAAGTATTGAAGTTGGACAACTTTGATTCCATTGCTGCTAAATCCTTAGCATTTAATTGAACACAGCATTATGATTGTGTCCTTCAAATCTTGATCTTAAATACTCAAATTTTCTCATTTAGGGTGTTGTGAGACCAACTGGTGGCTATGCAGTTATGCTGAACTGGACCATGTCCGCTGTATACGGCCTCAAACCTGGTGAGGTAATTCTATTTAAATGTCATGTAAATTTTTTTAATGCCTTTTATTACTCCTAACTATAATTTTATTTATATTTAATTTTAGGTATGGTGGGCAGCTTCTGATTTAGGCTGGGTTGTTGGTCATTCCTACATTTGCTATGGACCTCTCCTTCATGGTAATACTACGGTTTTGTATGAGGTATGAAAAAACCTTCTAAAAAGTCTAAAACACCTTCCTTGGAAATGGCAGGATCTCCTTCAACTGATGATCCAGATGATCCTGTTTATGCCTGTCTATTCTTCATGCCACAGATATTTAAATTGTGTGTGTATCTTCAATATTTATACTCTCCCACCTATTGCAGTAATTTTTAAAGAAAACTTACTTTACTGTCCTTGAAGCTTGTCTACATTTGTGTGAAGGGTGATGGTTAGAGGCATAAGGAGCCCTGAAACAACAGAACTAGAAATGACAGATGGTGGAGTGTACCTGTGTTATTGATTAAACTACCTTTATTTTGGAATTAGGAGAGGGCATTGTGTTTTGCATGTCTTGTGATGAAAAATACTTAGTGGAGCTTAGTTGGATGCAACTGAGAACTGTATGCTTGGAACCAGAACTTCTAATGAGAGTTGTCTCTTCTTTCCTCTTTACCACTCAAGGAAACTGAACCCAAGACACAGATGACATTTGGGACTTAGTCCTTCCCTTCAGGGGATGAAAACTAGTGGAGGTGGGGAGAGGAGACCCAGTTAAGAGTGGTCTGGGGCATCCTTACTTTGCTGCTCAAAAAAGTAATCATGCTGCCTTACATTGTTATTTTTACAGAATTTATTGCTGATTGTTCTGAGTAACAAAGAGCAAAAACTTCACCCAGTAGCAGAAATGCCCATCGTAGACTTAAATATTGTATTAGCTTGAGTATTAATTACTATAGTCTAATTAATGTTTAAATGCCTAATAGATGTTAATTAGATTCTTCATTCTAAGGGGATTAACTCAGCACTACCACAGTAGTTAAGCAGAAGAGGAAAGCGGTGTAAGAAAATTGGCAAGCACTTCCAGATAATAAAAAGACTTTGGTAGTTTTATAGTGACTGTTTTTGAATACTGACAATGTGCTAGGCCACATTAAAATTGTTGCATGAATTGTCAGAAGAGAATCACTGCAATGAAGAGGTTTTCATTCTTGCAGTTCTAGAGTAAGCCAAGAAGGAAGTGAAATAAGGAGTCCTTCAGCATTTTCTGTTGCACAGTCATCTTACAGTGAAGTTTTATCTCCATGTGAATGTATGGGGATCAACGTGATTATTGTAATTGTAAAGGTACCTCTGAATTTAAACTGTTGTAAAAAAAAGGAGTATAAATCTTATTTTTTTTAACAGTAAACATAAAGAAAAATTAGACTTAGTATCAAGTTGACATACATATCTGCTTTGTCTTTATTTCCTCTTGGTGAGATCTTATTAAAAAGAAATAGGACATTTCCCATTTTTCTTCTCCAAGATGCCACTAATCAAGGCTTCAGACAGTGTTCATGACATAAGTGTCATCTTTTTGAGGGTTAATAATGGGAAGAAAAGGAAAGTGTCTGTACACACAGGAATAAAAGCAATATTTATAAAGAGAATAGTGCATAATTTTTCCTCTTCTCAGAAGACTGCATTAATAGTAAATATTCTGAAATTTTTAGTCAAGTCTCCTAAACGTTGCCTAATTAAATATTTTGGGTTAGGGAGTATCACTTTTGGGGATGGGGGAAGAACATCACATTCCTTTTGCATGTGGACAACCACTATTGAATATAAATTATGCTGACTTCATACCCTCACTAATTCAAGTGTTTTGTTTATTTTTAATCTACTTAGGTGACAACTTATCATTTCAAAAATTACTATGGAAATTATGCTTTTAGTTTTCACTTGCTGTTGCACTGTTTCCAAGAATGCAAAAATGGTGATGAATTCTTTTGAATTCAAAAGCAAGTGTATTTTTTGTTTTGTTTTGTTTGGTTTAAATAATCTATCCTGTGTTTTTTTCTCCAAAACAACAGCAACAAATAAGTCACCTGAAGTCTCACAGCCCACTCTGGGTTGCTCTTGCTAATAGGGTTTCAAGCTGTAAGCAACAGGGCAGTATTAAGAGAAAGTCTAGTTACTATTTGTGGTCCTGTGATATCAGGGGAAAGGCAGCATTGTAGTGTTTGGGATTTTGAACTAGCGTAAGGAAGAGGATACCCACACTTGTCAAGAACCAGGCATTAAGGACTTCATTTGAGTGGTCTAGGTCAGAGGAGGACCTACTGTTCCACACAGAGCTGTAGCATCTTGTGTGCCTGGAGTCTCTCACAAGGCTCTCTGGAGTCCTGCAGTTGCAGCAGATTTGCAGGATACGTAAGAGCAACAGGTTTGAAACTACTCTTCTTTGGCACAGTTCTTGTAGATATCCAGCTTTTCCTGCTGTTTTTGTAAGCCAGTATCATCAGCTTACAAAGCAAACACTGTCTCTGAGGTCTGGCAGGGATCACTCTGCCATCATACATACTGATTGTGGAGCAAATTCAGTAGGACATGTTGTCTCAAGTCTTCAGTGGAACTTTGGCAGCAGGGTCATTATAAGAAGGCTGAGTGCCTCTGTGGGCATATTCTTTTGAGTCCTGATGTGTCAGGATTTTGTGTGTGCTTTGGCATCAGCAGGTTTTAGTGGCATGCAGTACATTTTCTATACAGAGAAAATTTCCTCATAATTTTGGATTTAGTGGTAATTGAAGATCCCATTGTTGTTAGGGGTCAGGCATAAAGGGAATTGATGCACTTTTACTCCTGAGTTTTTGGATATTTTATTATAGCTCTTCTGCGTCTCTTCCCTCAAGTAATCTCTGCTGGTGGCTTCTCACTTTCTCCATACAAGATCTTTCCTATTCCCTTGGTAATTCTTGGTGTCTGTGAATCTTTTTTGATAATCATGTATGAAATTATAAATCATCAGCACATTGTCTCCGGATGTCTGCTTAGCTGTTTGACATCTCATAAA
The DNA here is from genome assembly GCF_051311805.1 of Agelaius phoeniceus. NCBI lineage: Eukaryota > Metazoa > Chordata > Aves > Passeriformes > Icteridae > Agelaius > Agelaius phoeniceus. The sequence continues at coordinate 34,346,626 of NC_135269.1, read as the reverse complement.
TAGCATGCTAAATCAAAGTGCTTCCAGAAAGATTTCCCTGTCTGTCTGTCTGTCTCAGTCTCTTGGTAGGTCTTTTCTGTGAGAATCTTCCTAGTTCATACAAGAAGTATCTGTTCTTACTTTTCTCTTTTAAGTTAGGTGAGACAGATCACTCTCTTTCTGACTGCCTTTGTCCTGTTTACTGTGCTCTCATTTCCTGTCAACCATAGATATTATTGCCAGTAATTTTTAAAAATCAATTTTCATCTCCAGTATTGATGCAAATACTGGTTTTGAACTGATCCCTGCAGAAATCCAGTGGAAGTGTCTCATTTCCTCAGTCCCCAGTTGACTCAGCAGTCTGTCAACATATTCTGAATTCAATTACACTGTGGTTTACTGTTTATATTGCTAACTTTTAAAAATAAAAATTGCATGTGGTAATAAGACTTCATGGAATATGGTAGTACTTCTTAAAATTTTCGTATAATAAATGACTACTCTCTCTGGCAATTTCATTTGTAGGTTTTGAGCTCTGAAATTAATTTTCACTGTCTCAGATATGTGTTACAATCTGATTATAAGGGAGATTAATTAAGGTGCAAACAAGACCATATGCCATAGTCAATAGCATGGATTTTATTTATCAGTAAATATGAGGTAGAGAGAGAGATAGAAAGAAATATAAAAAAGAGGAGGGGGGATAGAAAGGGAGACAAATTAGGGGAAAGTTAGTTACTGCCCTGTGAATCTAGGGCATCCTGTTCATCCTCTTCTTCTGGTCTTCTCTGTGGTGGGTGTCCCATGAAATATAGAATTCAATGGGAATTAATATATATTGTATATATATACATTGTATACATTGTACATAATATATACATTGTAATATACATTGTATGTGACCGTGTTCACAGGGGTCTTATGTTGAGACAAGAGACTAGGATCTGACTCCATTTTTCAGAAGGCTTGATTTATTATTTTATGATGTATGTTACATTAAAACTGTACTAAAAGAATAGAAGAAAAGGTTCTCATCAGAAGGCTAGCTAAGAATAGAAAGGAAAGAATGATAACAAAGGCAGCTGTCCCAGACTCTCTGTCCGAGCCAGCTGGGCTGTGATTGGCCATTAATAATATATATCCAAGATGGGCCAATCATGGATCCACCTGTTGCATTCCACAGTAGCAGATAACCATTGTTTACATTTTGTTCCTGAGGCCTCTCAGCTTCTCAGGAGGAAAAAAATCCTAAGGAAAGGATTTTCATGAAAAGGTGTCTGCGACACATTGTACATACATGAATGCCCAAGCACCTCCCCTATGAGGGAGTTTTACACTGTCTTATGCAGCAGATTCTGAATACATTGCAAAACTTTGAATCACTTGCAGTCCTATGAGGAAAGAGTCTGGGGACCTTTGGGGATCTCTGGTGGTTTATGACCCCTTCTAAGACATGAGAGTCGTCTCTCACGTGGTAGTCCCCTGGTGGTGGGAGGGACACCTCTATCCTATGTGGACCAGAGGTTTTGCCATCACACTCCCAAAAACTCACCTCCTCCCTCTTGGATGCATTCTTCTTTCCCAGCCCTGTTTATTTCTCCTAGAGGTAGTTGGACGTAGTGCCACCTTTATCTTATCTCAAGTTCCCTTAGGTGGCTTAACTCACAGTCAGAATTCCCATGAGGAGGAATATTTGGAGGGATGGACTTTGGTTGCAGATGAGCTTCTTTGCACACTTTGCTACAGTGGGCAAACTACTTCAGTGATCTTAAAAATGTTTGAGCCATTAACCATTTCAGTCTGGTTCTTCCCATTGGGAAGTTTTTCTGCAGAATCTGTAAGAATATTTTATACCTGTGCCAGATTTTTTTTTCCTCCGTAAATGAATATCTTATTCTCTGTGTTATATGTCCCATCAGCTGTCAGGTGAATTTTCTCCTCTTTCTACTGTTTGTCTTTTATTTGGTTTTCTCCTGTATCTGGTAACTCCAAACCTAAACTGCTTTAGCTTACCTGTGACATAAATATCGACCTGTCAGAGTCCTGCATGTTTACCTGAGCACTCCTGAAGATTTAACAGTTTGTGTAGAAGATGCTGTCAGGCTCGGGCTTGCTGAAAGTTTGAGGCACAAGCATGTCTGTGACATAGCTCAGGCAAAGATCAGGTGTGAAGCAGGATCTGGGAGGGAGTGGGTGTGCTCAGGACCACATAGCCCTTTTATGGGCTCTGGATATTTACATTTGGTTAAAAGTAACAGCCTAATTTATTACTGGCTGACTAACCAAGTTCACCTTGCTCCACAGCTAGGTGTTTTGGTGTCCAAGATGACTGATACTAATTCAAGTACATAATTACTTCATGAGAAGCTTGCGGCAATTTGGTGTTTTTCACAGTCTGAGGCTGTTTGTTTAGCACTAGTGATGTGGGCTTGAACTCTGAAGTAGGTGCCTACAGATTTGCAGGTATAGTGAATATTACAGGGAGAGAGTGTCAACTTGAACAAACAGGTTCATGAACAAGCACTGATGAACACATGAAAGTTGTGATGAAGTGGTCTGCTGGGGAGATGTTTCAAGACAGTCTGGTAAAAGATTTTTCTATTACTGTGTATTATCTGACAGGTACTGTGTGTTATCTGACAGGAAAAAGGACATAACTCACTTTCTAAGCAAGCATCATTTTGCATTTCTTTTTTGAAATTAATGATAGGCTAATTGCAGGAAGAGGGCTTTTTGTGTTGATTATACTACTCTTCTGGAAATTTATTTTCTCTCCATTTGTTTCTTACTGCCTGCTTAATCCTTTTCAAAAAATAGCTTTTCAATTGTGCATTCTGTTTTGTCTTATTTTTAAAATCTTTTGTGGTGCTCCTCTTTTTTGATAACTCCTCTCAGCAGGAGCAGTATCTCACCATAAAGCTGCAAAACCACTGGTACATATCCAGCCTTGGCTGTCCTGTGTTCTTTGAATCTGATTAATGGTTCACCAGTGCTCTTGCCAGTGTTCAGGCCCAGCTGGATGCAGTAGGAAAAGTGTGTGTCTCTCGACTTGCGTGCTCTGCCAAAGTTCATCTTCTAAGCGTGGCCTTTCCAGTGAAAAGGTTATGGTGATACCTGTGGAGCTAAAACTCATTCTACATTAGCATCACCCTCTAATTTCAGAATATGTATGGAGCAGTTCGTGCGCTGTGGTAATTACACTTACAGTGAGATTGTGACTATATGATTCTGTGCTGACTGCTTATCATATTTTCAACACCATAAAAAGGTATTCTTGATTATTTTTTATTAGGATTACTTTCCATTGAACAATTTGTCATAAATGATTACTTCTGTTTACAATTCTCTTGGGTATGCCCCTTGACTAAGCTCAAGAAAACCCCAACCCCAAAACCAATCCACAATCTGGTAGCACACTAAAACAGAATAGGGGCCCTTTAGGATCTCTCCAGGCTACATGTGGGATATCGTGGTTCCAAAAAGTCAGTTGTAAGAAGCTAAGTGGCAATCTTTCCAGATTTGAGAAAAATTTCTAGGTAAGAAAAAGCTATCTGTGCATGGGAATATAGCTGCAGTGCCAGTGTGTCCAGAGACTCCTTGTTCAGAGGGAGTGTGGGTGTTTTCTAAACTGCATCTCAGGGTAGATGTAGACATGACTCTCTCTCTGCTGCCAGTGCAATAACATATCTTTGTCTCTGTCTTTTCATTTGCATGTCCATTTGTCCTAATTTTCTAAGTAGTAACTAGTATGTGCTGTGTTCATGTAAGGCATGGTTCCCAAAGCTCGTGAATTTATTTCTACCAGTGAATACTTTCACAGTATTATTATTTTTAACAAAGCTTCCTTTGAAGTCTTACTTGAAATTACTTCTGTTGCTGTGCTACCACTACTGTTACGTGCTCAAGGCTTGAACTGTCAAGGAATTATGAGATATTTTTGTCCTGTGACATTTTAAATTATTCTCTCCATAGGGGAAGCCTGTGGGAACGCCAGATGCTGGTGCCTATTTCCGTGTGCTAGCAGAGCATGAAGTAGCTGCCTTCTTTACTTCACCAACTGCAATTAGAGCAATCCGTCAGCAGGACCCTGAGGCAGCCTTGGGAAAGCAGTACTCGCTGAAAAGGTGAAGTAAGGATACACTGGAAGCAGTTTTTTCCAGAAGCAGGCTGCATGAGCTAAGAGTAACAGAGAATCTGGGGTTTTGCCCACCTCTGTAGAGTGCTATTTTAATCTATTCTTGAAAATTTAAGTGTATACATGCTAGCTTGCAAATTTCTACTGATAGTTTTGAGGAGATGAAAGCTGTTAAAGAGTCTATGACTCTAATGTTAAGAGCTTTTACTGAGTTAGAATTCCTCTCCCATCTTTTACTTTACTCTCCTGTGCTTATACTCTGTAATACAGTCTTGGATTATGTCATCCCATACTGCTTTTTCTGCATGACCTCTCATTTTGTTAAGGATGCACAGGATCTTTAGTGTTTGTTTAATCAGAAGCTAGTCAATGTTTTGGTTGTTGCCCCAAAACTTCATTATTGTTTATGATTATGTATCCAAAGGGCTATTTTATGTCTTGTACTGCTTTTAAGGTGCTTATCACTATACTATCAGCATGCTTCAAAGTCTTGGCTGAGTTCATCCTCATAAATCCCCTGTGAGGTGAGAGAATGGTATTATCTGTATTTTGCAGATGGGAAGCTGAGTCAAAGAGATTAAGGTCAAAGTCTTCTGTTAGTTTCGAATATCTAATCTGAACCACTGAAATACCACTGTTTGAAAGATTGTAGTATTATATGCTTAAAATGTGGTGTTAGCATTATATTTATGAAGTGTTTCTCATAGTAACTTGGTTTGTGAGTGTTCAATACTTCTACACTCAAAGTTTCTGTATCTTATGGTAAACATTCTAAAAATGAAAAAAATATGTGGGTTTGGACCACATCTAATATTGAAGTTGAATGATTTGCTCAGCATCAAACAGGGACTGTGTCAGACTGTATAGGCAGTGTTCAGTCACAAGAACATCTATTACCACACTTGTTCAAAGAGAAGGGAAGCTTCGTTAGACCTCCACATTCTTAATTGCTCAGGAAAGTTTATTATTAGTGAGCTGGATTTTTTCCTGAGGTATTCATTACAAACTTATCATTACTTTCTTCCATCTGTTTTGACTGCTATCATCAGCCTTTACTCCTCCCTGAAATAAGAAAGAAGCTCATTTGAGACAGTAATGCGCTATTGTCCTATGACGTTAATTGACAAGAAAGTGATTCAGATTCTAGAAAATTTAATTGCTGTTCCTTGGCATTTCTTAGACAATTACTTTGTCTTTAGAGTATTCATTTAATGGGAAATCTGCTTACCTGCTTTGTAAATTGTCACATTCTCTGGCCAGATGAGAATTCTAGCTCAGAGTCTCCTTGCAGTATCCGTTGCCACAGATATAAAGAGGTATTTCATCATTCCTATTCAGTCATATCAAATGAGCTTCTCCACTTGTCTGCAGCTTTAGTTGTCTCATAATTCACTCAGCTTTGGACCATGTAGTTCACTGGGATGTGAGGTCTCTTTACTAAACCCTCTTATGCATCATTTAATATCTAGTAGGTACAGTTGTTAAGAAAGTCTATCAAGTGATTAAAATTTCCATTCTAGGGAAATCCTTGGGTTTGGGTGTTACTTGGATAGACTTTTCTATTCAAGGTCAAGTGAATTATGTCTGATTCAGTTTGAAAGCATTCTTACTTTTAGTTCATTTACTTGATCTGTGATGCTTTCTTCTTTGTTACATGGTGAAGAATCTTTGAAATGTCCTTGTGCTACATGCACTAAAACGGATCCTTACTTTAGAGACTGCATCCAGGAATGCAGTCCTGAAAGAGGTTTCCACCATGGTACATTTTATTTCTGAAAAGTTCTGTTAAATAAATGGTAAAAGTCAATGTCGCTTAAAAAAAATAATGTTAAAAAAGGCAGTTACTGATGAAAAAAGAGGTGGTAGGCAATGCCAGCTTCCATACATAAGGGAGCATTTGATTTACATCAGTAAACTGCATTATAAACTAACTTGTGTTCTTTTGAAATGATGTAAGTGAAATAAATTTCTGTTAAGAACTGATGTTTGTGGCATCACTGGCCTCTGCACAAAATTATATATATGAGTTTTCCAAAGGTTCTAGTGTGCATTAAATTTCTTGTGTCTATTGGAGCCAAATCTTGAAATTTCTTTACTTTTGACACAAAATTCCACCTATGTCTAAAACACAGCTCATGCCTAACAGTAAAACAGATGTTTAGTTTTCAGTAGTGTAGGTCAAAAGCCCTGTTCAACCACCTATTTACAGAGATCTGAAGACATAGCTTTTGATAATATCCAGTGCTGCTGAGCATTGCTGCCTTTTGTGTTGGAAAAACAAGTAACATCCAAATTCCATGAGCTTTGTCTACGTAAGCATATTCTGTTCAGCTCTTTGAATCCATTCTCCTCTTCAGAAGGTAGTTCCATAATACCAAGCCATTAGCTCTTCCTATACTTGAATCACACTTCATCCTACAATTGACATAATTGTTGTGAGCTGGATTGTTCTAATTTCCAAACAATTGACAAGTGATGGTTTTACATGAAATGTGGCAACAGCTTAGCAGTTTGGATTAATGTACAAGTAATTTGCCATTTGTGTCCAGTAGTCTACTCTGCTTCCTTGACTTTTGGTCAGTTGAGAATGTTCTGCAATTTTATATCAAGAGCATTTAAAGATTCTAGGTTGTGTTCATCTGATGCCCAATAATAATGGACTTTAAAAAGAAATATGAGACTGCTGCATAAAAACTGTGCAGAAATAATGAATATAAAGTAGATAAGAAACTTCCATTATCTGTCTCGTAATGCAGGAACAAGAGGAAGTGAAATTAAAGTAGCAAATTCAAAACTATTAGAAGGAAATATTTTCTCATAGATTTGACATTTCACATATGCTGCTAGGAGGATATATAATTAAGACCCAGAACTTGTTACAATCAAAGTACGTTATGCAGTTCTCCCTGCTGCCTCCTACTCTGTGCTGCTGTTGATCATACGTGGCCTGTCCTGGTGGAGTCCTGAACTGTGCTCATGAACAGCCTTGTGGAGCTGCAGTTGTGTTCTGTGTCTTTCTCTGTGACTGTCACTCAAACATCTAATGCTTAGATTCTCATATCCAAGGTAAAATCTGTTTAGGGAAGGAAATGAACAAGCACATCCATGGAGAAAAATCAGAAGATGTGAAAACATTTTTTTAAACTTTGCATGTTTAAATAAATAATTAAACAAAGAAACACATATATATATATATATATTTATATATATGTGTGTGTGTGTATATATATATATGTATGTATGTGGTGTCCACATGCATTAAAAATTAGTAAGAATTCTTTATTTCCAGGCAATGTTTAGAGGTGCAAATGAACCTTCATTGCTGTATTTTTAGGAAAAAAAGCTTATGTAGTATCATGCAGACAGAGTTTTTCTTTGCCAGAATGCCCCCCCCCCCCCCCCCCCGCCAACTGGTGTGTGCATTCCAGAATTTAAAAAAAAAAAATTGTTCCAAAGTATTTTAATTTGTAAAAGTGAAGCTCACATTATTAACCATATGAAAATTTAAGTTTTTGGTAAATAGTTTGGAGATGTTGTTTCTTCTGTGCTTGGAGTGACACCAAAATGTACGTGCTTTGTTGAACAATATTTATTGCTTCAGGATCATGAGGAACATTGATCTGTCCCCTGTATGTCAGGTGAAATTTGAAGGCCATTCTGTTGAACTCCTGTATAGGGCCTAAAAGCTTGATTGTGCTGTATTTCATGTTAGGAATGTAGGTTTTCAGAACAGCTGAGGACATTTATTTAACAGAGAGGCTGTAGGACCTTTCTTCTCAATTAACTGCATTGCAGGGATGGATGGTTGCAGTAGCAGTTGGACTGACATGCTTTGAAGTTTTAAGTGGGCTTTTAAAAAAATTTCTCAGTGGGGCATTTCATAGCCATTGGCATCCCTTGTTTTGCTATACTGCTTGAGAGGAGAAAATAATTCCATGGTACTTATGCTTAGATTTGTGGCACTTTGCTTTGATACTCTTTTTGATGGTTTTGTGCTTTAAGTTTGCCAAAGAGCTAATTTTTCTCCTTCTCATAATATAAAGTTGATCTTTAGCCTGCAGATTATTGAATCTGATTATTAAAGCTGGCAATTCAAAAGAGAGGAATTTTGCTTTTGGCTCAAGGGATAACAGAATATCTTAAATTTTCCCTAAGTCTTATATGTTCTTGCTGTTTGTCTAATTTGCTTTCTGGATTTCATTTCCATGGAAAGATGAGACTCGTAGTGTTTCTAAATTATATCTCTCTGAAGTGAAATTTGTGTCATACCAACCAGATCTAAGAATTCTCTCTTTCTGTGGCTACAAATCTACTGGCTTTACAAAATCAGTGCAGTTTCTGTCCACTTTTGAAGGACAAGAGTGAAATCCTGTGTTCAGCAGCTGTCTTCATTCAAAATGCACTCAGGAAGGACTTTAAGTGAAACAAAATGCCAATGGCATGCATATGGCTGTGGGAGATTGTACTGCAATGCTAATGAATATATCTACCTAGTTTTTGTGTACAGAGCATTTAATTATTTTTACTTCAACTGACAGTTGCTTGCCTCTGGTCTCCCAAGGTATGTGCATTCAGCAAATAAAGTTTCTTTTACATGATGAAGTATTAAGTAGCTTAAATTAATGCTGCAGATATTCTAGTTGTTACTTAGTAGGAAAGAGAAAACAAAAAGTCCTCCTTTTTATTTTCCCTTTTCTGGGACAGTGACCAGAGACATTTATTGTATTCATTATCTTGTTTCCCTTTCCACATCCAGATCAAGATACAGACTTTTTTTTATTTAAAGGTTCAGAATGATGTTTGTAGCTGGCGAGCACTGTGATGTGGACACGCTAGAATGGTCAAAAAGAGTCTTCAAGGTACCTGTCTTGGACCACTGGTGGCAAACTGGTGAGTGGTTTAAAATACCTTTGTAAAATACAGTGAGGAGAGTATTTTCAGGCTTGTTTCTTGAGTCTGAAGGTAAAATAGTTTTTTCTTGCCATGAACATGTAAATAAATGTAAAAAAAAAATTCAAGCAGGAAGAATGCTTTTTGAAAGTGGTCTGAAAAGTGACTTCAGGGTACTTTTAGAAAAACGTGACATTTGTAAAAGCTATATAAAGAAGGTATTTTCTGCTACCCATGTTTAAAAAAATAAGTTTGTATTAGTATTTTTCCAGGTGTGTTTTATGTTGTTTGCATGTGTGATCGTTATGTGACAGACTGTTTGCTATTTAAGGCTTAAACCTCGTTTTTTTGCATATATAATTTGTTTAATTAAAAACAAACAATCTGCTGCATAGAGTAGACTCCTTGGTCTTTAATACTGTTCTGTATGGATGTCATCCAACTTCTAGTGATTATTTTAGAGTGTTTCCTATTTGTTTCACTGCAATGAAGGAATCAGAGTACCAGTCTGTGTGTAACTTTGCAAAAATCCTAGTTGAATCCTGGATTAAGACTTGATCAAATGTATTTCCTTATAACTGTGGATTCATATATCTTTAAATTTCACTATTAGAAAATCAAGTTTGCATTTTGCTTCTTACACACATTGCTGATTAAATAGTGGCAATGTATTACAAAAGCTCCTTCCTGCCTGCCTGCCTCCCTCCCTTCTTTGCTCCCTTCCAAGAGTACCTCTTGTGTTTTCTGTGGATCATTGATTTAAGATGTGTGGTCTCTTTCTCTATAAAGAAAAACCTTCTGAGGTTCTCCCATGATAGATCAAATAGAAGCTATAGAAGATTAGAGAGAAAGTGAGAAACTGGTATTTCATCTATATGTTATGCAATTAGATAGTTGAGGAGGCTTAAAATGCATTGTTTTTATTAAAAAAACCCAAAACACAATCTTAGGTAAATTCTGAAAAATTAGAGAGAGACAGTAGTGTAATTTTTAATTTAACCTGGGTTTAATCTGCTGATTAGCTGATCAATTAGAGAGAGACAGTAGTGTAATTTTTAATTTAACCTGGGTTTAATCTGCTGATTAGCTGATCAATACAAGGCAAAAGACCTCTGTTTCATTCAGTTCACTATGATCCTAATGTCTGTAGGCAGGCTTAAATGATGCAGAATGAGAAATTAACTGAAAAGGGCTAAAAGATCAAATAATGTCTTTGATAAATCACTGAACTGTCAATAATCAATGTTACTGTATGTAATTTTGTGTGGTTTGGTATGTATTTTTGTCTGTCTTTGCAGATATAAAGATATATTACATATACAAAATTGCCATAGCTTTTGCATATGTTTAGTGCAGAAGTTTCATGTTACAGTGTTCTTTCAGATGTATCTCAAGTATATAAACATCAATGAGAGATTTTAGGCATATGGATATAATGGAACTTACACTGTATAGGGGTAAGACTGTGTTTTAGACCTTTTTCAAAGACCAAGTCTCAGCTCAGACTACAGTGTGTTTCTTGATTTGTATATTCAGGGCATACTCTTAAATTAAATTGTACCATGACTTAGTGAACTAAGGTCATTTTAAATATATTGTGAGAGCACTTAATAATTTGATTAGAGTGAAGACCCAAGTGATCTGTGTGGAAATGTGAGCTGTTGAATGAAAGCGAGGCCTTCAGTCTGAAGGAAAAAATGTACTAATTCAGTTCCTATCAAAGAACTGAACTTCAAGGGATAAGGAAGCAAGAATCACAGAGTCATTAGGTTAATGAGGACCTCCTGAGCTCATTTAATTTCATACTCCTTCTCAAGCAAGATCAGAGAGAGTGTTGCTCAGGATCCTGTTTAGTTTTGAGTATCTCCATGGATGGGGATTCTCTGGCCACTCTGGCTAGCCTGTGCTAGTGTGTGACTGCCCTCACAGTAAAGGCATATTTTTTGGGCTCAGATGGAATATCCTAGTTTTAGTTTGTGCCTGTGGCCTCTTGTTGTGTTAGTGGGCATCACTGAGAAGTCTGGCTAACATTTCTTCAATGTGTGTAAATACTGGATGCCTCCCAAGAAGGCCTACAGGGGTGCTTTCTGTGAGAAGCTGCCAGAAGCTTCCTTCATGTCTGGCAGAGTCAATCCCTGACAGCTCCAAAGATGGATGTGCTGCCAGTCATGCCTGGGCCGATTAGAAATGGTGGTAACGTATTCAAAAGTGAGGGGAAAAAAAGTTATTGCGAAGCTGTAATTGCAGCCAGAGTGGTGTGAGAACATGTGAGAGAAACAACTCTGCAGACACCAAGGTCAGTGGAGAAGGAGAGGGAGGAGGTGCTTCAGATGCTGGAGCTGAGATTCCTCTGCAGCCCATGGTGCAAACCATGGTGAAGCAGCTGGCCCCTGCAAGCCGTGGAAGTCCACAGGGGGCAGAGATCCGCCTGCAGCCCATGAAGGAGACCCACACCATAGCAAGTGGATGCCTGAGAGGAAGTTTTGACCCTGTAGGAGGCCCATGCTGGATCAGGCTCCTGGCAGGGACCTGTAGATCCATGGAGAGAGGAGCCAATGCTGGAGCAGGTTTCCTGGCAGGACTTGCTACTTGTACCCTTTCCTTGTCTTTCTTGAGCTGTGGAGAATTGAACACAAGACTCCAGATGTGGCCTCACTAGGGCTGAGCTGTGGGAGAAGATCACATTGCTCAACCTTCTGGTCACATTCTTCCCTATGCACCCTAGGGTGCCACTGGCCCTCCTGGCCATGAAGGCACTGCAGGCTCACGGTCACCTTGCCATCCACGGGACTCCTGGGTCCTGCAGCACAGCAGCCATTGCTGCAGGTGAAAACAGTCTTCCCTTCTGCTCTTCACTCACCTCTGCTTTAGCAGAATACAAAATAAATGCCATTAATTGTGAAAAAACAAGCAGTTCTGTCACTTTCATTCTTATCTGTCACTTGTCAAAATGTTGAAAATAGATTTCTGTGCTTGAAAAGCCATTTAAACCAACAGTATTGGATTTCAGTATATCTGGTTAAAGGCTTATGTACTGAATGTGAAATATTTTATAGAATCGATAACTGGCTGTTTAATTCATTAGAAATAGGCAAGGTTAGTGACTGATGACAGAATAAGGACCCACAAATTCAGAAATAACAATTTTCTGAACTGTCTCCAAAATAAAAAGCGGCATGCTAAAAACACAATAAAAAACCCTAATCACTTCTGTCAGGAGGAAGTTGAAACTATTAGCTGTGTTATGTAGAACTAATAAGTTTTAAAAATGCATTTTTTATAACAAAATGAATTGTCTTTTTTTGCCATTTAATTGCAGCTGAAGTTGGAAATTGCTATTTTGTTATACTTCAGATTGAAAGTTTCTGTCTTACTTCTACATATGAAAATACTTTTGACCATTGCTAGTCTGACAAATTGGTACTTATTCCCAGAGCTGATACTTACCTGCATTCTTTCAAAACAAGAGCATTGCAAAACTCTGAGAAATTCTGACATCTTAATTTTGCTCGAAAACTGTAGACCTTCAGCAGTTATGTTGACTCTTTGAGCTGAGGCTAAAGCAGAAGATGGAGGAGGAGAAGTATCTGGGTAAATAGTGTTTCTTGCATAATGGAATAATTTCTATTCCTTTGTTAATGACTGAGAAAGGTAAGGAAAGGATGAGTTTTGTAGAGATGAGAAGTGACTGCCATCATTTGGAGATGGAAATGAGTGTGGGGGAAACAAAAGGCTGACAAAAGTATTATAAAATAGGAGTGTTAACCACTTCCTTCTTCAGGTTTAGTGAGATGTCTTTAAAGCACTTGGCCCCTTTGCCATATATATAACTAGAAATAAATTAGTATGGACAAGGAAAGGTGGATTTCTTTCATTTGTTCTTGAAATTTCGATTTATGGTGTGTATTTGAAATCACTGTGAATTGAAACAGTACTTTGAAACAGAAGTAATCTTTCGTTAAGGGACTTCAAAGCAGCTACACCTGGAAAAGCTGATTGCTTAAAACTGATTTGTGTCAGTACACCTTCATCAATAACACTCATTTTAAATGTTAATGTTTGTGTTACAAGTACAGTAAGCGCATCTTACAAACTGTGAAATAGAAGTCACAGCATCAGTGAGTGGCAAGGAAGATTTCAGTCAGTAAGGACTGGGGAGAACTTGCTGTTTTCTTTTGAGATATGGCAATGGATGAAAGAATGTTATTTTCTGATCTTCTGATCCTATGCTCAACTGTACCTGGAGAGAGGAGAATTTTGCTTGGGTTGGTGCAGGTGTTAAGTTTTTGCTTATTTATACAAATTGGCACTTAGCACTTCAATAGCAATTTTCATCTTCAAAGTTGTGCAAACACAAGCAATTAATACTTTTGACACCCCTGTGAAGTAAGTACACTTATTCCAGTCTTGCAGACACTAAATAGGGAAAGAAGACTATCCTGCTCCAAGATATCCTGTAAGCCTTAAATTGATTGTCAAAAAAAAAGATTTTTTTTTGAGAGAGATAATTTTTTGGTCTTATTTACCTATGTTTTGTGATTTTTTTTTTTTAATGGGAAGTGGAATGCACATTTTGGATCTTGTTTTCTCTCTCTCTGTAGTTGTATTTTAAGGCAATGATATAGTTGCTCTGTTTTAGTATTGCAGTTAGTTCAGTTACAAGGAGCCTTTCCAAATTTATTTGAAGTAGCCTAAACAGTGTTTGGGTTGTATCTACTGTGTGACTACCCTCATTCTGAGAGAGGGGCCTCAATAGACAAAGAAATGTGAGTATGGCTTACCTTGATTTTGGAGCTAGCTTTGAATTCTAGGAAAAAAAAGGGAAACAGCCAGGAGGTTGAGCTGTGCAAGCAAAAGGCTCTGAAAGTTTGTGTTAAACATCTTTAGCTGCTTTCATGTTAGCTAAAAAAATGAAATTCTGCCATACCACTTTTTACATTTTGAGAAAATGGTAAGTCAGATTTCCATTTATTCATAATGAGTATAGGATACAAAGAGGTTTTTTTTCTCTTGATGTTTTTAAATAAAAGCGTTTTGAGACTCTGCCTTTGAGGATGTATAGAAAAATTCAGATGAAATAGAACTGAAGCTGAAAATTCAGTGATAAAATATGGCTTGCATAAAATCTCAGTCCAGAGACGTTTCCATAGAACTTCAGTTGAGTACTATGGAAATGAAAGTTACAGAGTGTGCAAGTGTAGTAGGTTCAGATTGGAGTTATCTACTATTTCCTGAGTATCAGCTCACTAGCAGGCATAACTATGAAACAATTGTGTACATTTTGTGTTTTCATGTAAATAGGCTGCTTTATCCAGTAAGGAGTAGGTTTCTGCAGCAGGCATTAGGACAAAAATCAAATGGTGCTTGATACATTCTGACTGCTGACAAGGAAGATTATATTGCACATTGTATTATAGTGCACATTGTATTGGATATTCTGAGACAGTGTGATAAAATTTTCTGGTAGGAATTCTCCAAGTTCTGTAATATAATTAATAATGTACTCTATCACTTTTAAAATTATTCCTTTTCCTTTTCTGTGTCTTACCTCTAAAACATGCAAATGCTACGTTGGTAATATTTTTATTAGGACAGACTGCTGTTAGGTAATTATATGTAGTGGTTTAATAATGGTTATACAGAGCTTTTATGAGGACTGATACAAATGTGTCATTGAATTCAGTGTAAAAAAAATGAATCATGGATAAGTGTACTCAGATGAATATATTTCAGTGGACTACTTCTAAGGCAATCAAAGAGTTTATTAATGTGATCTCCAAGCAGCATGATGTGATCCCCAGACTTGTGTTTCCATTGTGTTGCCTTGGCAACATTGTGCACAATCTCCTTTGTATGAGTATCTGGAAAGATGGATTTTGCAACTAAATTGTTAGCTAACCTTTTCAGGTTTGCACTGAAGAACTGTTCTTTAAGTGAATTACCTTGTCAGGGAAGACCTCCAGCTCCCTTTTGTCAGCTGGATTCCACATTTTGTTCTTCAGTTACCTTCCACTTTGCCCCATTCAAAACTGCAGATCAGTCCAGTGATTTTGTTCAATATCGTGAAATACTCAGACCCAAAGCCAGTGGGAAAGATAAACTAAAGAAAGGATGGCTGTTTGATTTGAAACAAATAGTCAATTCTTGACTTTTTTTTTGGAGTCACAGAAATTCAGTTCCGGAGTTACAGGGACCAGGAATCTGGAATTGAAATGAAAGAGATGAAACAAATTTTATTCCAAAGTCCGGGCAACTGGTTTAGGTTATCAGGTGCCTCAGTGTAGACTCAACTACTTTCATGCTTTTTAAAGATGTGTGCATCCTGTCAAGATTCAGATCATATTTTTTTAGTGAAAGCTGATAACCTGCAAACAGTTCTACAGGAGTGGGAACTACTTGGCAGAAACTTCTGCTCCTCTACAGCCCTGATTTACTGAGTCCCCTGATCATTATTTACTGGCTAACTGAATTTATAACAGGCATTCATGACATTTTTCATGTCTCCCCCTGGAGACTTGAATTCTGTCCTTTAAGGGTATGAAAAATATAGGTTGTTTCAGCCATTGTTTGCTGTTTAGTAATTGCATGTGGACTGTGTATCCTTAGTAGCAGTATCTCATCATTCCTTCAAATGTCATCTTACAACACCCAGTTCAAACAGATTTTTGGTTGCCCTTATTGAAGGAGAGAGAGGAAAAGGTTTTTTTAGTGGCCATAAGCATTGCCAAGGCAGAGACTGACCTTTCAGTTCTGTGTGGTTTTCCCATTCTTGGACATCAAAGAAGATATGTCTGGATTATATGCATATTCTCTAGGGTGGCTTTGTTTTGAATGAATCATTACAACTTCATAGGTTTATTGTGGCATTCAGTGCTGTTCACTGTTTTTCATATTTCACAAAGTGTCTTCTCTCCAAAAATATTTTTCATTTAAGGGTTGTTTCAAATGTGCATTTCACATGGCTTTCAGTTGTTCAATGTGTTTTGGGAAGTGTACCCAGATGCTAGATCTGGAGTGTTGTGGCTTGAAAAAAGAAGTTTTTTTATTTTTATTTGTGGACTTTATTGCAATTTGAACATGGTTAAGTCAGTAAATGTACTACGTCCTTCTAGTTAAAAAAACAAAAAGCATGCATCTCTGTACTTCGCATTTCTGTGAAGGTTCTCTTTTCCTCATGGCTGTACTCTGGTTTTTCCCCACTGGTCAGCTCCTCCTCTGTGTTGATACAAGTTCATTATTAGCTATGCCACTTCTAGTCTGCCTCATTTGTGCTGACATTTTCTAACTTAGAATTGATAAAAAGTGTGTATTAAGCTTTTCTGTTCCCATTTGGCTTCAGTTTCTCAGTGCTTATTAATCTTAATCTTTTCTGATTGTCTTTCCACATGCAGTCAGGGACAAAATTAATATGGATGAAGTGTAAATGTTTTCATCCTTAAAATTTCAAAAGAACTGTAAAGCAGTCTTAAGTCATGAAGTTGAGCCATGGGCAATATTTAGTGTGCACTGAATATTTGGGTTGCATTTAGGCAAATGAAGAAGATGAGGGGACATGTTTAGGAATGGATATGTTAAAATAGAATAGTGCAGTCTCATCTCTCTGAAGGAGATGAGCTATGGCTATGACAGTGCCTCCAGTTTGTATGAGTGTGAAGATGTTACAGCTTGTTGATCTCTTTCTTGTCATATGGCAACTGCTTTTTTATGTTGCTCAAAGTGAGGGTAGGAAGAGAGTGTATTTAAGATATTAGATCCTGATAAAGATACTTGAATTCATAGTAGTAATTTTACCTGTCTTTTCCATCTTGTTGGTATTACTACGCATGCAATGTATTAAGATTCCCCAAAACAATTAAATAGCAAACAGTTAGCACTGAGATGTGGAATTACTTTTAAATTTTCCATTTATCTCTTAGTATTTCATCATATATCAGTTATGATGTCACAGTAGGATGAAAATAATTTGAAATTTATTTTGTCTGAAAATATAATTTGATGCATTGCCTAACTTAATTCATTTTTAAACATGTCATCTGACATCTTCCAAATACAACCAAATAGCTTTCCATTCTCTAGTCTTGGCTATCATTTTGCTACAGGCAATTTATAAGATGCACGTTATAATAGCATATATAATATTTAGAGGCAAAGGACCCTAGTGTACTTACAAAATGAATACATAAACTTCTGGTGCTTTACTTCTGGCTTGCCAATTAGTGATAACCAGTTATTTTCTGCTTTGGTTTTAATATTTGTCATGGCCCACAAACCCTTAACTAAACTAGTTGGACCTTCCTTGCAGAGAAAATCTTCAGAGACCTTGTGTATTTGTATAATACCAACCCCCACAGTTTGTAAGTATATTCTGGGATTGGATAATTGTGAAAGTGAGCCTTGGATGAATTTTAATGGATTTGGGCATTGATTTTATTTTCAAACAAGTGAATTGAAGACAGGAATAGAACTGTTATATTGGAAGTATTTGCCCTTCACAAGTGTGATATGTGTTCATGGTAATAGATGCTTGGTAAATTATGTTCATGGTAAATTATGACTCCACGTGCTTTAAAGCATTTAGAAAACATTTTAAAAAATACTGGTTTCTCTTCTGACCTTCAATTCTAAGAATAAGCATGGAAATGCAGGCACTTTCAGAAAATATATAACTTTATAAATAAAATGGATTTCTGTTTTGAGAAATGGAACTTCAGGTTTTCAAAACTTTTAGCTCACTTTGTCACTTTTTTTTTTCTCGTAAGTCCATGAATCTTAGTCACACTTAAAAAAATATTGCTTCATTTTCTATTTATATCTCTTTTCCATGCTTTTTGAGTGAAGTTTCTGCTTTACAGTTTCTTCTTTGCAGTTTCTGAGTAGAGAAGTTAGACAGTTAAGAAGAGCTTTTTTAAGGTTCTGTGTACAATTTTACCAAGTGAGAAAGGTAAAATTTAATTTTACTTGGGTGTGAAGAATAGGTGAAAAACACTGTTGTTTTTCCATGAGGCTTACAATTAAGTTGGAGAGGTTTTATGTTCTGTTTTATAGAGTGCTAGTGGGATGAAAAAACATTTTGAAGCCACTTCAAGGTAACAAATTCTTCTGATCTTCTGCCAAATGAATGTTCCCTAAATTGTAAGCAGCCTGATGGACAAGGTCATGTTTTAGATGCGAGTCTCTCTAAATAACATTAGAGCAAGAAAGTCTTGACTGAAAATCTTTCCAGTTATTTACTGCTTATTCTTTACCCTAGCTTTATTTAAGTTTACAAGGAGTTTTTCAACTCCTTACAAGACAAGTGTGAAAACTTTGATTACAAACCACCAAACTTGCATAGCTCACCTTAAAGCTGATGCTTCTGGAGGTTTTTGCTAAAGTAGACCCCTGCTCCTCACTTACCATATTTTGTTATTCTCTTCACATATGATATTTATTGTGTTGATGCTGCATGTGCTTAATTCACAAGGGGAATAATTAAGAATGCAGCCAGATGGAGAAAAAATAAATTATAATTACAGTGAGTGTTTAAGAATTTTTTGCTGCATGTCATAGTCCTCAGAAGCAAGGAGTGAAATAAAATACTAAACAATTCATGAAAAAGTTTTTGAAGTTTTGCTACAAGCCAGCAAAACCTTTTATCATTTAGGATGACAGACTGTCTTTAATCTAATCTAATGGTGTATTATGTGTGAACTGGATTTAATTTCATACTTCTTTCTGACACTTGATGAAACTGAATCAGAGCATCCTTAAGAATTTACAGTTCTTCAGATTCTTCAGTCCTTGCTGTCTTCTTGTGGTTCCTCTCAGTTTTTTGTTATAATTTGCTGTAGTACCATGCTATATATATTGCTAGATAGAATTTCAGTAAATGTAAGCTCTTTCATTAAATTTTACTTCATTTGATGACAAGCTTAAATAAAATGAAGAGAAATGAGTAAAATGGATGGGGAGGTTCAGAGTATAATTATCATAGCTCTGAAAGTAGTTTTCACTAGCTTTTACTCTTAGAATGTGGTAAAAATCATAGCATAGCTATATATACTAACAATGTGGGTGGAGCAGTGCTGTGGATTTTTGTAGCAGCATCAAACATCACATTGTATTGGGATTATCCAAACTGTCCTTATCTGTGCCCTTTGGTGCGCTGGGATAATAGTGGCCAGATGTCATGTCCTTGTTTTAGTGTTGATGGGTAATGAGCATCAGATTGTTTCTACTTTAATACCCAGCATCAGCCATGTGTGCTTAGTCTTTTTACACATTAATAAAATAATGTGTCATGCACCATCCTGGTGTGGATCTCTTCCAGGGAAGCAGCAAAGAAAGCAGCTTGGCAAAGTTACACAATTTACACAAGATACTTCTGAGGTCTTGCTGAAGGCATGGCTGAGTTGTACTGTACAGAGGCTAAAGCAGTTATCAGAAATTTTCTTCCAACATCAGTAAGCATAAGACTGAGCTGGTGCTTGGGCTACCAACCTGCAGCATGACTAGACACAATTTGTCAGGGTTAACAGTGCTAAATCCAAGCTGTGAGTGAGGCAGCTTACTGCTGCTGCAGTTAGAAGCTTGCTTGGCTTTTAGTGATAAAGGACTGACGGAAACTGGCTTCTTTGCTCTGTGCAGTTGTGTGTTAAAGGATGAAGGAACTGAGGTCTGTGTGAATGCTTGATGATCTGGCCCCTGAATCTTCAGGACACTGCCAGTGCATACTATTTCTGTGATGTGTTAGATTCAGTTTTATTTTAAGGAAGCAGTATGGTATACTGTGATGCAGATTTTGTGTCCTGTAGTTCATCAGGTACTGTGGTTTTCTGTTCCAGAATGCCCAATAGTTGTTGCCTTACCAGAAAGCATTTGCTGTAACTTTATTGAATTCTTCATTTACCCTTTCTGACATAATGAAAATGACCATTGTGTGGAGGCAGCATATGGAAGGAGTCTCTTCAGAGGTACATTCTTGTGGTGTGAGTGGATTTGTAATGAGTGCTGCCTAAGCTTTCCTGCTACACAGACTCTCCTTTCCATTTTATCAGTGCAGTCTGCTGCTGTAGTAATTCCTTTAATTCCCCACAACAGAAGTGACAGCCTTGCCAGAGGAATAGCTCAAAACAGCATAGCCACAGTGAGAATTTTGTGTATTATATTTATTGCATTCATTAATATGTTAATGTATGACAGTTGCTCCTTTTTCTTCTTTCCTTCTCCTGCTACATAACAACTTCCTACCTCTTTTGTATGCTTTTAGTGGCTCTCCATTGCCTTCTGAGAAATTCAAAGCAGACAGCTTTACATTACTAACTTAGCACAGCCCAAGCTCAAACATTCATTCCAAAATGCAATGTATTTTGCCTAGGTATTTCCTACCAAAAAACCAATACTTCAGCAGCATGGCAGTCTACTATGTTGAGAAATATGAGACATAGTATAGAAATTATAATGTATCAGGAATATAAGTGGCACAGAGTAAGTAAGTGGTAGATTTTCATCTTGAAAGTCCTGAGTTATTTCAAAACTGTTTATTTTGATTGAACTTGACTGTTGACTGTGAATGAGAAAGAGAGTTTTGAGCACAAAGCCTTCTAGCTGTTGCTCTGCATAATTTGGCAGAATGCAGCTTCTGCAAATCAGGCACATGGGTAGGTGGAAGCTTTCTGATTAATAAAGTCACAGGCTTTATGCACCCTAGCTACTTGTAGGAGAGT
Organism: Agelaius phoeniceus; assembly: GCF_051311805.1. Lineage (NCBI taxonomy): Eukaryota > Metazoa > Chordata > Aves > Passeriformes > Icteridae > Agelaius > Agelaius phoeniceus. The sequence continues at coordinate 34,325,917 of NC_135269.1, read as the reverse complement.
GCACTTTTTGCTTCTGGATCAGCAGCACCTTCTTTGGCATAAGAATTGTTTTCCAAGGTGCAAATGCAAAAAAGTTCATGTATCAGACTACTTATTAGCTGTCCAATTTATACTGGATATTTCAATAATATTGAAATAGCTTTATAATAGTATCACTCGCTTACTGGTAGAGTGGGACAAAATAAAGAAGGTCACATCTGTGATTATTGAGGACTATTTCTTTACATTAGCCCTTATTCTGAAAAGAAGAAGCATAAGGAGGGGATTGGGACACTTGAACAGTCTTGATTTTAAGGCCATCTCTCAGTAAGTCTCTCTTTTTTTTCTCAATGAAGTGCTTTTCATTATTCTCAGAGGTACACCATATTGTTTTCATTATAAGTCAGAGCAGATGTTGAATACCTTTACCAGACTAGTTGTGAAACATTGTTCTCCCAGTATAAAATATTGCTCTTCTAAATAGCTGTTTCATTGTCACATCTTAAGGTGTTATACAGAAAGGAAATTGGTTTTATGATCTGGTTGCCCCTGAAAAGCCTTCCACAGCTGGAGAGAAAGCTAACTTGGTAGCTTAGTGAGTGGACAGTTAATGTGCAAAATGTTTGCAAAAGAGACTGTAAGTCAAACCTACTGTTCTGTTCCTTGCATTAAAAATATGGAAGTTCCTAAAGTCTTCAGCATTGGAAATCTGTCTAGGTGCTATGCATTAACTTCAGAGAATCTTCAACTATAAACAAATGAGTGGCAGGTAAGGGACATCTGTTCGTATATGCAGAAACTTGATTTAAGGCATAGGTGGAATACAATGTGCACTTGACAAGTGTTATCCTTCTTCAGACTGTTACTGTTTCAACTTTTCAGACCTGAATCTTGTAACCTGAACATAGATCCTGAATTGAATTGTAAAGAAAACAACCTTAATTGAAACCAAAGATTCATAAGCAGCATTATTTATTGGAAATCTGTAATAAAGGGCCACACAGTATTTGTATTACACATATATCTCTTTTAAATAACACTTAAAATCCTGTGTTCTTCTGAACCGTGATGATTTCTTTTCAGGAGGATTTTGAATTGAATTCTCCTTTAAACTCAGACTGTTTTCTTGGTGATAGAAAAAAACTGTCCTAGAAAGAGGCTGTTGTTTCCTAATAGGTTTGGGAAATTGATATTTCAATCCAGCATCCTGTTTGAAAGATAAATGTTGATTTCCCAAGAAATGTACAGCACAAAGGTTCATGCTGTCCTCTGACAGTACTCCTTTTGTGATTCTATATTGAAGGGGAATCTTTAGCATTCAGGAACAGCTAACCTAATCTAAAGAGCAGATGCTTTTGGGATTCCCTCTCTTAATTATTATCTGATCCAAGTACCAAAAACCCCATATTTTTTTACATGTATATAAAAAGTCTTACTGCCCTGTGGGAACTGAATGTATGGCTTAGAGATTAGAGCACTGAGTAAATATGAAAATTATATATCCATTGATAATTGAAAAGAAGAAAGAGCAACAGTTTTAAAGACCTTTTCACAAAGTTTTAGAACTTGTGATTCTCCAGAATAAATGGACTTTCATTCAGGCTTAGTCACCTTTGTCCAAAAAGCAGGTAAGAAACCAGACAAGTTAGTAAACTGAAGTTTCCTTTCAAGTTTCTGTTGATTTCATTAGCAGTGTACTAGAGAGTCAGGCAAACCCAAACAAATTTTCAGTAATTCTTCCACTCCCCTCAGGGTCTTTGGACTGAGACTCTTGATGAGAAATGCTTGTCAATTCCCAGTCCACACCAATGTTACTGGTACATCAGGCTTACAGTGGTGCTGTGTTCCCTGTCTCTCAGTAGCAAACCTAATTCCTGTGTTTTGGTGATAGGAGACTGTTGTTCTTGCCTGTCTGCTGCAGTTTGTTTTGTAGCTCTTGGTGTGCAGTATGTAAAGCAACATATACACTGTGCTTCCACTTCTTGCACAGTCAAAAAGAAAACTCTCTGTTCTACTGTCTTTTCCAATTCACTGTTCATTCTGTTCCAAGTAAAAGAGGAAAATTCTTCAGTATACATACTGAAGATGAAACAACAGAAAATACTGTTGAAAACGTTTTGTTTTTCTACAACTTCTCAGTGTGATCACAGATGGGGTAAGGTAGATTATTTTGATGTTGTGTCACCACTTTAACTGTAGCCTGGGTGTTTTGTGTGTTAGAAGAAAAGATTCCCCCATGACTGTGCAGGGAATTTGCACTAGCTGGAGTAGAGGATGGAATGGGGAAAGATTAGGAAACAACAAAGCCAACTTTTTAGCCTGTCTTTTTTAGCATGGAGGGTTGATCATTTTTATTCTGTGTCCCACAGTTGTATTTAGGCCCCAGTTCAGCTGTGCTGTAAATGCTAAACTTTCAGCTACTTACTGACACCTACTGTAAAAACACTACAAGAGTCTGTAAGTTTGTTTTTGTTTTTCCTTCTTTAAGCACTTGAATAGTCACACAACTTCTGAAGTGGAAGATGAATGCTATGGAAGATCGAAAAATTCACAGCAAAAATGACTTTAATTTCCTGGTGCAAGTATACTGAAAATAGTTTTGAACATACTGATTAGATATACATATACATATAGATATACATATACATATACAGCTGGAGACAAACCTACTTTGTTTGCTAGGTGGCATGGACTATGAATTCCAGGCCAAGTGACCTGAGATATCATCAGAATGATATAGTCATGTTTTTAAAGTAAAGTCTCATCCTGTGTTTCTGCTACACTTTGTTTTCTGTGGCTCAGAGTTACAGCAGCATTTCAAAGTAATTTCTGTAGATTGTTTCCTTAGATGGGAAGAGTGAAGAGCAACTGGGATTTTTTCAGTCTTAGACTCTCTTTTATATGACTTGATAGTATTTATTCTTCTTCTATGATAACAACTTTGGTAATATAAAAATGTTACGTGAAAAGAGAGGAAGGTGAGGAGGGAAGGATTTCTAGCTGCTTAACTGTGGGGATGATTAGGAAGGTGTCAGCATTACTGGAAAGCATTGATGACGAGTTTCTGACACAAGTAGTGGAGGATCCCTTGAGGCATGGTGTGCTCCTCAGCCTTATACTAACAAACAGGTAATGAATGCATTGTTGAAGATGTGAAAGTTGAGGGCAGCCTTGGATGTAATGACTGTTGTGGAATTCAGTAGTGGGCAAGGAGGAAACAGGACAGCAAGACTGTAATCATGGACTTCAGGAGATCTAACTTCAGCCTCGAAAGGTCTTCTTGAAAGAATCCTGTAGGAACAGATCCTGCAGTGATGAGGGTTCCAAGGGAGTTGGTTGACATTCAAGGATCACTTCCTCCAGACTCAAGAATGATGCATCCTGATGGGCGAGAAATCAGGCAAAGGGGGAAGAGATCTATGTGGATGAATTAAGAACTCCTGTCATTACTTAAGTGTGACTAGGAAATACACAGGAGCTGGAAGCAGGATCAGGCCAATTGGAATGAACATAGAGAGGTTGTCAGAGTAAGGAGAAATGAGACAAGAAAGTTAAACAAAGACAAGTGCTGGATTCTGCACCTGGGATGGAGCAACCCTGGATGTACAGGCTGAGGAATAAGAGGCTGGAAAGCTGTGCCATGGAAAGGGACCTGGAGGTCCTGGTCAATGGCAAGCTGAACATGAGTCAGCAGTGCCCTGGCAGCCAGGAGGGCCAACCCTGTCCTGGGGTGCATCAGGCACAGCATCACAGCTGGGCAAGGGAGGGGATTGTCCTGCTCTGCTCTGCACTGGGGCAGCCTCACCTTGAGTGCTGGGGGCAGGTTTGAGTGCCATAATATAAAAATGATAAAGCTATTGGAAAGTGTCCCGAAAAGGGCTACAAAGATGGTGAATGGCCTTGAGGGGGAGCTGTATGAGGAGCAGCTGAGGTCACTTGGTCTGTTCAGCTTGGAGGTGACTGAAGTGAGACATCACAGTGGCCTTCGACTTCCTCAAAAGAGGAGGTGGAGGGGCAGGTACCAATCTCTTCCCTCTTGTGACCAGTGACAGAATTCAAGGGAATGGCACGAAGCTGAGCCAAGGGAGGTTTAGATTGGATATTAGGAGAAGGCTCTTCACCCAGAGGGTGGTTGGGCATTGGAGCAGGCTCCCCAGGGCAGTTCCAAGCATCACAGCACCAAGCATGACAGAGTTCAAGAAGTGTTTGGACAATGCTCTCAGGCACATGTTTTGATTCCTGGGGGTGTCCTGTGCAGGACCAGGAGTTGGACTTCAGTGATATCTGGGAGTCCCTTCCAACTCAGCATATTCTATGATTCTGTGAATTCTGAATCTTCCATTGTTTGTCTAGGAATTTTTAAAAAAAAATTATGATGTGCTGCGCATCAAAAAACTTCGAACTAGTAAATAATGAATGGAACTAAAGCCAGCCTTAACTGACAGTATGTGTGTTCTCTTAATAGAATCTGGTTCTGCAATTACGGCTTCCTGCATTGGTTTGGGGAACTCTACAACACCTCCACCTGGACAGGCAGGAAAACCAGTGCCAGGATATAATGGTAAGACTGTGCTAAAAATGTTACTAAGAAAGGACATTGCTTATATTCCCGAGTAAGTGCTCCTTAATTGTCATATCTTGTAGTAAAAGAAAATTACAGTCTTATTAAGATATTTTCTTCCTCCCTGCTTTCTTGTGTTTTGTAGAATGTGATTCTGAATAAAAAATTCAGAGTCATCTTCAAGAAAATTGATCAACTACTTCTGCCTTCATTATATGAAAAGGCTAGCATATACTTTGGAACATTGCTCATCTATACTTCTATATGCATTTCTGCACTTCTGCAGAAGTTGAGAGAGCTGTTAAACAAACTGTCTTTCAGTACCTGTGCAGCATTTTTATTTCCAGCCAGGAGAAATGGTAGGCTATGGACCAGCACAAAAAGGACGAGAACTCATTGTCTGGAAGGTATTTGCATGTAGGGGTGAAGCTACAGGATTAAGAATGCATTTTAATACCTGAGAACCCTAATTTTAACACAATTTTAAAGCGTTTCTTGAAATCTGAAAAATAATTGCATTAAAGATCAAGTGGTTCAGAAGAAGTTCTCACATAATTGGTCAGAAAGATCTAAGCTGTTATTTTCTTTTAATACATGACAATGGTGGTGAACATTAAAAAACTCAAATGTTTTTAGCAGCTCTTGGTTTCTGCACATACAGTTATGGCGTGAAGATGAGCAATAGCTTAAAAATAAAGCCATGAAGTTTCTCCAGAGTTCTAGTAAGTAGGAAAGGGTGAAAGAATGTAATTGCATCACACATGTTATCAGATGATAGTCAGGACTAAGAAGAAATATGAGTAACAAAAATATAAAAATTTCTGGTGAATATTTTGGAACATTGGGACTAGTGTAAGTAAAAATTTTCTTCAAAGAGAATGATGGAAATGTCTTTAGCATACCATATAAAGGAAACAAAAAATGAGCACTGAAATTCACTAAAGATTTACAGAATAATTTTACTACTTTCAGTCTTTGACCAAATATGTCCTGTAATGCAGCTATTCACAAACTAGTGATTTTTAAAAATTACTCTATTTTGGCTGCTGTCTTGCTGTCATCCACTTCTCTTTGGTGTTGTTTTCCTGCTGTTACTATACTTAGTAGAGGAGATCCTTATGCCAGTTAGAAGTGGTTTTAGTTTATACATGCAACTCTAAATGGGCTGGTAAAGACATGCTGCAATATAAAGGAAGTTGCAAGATCTGCTTTTTTTTAACATGTAAAAATTCTTTCCTATTACATATTGCTAGAAAGAAACTGAATTGTTGGTGATTTTTAGGGACAAAGGGAATAAAAGTTATGATATCAAAGTGTAATGGCACAAATTGCATTTAAAAGTGAGTCAAGATAAAATAATTAATTTCTGTTGCCTTTAATCAGAAATTATACTGTGCTTTTCCCTTGATCTGCTTGAACCTTTGCAGGTAATTGCAGTGCATTTTCAGACTGAAGCAGGTCCCACATTTTGAAGAAACAAGTCAGTTCTTCAGTAATTCAGGAGTGAGCAGCATAGTATGTCACTTCCCCAAGTTTTTCTACATTGAAGTATGTAGCTTGCAAGGATATATACTGGGATTTGTAACTTGATGAAACAGTTACAGTAAACTGATTAGATTTTACTTAGTATCATAAAAATAGGTGAGAAAACACTGACAGCTACACAAGTCTGTCTGTGTAAAACTGGCCTTGTGTACTTGCTTGTGTCTGTGTGCGGAGCCATTGCTTCCAGCAGGCTCTTCAGTTACTTTAAAATTACCATCATCTTCAAAGGAATAGCTTCAGCCAGAAGGAATAAATTACAGATGCTGGTGCTCTTTGGAGGGATAGGATATGTTATTACTCATATAGGTTTTAGCAGAGTTTTTGTCAGAAGTCTGTCATCCACTTTTCCGCATGTCCTCTGGAACTTTGTAATCCAGAATGTAAGATTATTTGTAGAGATTTAGATACAGCTGAACATTGCTTTCATTGCTTGGGCAGGCTTCAAAAAGCATGTAATTCTTATCAGCCCAGTCTGTCAGAATCTTCCCTCCCTGTTTTTCTATGGTTTAGTTGCTTCACCTTAAGTAATTTCATTATCATAGGCCAAGGTGGTGTCTGTCATTCCTTTCTTATGCCCACACCTTGAAATGGAGTGGATGGTTTTAGTAGCTTAATTTCCCAGATAACTGCAGAAAAGAGGCTATTTCAGATGATTAACTCAGAAATCTCACTATCAGGATATGGATGCTTTTACTGAAGCCCTGCCATCCAGGGAAACGGCTTCATTTGGGAAGTCTGGATTCTGTCCTGTACTTTGAGCATTACCCTGCTGTGCAGCTTTGGGTACTTCAAGAATTACTTGATCTCTTCATGCTAGACTACAATGAACGTTGTTAGCTGAAGGGCATTTTTCTGAGATTCCTGAGAGCCTGTGAAAACCAGATATACTTATTTACTGCTAATAGTATTTCTCACATGAACTGGGTTAGGCTTCAGTCATCTTGGTTGTTATTTCTTGCTCATGTCACCCACATATTTTAATTTATATTTGTCACATGTCTTAATGATTCTTTGCTGTGTAGAAGTTTAGATTTTCCAGTATGGAAGCTTCTTTTACTTTTTAGTTCTATTATTCCCTTTTGGGACTTTGTGCTATTTCTGCTTCCAAAGCACAAGTATTATTTAAGACTTTTTATACTTAAGGCTGAATGTTAATCAAGTTGTGAGATTGTCCAGTTTGGCACTCCCAAATTACTTAATTCCTTCTGTTGCTTGGTGTATTGCCATTCTGAAGTGTGACATAAGTTGATATCCATAAAGAAAGACATTTACCTTCACCTAAAAATACACTACTAAACTTGAGTTTCCTTCCTATATTATTTTTTTACAGTCATGATTCTGGATGAAAATAAGAAACCAGTGAAGGCAAAGACTTTGGGAAATATTGTGGTAAAGTAAGAAAAATAAATATCATACAGTTAAAAGAAACTTCCTACATGGGTTGATTATCTTTTGACTAAAGTTTATATAAAAATAAGAATAATTGAAGTAATGAGGATTGAAAAGCATGTCTGTCTGTCTCTGATACTGATACCAAACTCCCTGAATGTTTTATGTTCATTAATGTTGAAAAATTGCAGACAAAGTTGTGTGAATGGATGAGTTTTTCTTACACTACAGCAAAGTTTACCATTTTCCTAATTATCAGAATGTTGGCACAGAATGATGCTTTCCTCTTTTAATGAGCAAGGTACTGAATCATTCCCTTCACTATTGTATCTTTCCATTTAGTGAAATAGTACAGCAGTACAGATTGGTGTGCTTCAGTTTACAGGTGTGATGCTGCCTCTTCTTTCATGATCTCCTAATCCCAACTGATGCACCTTCTTAGAGGGAGAACATGTATTTTCTGTTCTCTGTAAAAAAAAAAAAAATCAGCAAGATTTTCCTGTGTGTGCTTTGCATGAAAGAGTGTTCATTTGGACCAGTACTTGGACAAAATACATGCAGGAAAGGACTTCAGGTAAAAAATAAAAAAATCCTGCTGTGCATCATGTAGGTGATTTTTAGTAGCATTTACCAGACTTCTGACAGATGAGTTCCATACATTCTAATATTCTTTTTGAAAGTACACCTTTCTAAGGCACATTTCCTTAGATAAAAAGGACTCGGTTTAGATCATCCTGTGAACATCAGTTACATTTATCTTGCCTGCTGCCTTCTCACTGTTGCCAGGATCTTTCCTTACTCTTGTAGCATTCTATGGGCTAGTGCTCTTTACAGCCCATGTCAGCTCTGTATTCTGGATGTTTTACAGGCTTTCAGACTAATGGCATTTTCCTCAAACATTTTTTTTTTCCTCAGAGAGAGACACCTGCTTTGTGATGAATGTGGTATCTGTGCCCACCTTTTTTTTCAGTCACAGAAAATAACTTCAGCACTGAACACTTTTTAACTGCAAGATAATACAAGTCCCAAAGGAAATGTATTCATCCATTTCTTCTGTGGTAGATTTTTGGAGAGTTGTGGTAGCTCAGTCTTCACTGCTTGCTTAGACAAATGAAAGGAAATGCAAAGATTAGTATTAACCTTCAGTGAACTGAAAATCTGTCAAAAGCTGAAGCGTTGGGATGGATGTACCAATTTTGTTGAATTGTTAGCACAATTAGCTGAGGCTTTCAGTTGGCTGAGGCACATGAGCTGGGGGTGAGAGACAGAAGCTGCAGGCACTGGAGCTGCAGACGTGCAGCGCCAGCAGTGTGGGTGGGCTGGCGCGGTGCTCATGTGGGAGGTGGAGCTGCCGAGGTGGGGAGGCTTTTTACTCAGCTGTACGACTGGTCTTGCGTAACTAGAGCCCCGTGGAGACTAAAGTAGTATCACATGAACTTACTGTACTGTGTGATGCAGATGTGTGTTTTCAGGATGAAGTCTATACCCTGCCTCATTGTCAGCATCTTCAGCTAAGCCAGCAGGACACAGAGGCCTAGGTTTAGCTCCCCCGAGTAAGTGGACTCATATTTAGGCGTCGTTTTCTGGAGACACGTATAAGATTGGGCATTCGCTCCATTGTTGAGTATCTACATCCATACCAAGCACAAGTAATTAAAATTGCTCCAGTCTTTTGTAGACTTTGGTTTGCAGTATCAGCAACCCAGCTCAGGGTGGAAAACTGTCTTTCAAAGCTCTCACCTCTGTAACGCCTGAAGCCATAGTAAAACACAGGATCGTAATCAATGGAGAGAGAAAAGGTATTTTCTAAGCTAGTTGCTTAGATATCCAGATTAGTTATTGTTATTCATTATATTATTCATGCCTAGTTATTCAACTAGGATGGAGTAAATCACCTTCCAGATGTGTTCATGTCTTTCCAGTGCCTGCAGGAGTGGCACACTTGGCTTAGGTACTTAGCCTTATCTACCAAAAGAGGAGTGGAATGAACTCTGGGTTTAGCAACTCTGCCAAACAAGTTGAAAGACAGACTTCCCTAATGTTGCCCCACATTTAGATGTTTTCTCAAGGGATTACAAATGTGTTAATATATTGATTTGTGGTTGTTTCACTTGTTTTGTTTTATCTTGCTCAGAATGACTTTTGCTGCAATCAAAGGAATTAATAATGAAAAGATAGGTTTTTTTGGTTTTTTGTTTTTTTTTTTTTTTCAGCATATCACTCAAGAAAGTGTAATCTCACAGGGATACTATTATTTTATCATGTCTGTTATTATTGTGTTATTTTATTTTTTTATTAAAACGGGGTTTCATGAAGTCTTCTTTCAAAGAAGGCATTTCTCTCTTCAGCAGTCTTCTGCATGTACAGACCCTTTAAATTAGTGGAGATGATCCTTGTTGCTAGCAGTGTTTGTTTGTCAGCCCAGAGCATGTCCCCCTGCAGCTGGAGGGACTCAGGATAGTTCTGACTATTATTCTTAGTATATACAGCTCATACAGCTTAGTAAAATATGAAGAAACACAGGGATTTGCTTCACCTGTAGCATAGGTGAGTTGAGAAACATACTTCAGTGTTTTTGGAGAGGATTTCTTGGAGAGGAGAGTGGTCATGCACTGCTTACAATGACAGCTGTGCAGAAGTGGTAAACTGCAGCTTTTGGTTGTTTTTATCCTAGACTAACTCCTGGTAGAGACTATTTGGGGCTGCTTGAGGCCTGCAGTTTTCCTAAGTACAGTATTTAAAATATCTATTCTTACAGCCTGTAAGAAATAGATATTTTTAATTAATGCACACTTGAAAATACACTTGTATATGTAGCTGCTAGTCTAACTGCAGGCAATATGATCCCTTGTTATTGAGTAGGGAAACTGAAGAGGAGCCAACATTACTGTCTGTGGATGTGATGTTAGTACATCCATTGCTGCATTATGCTTGGTTCTTACAACTGTATTTTAAGACTATTGAGAAAGTGACTGCATTTTGAGGAAAATATGAATGAGTGACCTAGAATCTTCATGGTATGAAAAATATGAAAACCTGTGGTATGTAATTCACCCAAGATCAGTAAAATAGTAACCCTTTAAAGGCCAGGGGAAAAAAAATCTCTGAGAGATGGCTGTTTGATCTAGCATAAATAAATTGGAAGCTGAAGCTAGATGCATTCAGATAACAATTAAAGCATTATTTTAGTAGTGAAAGTATTAAGACATTGGAATAAATTCTTGGGAGTATGGTGGTTTACTGATATTTTTAGGCCTAATTTAGATACCTATTTTAAACAAAAGTTGTGGGGTTGAGGCAGGATTTAGTAGATGGCATCTTTCATCCTGTGTTATATGGAAGGTCAGTTTAAATACCTGTGCAAAAGATTTACCTTCCTAACAGCCTTTATATGATTATCAGCTTTGTCTTTTCCCTTTACAGAAAGAACATTAAGTAGGTCTTCCAATGGAGAGCAATTTGTCCAAAGATAGTTTTTCTAGCAGATCTCTGGCTGAGTACATGTAAATACCATTTGAACTTTCCTTATTTTGAAATTGTTCCAAGCACTTTCACTAGTTTTTGATGGCTTTTTCTCTTTTCCCACTAAAGCAAAATCCAAACTGAGATCGACTACTTTTGTCACTCCTTTCAGCTAACTGAAGTAATATTTCATGCAGACTGATGACGTTCAAGATCCTCTACTCTTCTTCACCCTTTTTTCTGTGTTGTTGTTCCTAGAGTCTGAAAAAGCTTCCAGATGCTTTTCAAACTTGCAATCAAAAATTTTTATAAGAGTGATGTTTATGCACAACCCTACATAAATGCTGAGTAATAATTATAGCTGCCAGTTGAGATTATTTTGTTCCATTCAGAAGCCCAAACTCATTTAACAGTGGCTTGTACTTACTTTGACTGGCTGTAATGAATAGACTCTGAGTATCATTGCCTACCATAAAATAAAAGAATGTCTTTTCTGAATTCCAGCAAGGTAACATCTCCAGTAATTTATTATTTCATTTCAGAAATCTGCTTTTCTGTGCAAATTCTCTTTGGGGTTCTCTGTCTATAATTGCTTGGTTCCATTAACAAGGAATCTTACACCATTTTGATGAGTGGCATTCTGAAAGGATGTGCTATGTGGGAGTCAGATTTCTTGGGCTAAGCTAAAGGTGGACTGTTCTTTGAAAGGTCTACCATTGCTGTATGAAAAATAAATGAACTGTGAAACAATGCTTAAAAAAACAAATAATAACTGTCATTTAAAATTCTGTACCAGAAAACAGTTACTGTTAAAATACTTCAGAGTTTTTTTGTGATGCTGTCAAGCTCATTCATCTTAGTCTCTCTAATTTATAATGAAATTACCTGCTTATCTTTGTAAAATGTAACCAGAATGAATCTTTGTTAAATGAACTCATATGATTTAAATCATTAATTTACACAGTTTGCCTCATTTGCCTGATGCTATTTTAAATGTATTCAACCTTTAAATGAGAAACAGGCCTGGATCTGTGTTCTTGTAATTCAACAATTTTAATCTTTCTTTGACTGGAGTAAATGTAGAATAGCAATTTGTACTGCTGTTACAGTGCTGGTAACAGACAGCTACAGAAATACAGTAAATATGTCCCAAGGGGAAACCAAGCAAAGCAAACTTCTTTGTGTATTTTGAAAATGATAATGAAGGAACCTACTTACTCCTATCTTGGCCTTCTGTGTTCCTGTCCCTTGTGAAAGGAAAGCAGTCATGCTTACATATGCATTCCTGGCATTTTTGGTCAATATATCTCTTAGTAAAAATAACACCAAAAGATCTTGTGTATCAACTCAGTTTTTAGACAAAGAGGCAACAGTTCTTAAATGCTGAGTTATTGTGGGTGTGTGTTACATTTTCTAGGGAAAGAAAGACCCATATCAAACATCTCAAAATGTTCCTTTTTATGGAGAGATTGATAAAAACAAGAGATGTCTGTTTTCAGGTTGCTCTTATTTTTGGACAGTCTCATTTTCTCTCTTCTGGCTCCTTGCATGTAATTATGATCCAGTTCTGCTCCCTTTGGAATTTATGGCAGCATTCCCACAGACAGCAGTGGTTTTGAGGTATATTTGGCTCTGGACATTTTAATTCTGATGTCCTGACAAAATTTCAATACACATAATGATGTTCTGGCAAGCTGAATTATTCTACCTTTATTAATTTGAGTTTGCACAGAACCTAGAAATTCTACTAAATCATGATGCCAAGAACTCTGCTTTCATTAAAGAATTGTATGTGGCTATTGCTCTGGAGTTATTGTGGTGAAAGACTGACACATGGAAGAGGGCATTCACTTTTTGCTTAGTGGATGAATGGGGTCTTAATTGCAAGTAATCTTTCACAGAAAGCCATGGAAGATTTTCAGATGTCTGTATTCTGTTAAGATATGGTTTGCAGAGATACCTGTGGTAGCCACTAATTTAGCAGTCTGGCTTCCACAGACACACAAAAAATATGCTCTGTGGATGTGTTTATCAATACAATTTTCCTAAAAAAACCCCAACAAACAAGCAACCCCACCCCCCACCAAACTGGAACATGAGACATCCCCAGTCTCCCCATTTGAAAAAAAAATCCAAACAAGGACAGGAAAACCAATAGTGAAAGTGAGGCTTTTATTTTTGGGGATATGTTCCACACTTCTCTGTTTAGATTTTTAAACAATGACAGAAAATGCTTTGCTAATTTCAGCAATAAACCTGTTTTTTTCTATTCAGTGACTAACTGCAAAGTATTGAATAGAGCTGTGGGGAAATTAAGGACTTTATCAATATGAATTGTTCTTTCTCTCCCATCACAAAGATGTTAGACTGCTAAATAAATTTAAAGTGTGAAATTTGCAATGACTGAGGCTGTTATGAATTGCTGTACTATTAGCAACCAGGTAACAACCATAGTAACTACCACTCTCTGGTGGCTTTTCTTGAATCTAAACAAGAGATTTTTTTTTCCCTTTTAAATGCATGCATACACAAACACCAGGATCAATATATTGTTTTTCTAATCTTTTTTTCCAAGGCGAGCACTCCGTGGGTCATGTTTTTATATCACAGAGACGCTTACTAAGCTTGAAAGGCTTAAAATAGGGCACTGAATTTCTTCCAGATGGGCAGAAGCCAACCTGCCCTCCTGAGCCCTGGGTAGCTACGTGGGAAGTGTCTTGACATTTCTGGCCATACCTTACCCGTACTTTCAAGGAATGTGATGTATGGGATGTGTTGAGCCAGAACCCTCAGAGAAAAAGCAGTAGTATTTATAGTAGTATATTCTGTTATGCTAGCTGACCTGAATTAAGCTGAAAAAACTAGGATTGTAGAAAATCAGGCATTCAAATCATTACTGGATGATATGACCTTTTCAATGTAGTTTGTACTGGTTTTACCATAGCTAAGATTTTTTTGAAGTGTGTTTCTCTCTCTCTCTCTCTGTATATATGTATATGTAACTATTCTTTTTGTAAATGTTTTTGGTACATGTCACAGGGCTGGTGGCACCTGTTCTTGTGATTGACCATCATAGACATGTAATGACACTAGAATTGCTATGCTACAGAGAACTGTTTCTTTGCTAGAGATGTTGCCTTCTGGTGTCACAGGGATACTATCACAGAAAATAAAATACCTCTGGCTAAATACTTGCTAGTTAGCAAGACAGGCATATGATAGCAAAATCTGTATGGTGCATTTATGATTTTATGTAAATAAATATGTTTGTTTACATGATCTCTGTTATTAGGGGTAAACTTCATAAAGCTTGTGTTGATATGCCTGAATATATATCTCTCAGTCAGTTAAAGAAATCTGTGTTTGACCCTGTCAAAGCTTCGAAGAAAGAAAGTAGCACTTTTTTAGCTGAGGTTTCTGCAGCTTCTCTGCTGGCAGATATGTATGTGAAGTGTCCTATATTTTCTCATGCCCATATCATTGACTGACGAAGGGTTTTCGTATGCATTCAAAACTCAAATAATAAAGCAATCCATAATTTTTCAGCTTTAAGTACAATTATTTTAGAAAGTTCTATTAGTGACTTGTATCAGTATACTTTCACAGAACTTCTCCAGTATTTCCAATAGTATTAGGCACAGTTTCAACAGAAAAGCATTTTCATTCAGATTCTTGTGACTGAACTCCTTTGAGTTTTATCTTTTTACAGAAACTGAAGATCTGTGTGTCTGATAATTCATCTGTCTATGCATGTGTGGGTGTGTATGGGCGTTAGAGAAAGAGAGACCTGTAATAATGCAGTTGCTTGTATCATAGTGTGTATGCATAAATTTCAAACAGATACTTAATCCTTAGAAGTGTTAAAAGCTAAATGCTGTTAATGTATTTATAATACAGTATATAGTGTTTACTAGACCAAATATTATTGTACTGAAGTGCTTGCATTATGTAAAAGGTAAGGTCTTGGATACCCTGCAGAGCTATATACATTTGATGACAATAATACATAGCCTTTTTTATTGGTTACCGGCATGTAATTAAGCTTAACTTTTTTTCTAATTGTGTAGACAATGATTATTTGTCTGAGAACAGAGAATGAATGGAGAACATGAGTTGTATTTGTTATATCTGTTTTTCTTACTACTTCCTTCTGTTCTTTTCTATTTAAGGTTGCCTTTGCCTCCTGGAGCATTCTCAGGTCTTTGGGAAAATGAAGAAACATTTCAGAAGTTGTATTTCCAAAAGTTTCCAGTAAGAATTATGAAATCAATTATTTAAACTTCTGGTAATGCTTCAGAACTGAATGATAATAGATTTAAACTGGGAAACAGTTCATCATAAGTTGTCACAATTTCATTGGAGGTTTTTGATATATGTATATATAATTAAAACCATATCAAGATAAATCCTTTGTCATCTGTAATTTCAGTTCTTGGGTATGCTGTTGTTTTTTTAAGATCTGAAACAGAAGAAGTAAACCATAAGCTTCTGAGCCAAAAAGTAATTTCATGTCATTTAATCTAAGATATAAACCTGCAACCTTACCCTAGCACAGCTTCAGATACACTCCTCCTGCTGGCATGCAGCCATGCTAACTTTGTATCACTCCAAAATAACACTTGTCCACTGTACATCTGAATACACTGGAGGCTCTTTGCTGCATTAGTTATGTTTCCTTCTCAGATGAGCTATCCAAGGACTGGCTTACTTCTTTCCTTGTACAAATAGGTAGATTGGCCCTATACAAATGCCCAAAGTGGAAGATTTGGCTCAATGAAAGTAAATGAGTGAATTGATCACACAAATTATTTTTAGTGTGCAATTGCATCATGATGACAGTGTATGTTTGGATACAGCAAACAGGAGTATCTTTAGGCAGAATTTGACAACTGTCATTATATTGCAGTAATTCCATTTTCCTTGTGTAGATTCAGGCAAC
This sequence comes from Agelaius phoeniceus, assembly GCF_051311805.1. NCBI lineage: Eukaryota > Metazoa > Chordata > Aves > Passeriformes > Icteridae > Agelaius > Agelaius phoeniceus. The sequence continues at coordinate 34,310,042 of NC_135269.1, read as the reverse complement.
ATCCTTCTCCAAGCTGTCAGGAATCAAAGTAAACAGAGTTGGAATAAAGCCAGGGTTTATCTATTTTTTTCTGTTCTGTATTAATAAAGACAACAAAACCTTTCTGGAAGGGAAGCTGCACAGGATAATATGATACAAAAATGGTGACAAATATTATGGAATTAAGTCTTTCAAGCACCAAAAGCATATATAATGTGAAACAGGTATATATTTTTATTTTGATTTTTATTTTTGTGTTTCCTGGTAAATTAAGGAATATTCCTAGTGGTCTTTCAGAATTTATTTTTCATTGTGTTGTATTTAGGGATATTATGATACTATGGATGCTGGTTATATGGATGAAGATGGCTATCTGTATGTCCTGTCTCGAGCTGATGATGTGATCAATGTTGCCGGACACAGAATTTCTGCAGGTGCGATTGAAGAGGTGAGCATTGCCTGACAGCAAAATAGAAGAGTGAAAGATGAATGCAGGAAGCTGAGACTAAAAATCCCACATTTCATCACATCTCACATCTCAAAATCTCACACAGAAAGATCTCTCATTTGTTTTCTACTTGTTTTGTTTGCATTTCCATTGGTACTTTTAACCAAAGTATTTCCTGTTTCAGGTTCTTCTATTAAGATGCTTTCCAGAAAAAAACCAAATTTAGTCAATAATAAGCAGGGTCAATAAATAGTGTGGGATTGGTAAGGCAGGCATAATTTGGTACTTGAAGGTGGAAGTAAGGAGCAGTGTGGCAGGGTGGGAAGCATACCTTTTAGCTCAAATAATGTATTTATTTGGGAATACAGTAGGATAGTGTAGTATCAGTGTGACAGGTAGTTTCACCAACTGGTGTAGTTACTTAGGAGTAGAAACTTTTTTTCCTAAAATACAATGATCAGTGTTGGCTGCTTTTTTTTTTTCAGAGATTAATATTCAGTGCTTTTTCTTGGTGGGAAGACTTCAGAGTTTTTTGACAGCTGTTTTGTCTCTTATTGTATGAGCAGTGCTAAATGAACAATGAAAATTTCAGTAAAAAACCCTGCTGTTAAATTGAAAGTCATTAATGTAATACCCATGCAACTCAAAAAAGTTGAAAAAAATGAAGTTCATAATAGTGTCTGAATTTCATATCATTGTTCACTCACCCTTCTGGAGTTGCTGTGATTGATTGCTAGTTACAAATTTCCCTGATGACATATCAATTGCTTATTCAGGGAATATAGGGAAAGGTGTGCTGGGCGTGTACAAGAGAAAAATATGCTTTTAAGTACTCTGAATTTCACTGTTCACTGAATTAGAAACTAATCTGCAAGTTGGGTTTTTGGTTTATAATGTCTGTTAGTCTAGTGACTACTTTATTTTGAAGGCTAAAAAACTTAGAATGGTAGAAATTCTAATTACACAGAAGTGAACAAGTTCACATAAACATTAATCCATCAAGGACTGATCAGCCAGGGAGCTGAAACAGCTGCTGCCCTGACAGGTTTTTGGAGATATAAAGATGCTTTCAGTCTGCTTAAACCTCTTTCCCTTAGAAGTAGTTTTTTGTGTTCCCTTACTGAAGCACAGCAGGAATCTCATCCCCACCCCTTATTGCTGTACTACTCATGGGCCAAGTGGGGCATTTTCTTTGCTTCAGCCTGGGTCTGAAGCTGCTGTAACAAATGATGAATTGAATCACCTCACCTGCTGTATTACCTGTGGATCCATTATACTGAGCTCAGCATCTCTGTTTTTCTCCCTGCTAGTTAGGCCTTACCCCTAGAAACATAATGTTTCATGACACTAACATTTTAGAAGCTTTTCTCTCCACCTTTTGAACAAAGCTAAAAACCAAGAGTGATAATGCATGCACACCAAATTGCTACTTAAATGGGAAAGTGTTAAGATGACCACAATTCCCTCCTCAGTAAGATGAGTAAATACAGAATTAGAGGTCCATTGAATCACCATGTAATTGGCAATCACCTTGTTGAGCAAGTATGTTATCTACATTTGCATTTTAGCTGCATTACAAGTTTAACTAGTTTTTCCTTAGTGCTTTGACTAAGTGTTTTATCTCTGTTATGCTCCACACAATTTTTTCCTTTGTCTAATGTATCTGTTTATACTATTGGAGCTCCATGTTTACTGCAATGCAGTAGATGTTACAGTTTACATGGCCAGTTAGTGAATGGTGGCCATCATGGGAACCTCATCTTGCATGTTGATCCATCCCTCTTCTTTGGTCTGTAAATCTCTGGTGTCCCTTTTTGCCCCTTCCTGAAAAATAAAAAAAAGCTTAATCAAATCTAGTCTATCTGTGGCAACAGACTTGAGAACTGAGGAATTTATCATGAGAAATCCCTTACCCCTGATCACAATGTTTCTGTCTGCCGTTGCATTTGCCATCCATCCTTGTGCCCAGTGATCACACTGGGAAAACCATTTCCACTTCCTGAAGTTTTTTATTACTTTTAAACAATTTTTAAATGTCTAGTGCTGTTTCTGTTCTTCTTTTCAGTTGTTTTATGAAGTTTGATAATTTTAAAATTGGTATTTACTAATTACTAGTTTCAGTAATTTGAAGTTAGCATTTGAAAAGTCAGAGGCATGTTGATAGAACTTTGGATAGACTGTAAAAAAATACTACAATAACTACACTCTTCCAGCTAACCATAATACTTATGACAGACTCGAAGTACAAAAGCAAGGTACAACAAAACAATCTGGCAACATTCAGGCCTCCACCTTAGATAGTCCTGTTGATGCCTGGTAGGTAATTATGATATTTGATGATAATGCCAGTTGAGTATAGATCTTTTTTCTGTGTTCCTGTGGAAAACAGTATTTACTGATTTACTGTGGTCATAGACTTAATAGTCTACTTTTCCATATTTTTGGATTTTTGTTTTTTGTTTTTTGTTTTTTGTGGTTTTTTTTTTTTTTTTTTTTTTTTTTTTTTTAATATAAGCCTATCAGGTTTCTGTGGTCATGGTCAAGAGTTAGAGCAGGAAAAAATGGTTTTTTATAGCAGGAAATGGAATTACTGAGGCTCTGGCCTGTAAGTGACCAAAGTGCATTAAGTGTATGTGATGCATTGAAACTCTGTAGGGATTTGAACTTGCATAAGATTAATCCCTATATGATTTGTCAGTATGGACTTTTGAACAAAGTAGGCTGCACCTGAATTCAAATGCATTTGTGTATATTCAGCTTTTTGAAGCAGGCTCTTCTGCCCTTCTGATTCTGGTATAAGCCCAGTGCACTCTTCTATATTTAGTTTGTGCATATAATATCTAATTCCTGTGAAAAATAATCCAGTTTCAAAAGCTGTACATAAATGGTCATGCTTCTGTACTTTGATAGAGCATGCATCTACTGTCAGGTCAGTGTTTTCCATTTGCCTTTTTTCTGGCATGGGACATGTCTAGGATCATAGTTTGTGAAATGAGTATAGCTTCTGACAAAGTGTGCTAGAAACACATTGAGTGGATTTATTTTGCTAAAAACTACTTGGTGTGTGCTGTATTGACCATGACACGTGGAGTCAGTTTCTCCTTCCTGTTTTGACTATAAAGCCTAAGGATGGTGAAATGTGTTTTGAAGATGGGTTATCATAGACCCTTTGAATTATTCCTTTCCCCATCAGTTTCATAAACAGGTCATACAAGAACATCCCTTTTTAAACTGGGGCAACAGTGCTTCAGCTTTCCATTCTTTCAGTTTTTTTCTTCCTGTCTTCTCTGTACTTTTCCTGTCTTTCACATTCTTGCACCATTGTATGAGTAGCCAATGCAAATATGGTATTCCTACTTAATAAAAACAACCAAAAAGTGTCTTTATTCCTAAAACCTTTGATTTTGGCAACACAATATGTGAAGTTCAGTTATTAGCAAGCACATAGTCCTTGTATGCACAGATAAATTAACAAGCACTATCACATTATGTGGCTTCTGTGTAGGGTCACGTTAGGTCCTCCTTGTGGTTGAGTTCAGAGGACTGAAAAGTGCTGAAAGCACTGTTGAGAGCAAAATGCCCCAAGGTGAGGGGTAAAGTAAGAAGAGCCAGTTGCTTTGGAAGAGGATTCACAACTGCTGGCATCTTAAGACCAGCTTTGTCCCAGACTTGGTGACATACATCTTGGTATGTACTGAGACATCTTGGTGGCTGTTTTCCTGGAAGTGAGTATCTCAACTGGCTAATTGGAAGCTTACATTTTTTTAACTAAAAAAGAGTTTGATATATTTTGTCAATGTGATGTTGTGTAAACATGTAGTAGGAAGGAAGGAAGCTCTGGTTTAATTCCCTTTTTTGTCTCAGGAAGCTGAGATCTCATGTTTTCAAGAGAGTGAGCTAAGCTAGGCTGGCTGCCAGCCAAGGCTGGGCATGTATTTGGCCTTGGTTGAAACTATGCTTTTACAGGAACAAAGAAGGAAAAAAAAAAGATTCAGAGAAAATGAACCAATAGACTTTGTAAGTCTGTAGTAGGAGTGCTTCTGTGGTTTTCATCCTTACTCCCTGCATTTAAGTTCCATGTTACTCATAATGTTAGACAAACGTTATTTGTTCCAGCAGAGATCTCATTAATAAAACCAAAGATGTGATACTCTCACAAAGCTGTAAGGAAATTACCTGTTTGTTCAATATTTTTATTTTGTGCTGCTAAAGTTTTTATTTCTTCTGTTTGTTTGAAAAGCATGTGTGAGTATATACAATAATATATATAGACATGTACATCTTCAACACATTTAATTGGAATCCTAAGGTGTACTGACCTTTTGCTGTCAAAATGTAAGAAAAAGTCTATGTTATTTCTTCATACCATACCATTATTTTCACTGAAATGTTGTCTATTATTGGTTCAGTTTTGTTTTCCTTTCCATCCCTCAGTGTATTCTCTTCCATCCCGCTGTGGCAGACTGTGCTGTTGTGGGCCAGGAGGATCCTTTAAAAGGACATGTTCCATTTGCACTGTGTGTACTGAAACAAGGTGAGAACTCACTGATAACTGATGTCATTAACACTTGCAAAAGTCTCAGAAAAGATAAAGGATTTTACCTTCTTCACTAGGTGTAAAGACACAAGAGAGTAAGATTTTGAAAGAGATTGTTGAGCGAGTTCGGACCAACATTGGTCCAGTAGCAGCTTTCCAGAAGGGGATGTTTGTGACACAGCTGCCAAAAACACGCTCTGGCAAGATCCCACGTTCTGCTCTTTCTGCACTTGTCAGTGGAAAGCCATACAAGGTAAGTTAGAGATGTTTGCTTCAATGAATTAGACACACATGCACATCCAAAGGCACAACATGGTGGTTTTGATTGTCTTGAATGTTCTGCAACTGGTCCATGACTTCAGGTAGTACTTCATGTTTTATTTCTATGGCAGATTATGCAAAAGATTTTCATGTTTCAGAGCTTTACAGATACTTTTTTCTTGAGTGCTTTCGAAGTATAAATTTAGAAGGATCTCTGAATGAAATTCTTATCTATTATTACATGCTACTGTATTCTTACTTTTCAGATAACACCAACCATTGAAGATGCTAGTGTGTTTAAACACATTGAAGAATTGCTAAAGAAAAATTAAATGGGATAATACATAATAACGAGCATTTCAGTTATTCAAGTATACAAAGAAGCATTTTTTTGTTAATAACACATTTTAAAAACAAGTAATGATTTGGGACTAAATGTTTTTACTACAGAAACATTACTGTGTTCTTTACCATCTTACCACAGCCACTGACGCATAGTAAAGTCTCTGCATGCTGTCAATATATTCTGGTTATTATGATGGCTAAGAATTGCAAATAGAATTCATTCATTGCTGTAGTCTTAAAGGGAAGGAGTCATTGGATTATCCATCTTATCTGGTGTCATGTAACCTTACATTTCAATCTGTTATATTATAATGTGACCAGTAACTTTTGTTTGGCTAAAGCAGTTTACAAAGGGTAAACCATGAACAAACAAAAGTAAAAAAGGTATTTGATTGTGAAAATTGTTGCAGATATAAATTGTTCTTACTTTTAAATTTTAAGTTCTTGTCTTTTAGATTTTTTTCTAAAATTAAAAATTTTAAGATTAGTTCTCTTGATTCAATTTTCTTTCTTTTTTCCAAAGTCTTTCTGCCATAAATTAAATTTCTATAAATTTTTTACTCAATAACTTTCTGAAGAGTCTTTTTTGTAAAATGATAAGTAATTCCTGGCTTTTAAATCTTGATTTGTCCACAGTGAAAATCCTGATTGGTCCACATATTCAGAAAATATTCAGTAATATTCAGAAAACCCCATGTATATTAAATAAAGGCAGGCATTTACCCTTTGCATTTTCTGGTAATTTTTTTGTGGTTTATATGTCTTATGATAAGGACCACCAGAATGTGCTTTTGCTGCCATAATTAAGCATTTTAGGCTGAGATACACATAACCAAGAAATTTAGCAAATATGGATACTAAGCAGCTCATTCTGGATGTTATAGGCCATTCCAGACAGGTACAGGGTTCTCAACAAGCCAGGGGATGGAGGATACACTTTTGACATACATTACTTCTCAAATTGCAGGTATTTAATTGAACAATAAATGTGAAGGTCCTTATAAAAGTAGATGCTCCCAGGAAAGTATAAAAGCAGAGAAGTTGCTCAAACTCAGCAGTGCTTACCGGAGAAAGAATCAGTAAGTAATAGACAAATTCAGATGATGTTGTTGTGTAAGAGAGAACCTTTTGTGTAACCCCAAAAGGTTCCAGAAATACTGTTATGTAGTGGTGGATAGAGGTATGGGTGATATCCCTGTAAAATGATGAAATAAACCAACAGATTGTTGTAGGAGCTAAAAGGTAGTAGGTTCCACTTAACATGAGCCATACCCTCGTGGTGCCTTGTGCTTGTGACACTTTTTTGGTGTTGGTGAGCTCTACCAGTTACATAAGAACTGAATAAAATGTCGATGTGTTTTTCACTAGGGACTGCAGACAGCTGGGCCAGTCATGTTGAACCAGGTCATACAGTCACGTTAGAACAGCCAGTTTGAGCCTGTGCTGTCCTTGTTTCCTGCCAATCATTGCATAAGATACCCTGCTCCCTCTCAGCTATTCTCTTCAGTTGAAAATCACAATCTGAACAGGGAATAAAACATGCAAACACTGAATAAAAGCTAATGATGCTTTATGGTAGATATGCTAAATATACAGGTTGGAGATTTAAAACTGGGAATAATTTTGCTCTTCAGAGATGTCCTTAAAGTTTTGTGAAGTACTTCTTATAGAAGTGGCAGTTAAAGATACTATTTTCTTCTGGATGAATTATTCAAGTACAAAGGCTTTAACAGGAGGCCCATGGCAAATACTGGACTGACTTGCAGAGACTTTTTGCTTTTCACAATGCTACAACTTAGCAGTTACAGAGCAAGAGGGAATTCTTGAGAGTTGTCAGTGGTGTGGTATTTTTTTAAATCAGTGAGACACTCTAAGAGCCATCAGAGAAACTGTGGCACATTCACAAGGTGTGTGGCCACTACTTTTACAATTGAAGGTGGGACATATTTGTGTATGTTTGTTATCATTACCTCGGCTGCAGCAGGGGAGGGGAACTAATTAGTGAGAGCAGAAAATCTCTACAAGAGATCTTGCAATGCATGTAGGGGAAGAGAATTAATTTCCTAGATCTTGCATAATTTTCCCAATGATTACTCATGCTCCTACCCCAGTTTCTCCTTTTGTAAGGAAAAGTAAACTGCTTTCTAGTTTGGGTCTCTTCTTTTAAGGAGGTGAAAAAAACCCACAAAATCCCCAACAGCATTAGTAATATTCTGGCATGCACTTACCTTTCTGAAGGGCTGTGTGCTTACATTAATGTTAGTAAGGAAACAATTATCTTTCCTCAGAACTCTTCATAAAGAGATTCGATAGGTGTCTCCATGACAAAAATATTTGTAATACTTTCTGTTTTCTGAGGAAGCCTGTTTTCTTTCTCTCTATTTTGGTAGAAGTGATTTCAGATCAAGACTTGTATTTTAAAAGAGGACAGAGTGTTCAGGTGTGCTCACTATACTGGCATGCTGGTAATATGGAGAATTCCAGAAATGTCAAATGTCTCATGCATCAACATTCAGAAAACCTAGACAAAGAAAGGCACCTTATTCAGCAATACAGTATGGAGAAATCATTGTTTAATGGCCATTACTTTTGTTTTCCAAAAGAGCTTTTTGCTGAGGAGCTGCAATTGCAGAATGCTTTGTCTTAGCCCAGCTCAAGGAAGGGAAAATGAGTAGTTACATGGCTCTGCTGCTGCCCAGCAACCTGGGTATACCATCAAGAACAACAAGCCTATTTAATGATTTAATGAGTGGTAGGACAGCAGTGATTTTCCAATTTTTTTTTTTTTTTTCAGAGAGAAGCAGCAAGAGGGTAGATTTGAAGGGTCACTGAGTTGCTGAATTTTGGCTGGAAGAGGCACATGTAGTAGTTATTCTCAGTGTACTGAAAGGGTTGGAGCCAAGTAGACAACAGTTAGCATAACTGCTGTTTCTAGCTGTAGAGGGTGGAGCTTCAGCTTGTGTGAGGGAGACAGGGATGAATTAGGAGGCTTGATGTGCTATCCTAAATCAAAACTGAAGTCACCATAATGCTTTTTTAAATTCTTCTAGTCTGTTTTCTTCCACTGTGAAATATATAATTTGCGTGTGCTGTTCTCCTGGGGCAGGACAACTTCCACTCTGGTCATAAAATCTGACTCATTCTTTTCCCCAACATATTTCATTCCCCTTTGCCCCCTAAGTTTTAGTGTTAGCTGCAAAAGGAATTCTGTAGAACAAGAGCTGGTGTTTGAGGTAATATGAACTTACATGATATTGCTGCCACTGATAGTGGCAGTGACAGTGTTTGCATTGCTTTACTTTGTGATATTCTGCCCTAAAATAAGCCAGAAGGAGGCTGAGGGAGGAGAAGAATGTTGGTCAAGCCCAAGGAACTGTGTGTACAAGAGCCCCAAATTTCTACAGTTGTGTGCTATACCCCTGCCAGCACTTTGCACCCATCAGCAAGATCTGTGCTCCCTCTCGTGGCAGATTCTCATCATAACTCATCCCTGTTAGTGCCAAAATGTTCTTATGCTTAGCTGTGAGAAGCATCTGGTTTCCAAACTTAATGCTACTACATACCAAACAGACTAATGAACACAAATAGCACTGAATTCTCTTTTTTATTGACATTGGGGGAGAAAAATCTTTCACCATCTGATTGACCGAAGTTTGCCAAATAAAAATAGACAAAACAAATGTTAATGTACGTGCAAACATTGCAGATCAAACTGCTAAAAGAAATAACTAAAAGACAGGTCTTGAGCTAAGATCAAGCAGCTGAAAAATAGCAAATAGGTAAATGACTATTAAGTAGGTCTTACTTTGAAACTTCCCATTTAAACAAAGAATAAACAACAATAACACCACCAAATAAAGCCACAGCAGGTAATAGTTGCTCTTCTAAACTTTTATACACTATATATTAATCACTCTGTCTTTCAGTTATTTCCTCTGATAAAACTGACTTTTGTGAAGTCTCAGCAAGGCCATCTTGGCTAAAAGCATAACATTAGACAGGAGCCTGTCTAATGCCCTGTTAGAATGAAGAAATGGTGGGGGTTGGCTTCTTTTTTTTCTTTCTTTTTCTTTGCTGAATATATCTGGAAAGAAGAATCTGACTCTATGCAAATACTAGATTTACTTTTCCAATGCTGGCTGGTGTTTGAAGATCCTGGAACGAAAAGGTGGCTCTTGGTAAAGCAAGATTCTTCTTGGTCCGCAGGTAACATAGAAGAAAGTTTTTGGTTTTTTTTTTACAAATCATGTTTTATTAAATTGCTTTTTATTTTTTTATAAACAGTTCTTCTGGATTTATGTGTTTGTTTTTAATAGGTGAGCCATCATGGTGCTTCTCTGTAGTTATCTAACATTTCCATTTTGTCTTTAGAGGTCCATTTTGGCTTCAGTTCCAGATTATGTCATTCTATTATACATCATCAGAGGCAGGTGTTCAGCTTTAAATATTGACAGATTTTTCTCAGTAGGAACATGTTGAAGCTTCTAACTCTGCTAAACATATTAATTTGACTGTTACAATCCAAAAACTGTAAAAATGGTGGAATGGAAAGATACAAACAGTATTATTGACACTGTATTGTCAAATGTTTGCACTGAGACCCCATGTACCATAGATTTCATTTTTAAAAAATCATATTTATATCCATTTACATAAGACTTACACATTTTAAAAGAAATACATACACAGTAAATACGTAAATGTCTAGTATTTTACAATAAAACAGATGTAACAATGTAAAGATGAGTGGCTTCATTTGATAAAAGCTTTGGATGTGCACTACTGTCAAATTTTTGATGACAGAGATGCTGAGAGAAAAGGGGGAGATTGTTTTTTCTTTTTTTTTTTTTTGTTTAAGTAATTTAGGTACTTTGTATTCATGTTTTAAACTAACCAATACATGAAAGGAACATCATATCTGTTTGTATGATAAACATTATGTGTTCTCTTCCTTATTAACCTGTTCTTGCAGAGTTTTAATGCTCTTTTCCTAAGTAGTGGTAGTGCACTTCAGGTAAAGTAGAAGAAAGAGATGACATCTAAGAAAAAAAAACAAACATTAATTAGCAAGACTTATGATTCTATTTCAGCCTAAAGTTCAATGACAACAGAAAATATACCACTAAGTAAGTAGTTTAGTAACTAAGTTACTAAAATATGGACTTCAAGTATTTGTAGGAGGCATGCGTTTGTTTAATTTTAGATCTGCAACATAAAATTACTAATAATTCATTTTAATCTTTTACTAATTGTCCTCAGTCAACACAGACTGCTGCTTATGTTCATTTTACAGTTGTTTTCCTGCTGTTTTGGTGCAGCACTGGGGTTAGTTTCCTGCATCTGGGGACCTTTGCCTGTTTGGCACAATGTGAAGCACATTCTCAGTGTACAGACATTGCTGATATACTTTGTGGCTCCTCTTCCTAGTTCACTGCAGCTTGACAGCATTTACCTTTTTCACCCTGATGGTTTCTTTGCTGTGGACTAGCTGCTTCCAGCTATCATTCACATCTTTTTGGAACGCTGCTTCTCCATTTGTCTTTACAAATCCTCTTTCGGACCCTTCATTGGTAAAGTATGTAACTGATTTTGCCAAGTCTCCTTTAGTATTTCATTAGAATAAGGAGGAAGTAATATGTTCTATTGTTCCAGCCTGTGGCAAGAAATGAATGACCCTTCTGACTTGGCAATGACAAGTGCTTTAGAAGTTAAAAGTATTGGGAAAGCTTGGATAATGTGAGTGCCAAGTCCACTGCCTATGTAAAGACATTGCAGCTGCTCAGCTGGGCCACCACATCTAGCCACCACAGCAGAAAGCTTGATGGGTCCCATGTTCTCTGTAATACATTTCTTTGCAACATTAAATGGCCAGCACCAGCAGCCTTAATTGTTCTTAAATTTCTGATACCAAGTGCACTAAAACAGGCCTGTGCAGAGTAAGCTCATATAACTGTTCTGAGAATGTCTGCACATGGTTTCTGGCTCATTATGGTTTCAACAAATATTCAAAAAAAAACACCTGAAATGCAGTTTGAAAACATATGAACAGGACACAGCTGCTGTGAACATACACTATACAGACACTGGAAAATTGTACCATACTGATGTTGGTATAAACTGTGTGAACAAGCCTTTGACAGTCTCTGTAAGAGAATGTATCTTACTCTCATAAGAGTAGCAGAATACAAGAATCTGCAGCCTGCTGTAATCACAGGCCATCTGCATTTGTTCCATGTGCAGTCTGTTTGCTGCTTTCTTTTAGGCCTGCTCTTTCTGGGCATGTTCTCCTTTACTACGTAGAAAACTCCCTTATCTCGCTATTGTGTGGTAACTCATCCCGCTATCCTTCCCCTCTGCTGCTTAGTTCCTGCTTTTGTGCATGCAGATAATTCACCAGAGTATCACAGCTGCTGATGTAGTCTAGGCAAGGTTTACAAAAGCCTGAGTCTCTGTCTAAGATGGATCTGGAAAATTTCAGGAGGTATGTTGTAATGAATAATCTTCCCTTTTGTCCAAGTATCAATCAGCTCCTTCCATGAAGAAACTGTTAGTCGGGAACTGTGCTGACAAAATTCTGAAAATTCCTCTGTTGCCCTTCAATCTGATATCTCCCTCTATGGGCAGTTTCCATTTATGATAAATATGTTTCTGTCATTCTTGAGCTGCAGGCAATTTGTTTAAATTTTCAAGTTTGATATAATAGTGAAGGAAATATTTTCCCTGCATGGTTGTTTTTTGGGGAGAGGTGGAGGGGTGGGATGTTGGTTTGATTTTCAATATAATGTACTGGAATCAAAATTACTTGAACTTGCTTCTTGGTTTATTACCTGCATAGCATTTTGAAGTTGCCTTTATAGTAAGTGCATATACTAAAGTTCTAGTTCACACCATCTTGTTCCTTCTCTAAAAGGAGTACATGGTAAGTGAGAAGAGAAATGCTAGTATATTATTGTCAGTTAACCTAATGTATTAGACTTTACATGTAGATGTAAATTTGCATGTAGATGCAAATTTGATATCCTTATAGGCCACTCAAGCATTTAAGTAGGAGAATAGTGGACACGCAGCAAGTGCTGATGTGATACATACTACTGATACTTAAAACACTACCAATACCCCAATAGAAATTGAAGTTAACTTGTATAGCTTGTGTAACTTTAGATACACACCTTTTTGCTCAAAATACATACCTTCCATACATTTATAGTGCTAGAAAAGTCTGCTACTTTACTTTTGTTTGTGCTTTGCTACTTTTTAGATAATTTTTAATATAGTGGGAATAAATGGTTTGGATAATCTTAAATTAATTTTTGTTAGTGTGTCAGTTTTCCATTTCTGCTTTTATTGCACTCTTCAAACCTCACCTCAAGTGCCTGGCCCATTACTGTTGGCCTAAGAGAACTTCTTGGTCATGCTTAATTGCTTCCAACATTGTGATTCTGAAGCTTATAGGAGAAAAGGTTCTCTGCCTTCTATTTCTGTCACCACTGAACCCTGTGAGAGTCCTGTCACTGACTTACTGATGCAATACCATGCTCAAATCTATACATGCATACACATAAAAACATTTCTATAGTTTATGTGCTTCATCATCGTCTTTGTAGATTCAGCTACTAAACTTTGCTTTTTCAGAAAAACCAAACCAAACCAAAACCAACAAATAACCACACCCCGCCAGGGTGTGGTTCAAAAGGGGTGGCTCAAAAGGTCCCATTTTTACTAAGAGGAAGATTTTATACTCTTGCAATCTTTCGAAGTAAGGCTCATGTCATCAGGAGGATCCTGAGCAATCCACTTTTCCCACTGTTAACGTTTGCTATTGCTAAGTATTTTTTGAACCTACACAAAGTTAGTAAAATCTTGACGGCCCCAAGTCTGTCCCAGTCTTGGGAATCAAAACAAAAAAACAGCAACTTGCTTGCAGATCCTTGCATGTCTTGCCTACAATATCCAACAGCTACTAAAGCATATTTGATGTCTGATGAGGTTTTGGTGATATTCAAATATTTTTTTCCAGCTGCCTTGCAATTCCCCAAGTAACTAAATGGAAATTGTTTTAGTGAGAAAATACTAGCATAAAATGGTGCCATATTGATGTAACTACTCATCATGTGTGTATTTTTTCCAAAAGCTGGGACAAAATAGAAAACTGTATTTCCACAGAACTGTGGAAAAGTGACTCTGCGATATTCATAACCCCACTCAAAAGATATATGGTGAAAAATTTAACAAGAATTCCACTACTAAATTTGATCCAAAGTTGCATCCAGCTCAGATAATCCTTTCTTTGTCAGTTCTGAATGATTTGAGAAGTGCAGGAATCTCTGTAATAGATAAATTTTCAAGATTTTCTGTATGGGTAAGTCTATGCAGCTACCTGATGTTCTAAATTGAGCCATAGCTTTAATTAAAAAAAAAAAAAAAAAAAAAGTAAATCTCTTCTGCTTTAGTAGTGTTGACCCCACATTCCAGCTCCTAGTAGAACTCTACCAAGTTCTCATAAATTAAGTTCATTCCCTCTGCCTTCTTCCCAAAATATGGTTGGTAGTGTCCTGTGGACTGAGCTTAAGTCTGTTGTTATGACCAAATGACCGCCCTAGGGAGTCCTTAGTTACATCCTCTGCTCCATGTTGGTTTGTGCTTGGATAATGTGGGGTGTAGTGCAGTCATAAAGAGCTTTCATGATGGCCCCTACAGAATACTCACAACAATTCAGTGCTGGCTTCTTTGCTAGGCCTTGTCAGCATGAGTATGTGCGAACTGTTGAGCTGTCTAACCTCTGCAGTCGTGATGAAGCAACTGCAAATTGGGAAAAAAAAAGGAAACAAACCAGAGCCTCTTTAGAATCATCAGTAAAATATATCAGTCTGATTACCACTGGAAGGGTGGCTGTTAAATTGCTCTGTGGCTTTCTCTAATGTGATCTGAGCATGGTCTAGTTCAAAACTCAGCACTTCTTTATGGCTGATGTACTGTTGGAATCTGTCTAAAGGGAATACAGTTTAAAACTCAATTTTGTCTTTATTTTGTTGTAATTCCTAATGCTCTTACCTATCATGCTGTTTAAATACTATTGCATTCTTACTGCTGAGAGATAGGAAGCCAAATCCTGGATGAAGATACAGGTCTTCAAAATTACTTCCCTTTAAGTCTACTGAGTTCAGTATACCTGGCTCAAGAATTAACTGTCTGGAAGACCTCAAGTAAATCACTAAATCTGCCTTTTGCCTTAGCTCCACATCTGTAAAATGCAGAACATCATCTTCTACATCATACCATGACTAGAAGACGAAATCCCTTAATGTTTATAAGGTTCTTATATATTACAGTAATGTGGGCAATGGAAATGCCATGGAAGCTAGGAGTCAATGGCATTCAGTGATGCAACCAGTAAATTATTCCATCTGTAACTGCAACCATAAAGCACTGTTTTTAAGGGTAAGAAACTCTAATGGAATTCAGATGGCTTTAATGGAATTTAGGTGGCAATACTATTATACCAAGTTCATTATCAAGTTACAGGATGTGATCTCTACAGGTCTCTACAAGTTTGAGATAAGTCTATTTGTAGACTGAATCCTGTCATGATTAAATAAATGGCAGTATTTTAAATGGGGCAGTTTTTTTACTAATATTTCTCAGAACTTCAGGCAGGTATACTTGGCTTTATCTTCCATAAACCTGAAGAAATAGCTGTGATGGGATTTCTTTCCTCTGCCTGCTCTCTTACAATGATTTTTAAATTTTATTTACTTTTTAATTATGATCTGCTTGCTAATTTTCCACTCATTTCTGAGTTTGTGCATCTTTTGGAAATCAAAAGATTTCCAGAGAAAATTCAGACTGTTGTATAGTAACTCAATTAGTACCTGACTTTCAGCATTTGCTAACTACTCATCTGCTGGTGACTGTTAGCAACTTCAGTTATTTGATGGTCAAGGCTAAGCTATTTAATTTGAAAGTAAGATAGGAAAATAAAGGTGATAGCCCTTTCTGATTGTGTTCTCTAAAACACTCCACCTGGGAGAGAGGCTAATAGGATGAAAAATGTGCTTAGATATTATATTCAGTCTCAGTTGAAAGTTAGTAAATTAATTCCAGTCTTTCTGATTGTTTCCTTTACAGCTGTAGAATAGTGAGATTGGCATTTTTTTGTGTTTTAAATAAACACTGTTTGTGTGAAGCAAACCTGAAAAAATCAATAATATGCCAAGTCAGTGCTTTTCCATTCCCTAATTCAAGTTTCCCAGACTCGGTTCACCCTAGTTAACGAATGCAATCGTTGTGGTGCGAGACAGACATGCTTTAAAAGTCAACTTGGCATGCTAGGACAAGGCTGGTGCTTTCCAAGAGGAAGGGCAGGAATGAGTTCGTACCGTCACTGGCCATCTTCCGCGACTGGCCGGATGTGGTGGTGAGCCGGAATCCGGCAGGCAGCGTTTCCGACGCGCCCGGCATCATGCTGATCCCATGGACCTCGCGCGGCGGGAACTGCCGTCGCCAGGAGGGGCCGCGCCTGAAGTTCTTGTCATCGCTCTGTCAACAGAGTTGTGTTTGATAAAGCAAAATGAAGCCTTTTGATTTACCATCCTGCTGTGTGCTATCTCTGCCACTGCCAAATGTGTTCCATAACAACTACCCTGCCCTGCTGCACTGCATCCAGTCACTGTAATGTGTTTGAGACGTGTTTGTAAAAGCTTGAGAAATATTAAATGCTGGGGTGGAAAACTCTTCTTAAATCTTGTGCTCGATATAGTCAAGGGGTTTAGTATCACCTCTATAGAACTTTCTTACACAGTGACAGAAAGTGATTTATTACTGCATTAGGAAGCTTACATAAAGTACTCAAAAATGATTAAACACTCATGTGCATGCACAGAATTCATAGGCATCTGACATTTTCAGCAAATCCTTAAAAGTTTTATTTCTCTTTATGTGCCGAAGTCCAAGACTTAAACATTTTTGCACTGGACTCTTATGTTAAGGTAAATAATTTCCATAGTTGGATTTGAGCTTCCTCTTCCAAGATAATTGCCCCAAATCCCACTCTATTAATAGTGATTAACTTTGAAGAACTTTGAAGGAAAAAAGCAATAATGAACAAACTGAAAAATCTACTTCTTTTCTTTATTTTTAAAAAAGGTCTAAGTGTCCTAAAGAATAGACTGCACAGGCATCCCACCCACACACATCCCCCACCACCTGCTCTAACCAGCAAAACTTCCACTCCATTTTGCATGTTTTCTTTCTGGAAAATGATCATCTTAACGTAAGAGTGCAGTGTCAAATTTAGCATCCAAGATATGTATTGACACAAATACGTAGCCAAGCTGAAGTTACTTTAAAAACTTGATGGGTATTCCTTATTTTTTTAAGCTGTAACTGACTCTCTTTAACAATGTGAAAATTAACATGTCTTCATGCATTCAATTTGATGTTAATGTTTTACTATGATATTTTATAAATACTGAAAATAAAATTAATTACTTCCTCAAGTCGTCTTTCAGTTCCTAGTGCTAAAAGGTTGTTGTATTCTCTCTCAAGGATCTGCCGCGCCTAGAGATACCAAAGTAAACAATTAAAATGGTTGAAGATGAATAAAAGGTAATAATGGGTAGAGATTAACCAGAAGTAGCATAAGCAAATTTACCTGTGTGTTTTGTGTTGGAATCTGTAATAATAAAGCTAAACTGCTGTAGTCAAAATTTTCATCCAGTGCTATAAGTGAACCATGTACACCACTTTCTAGAATATTATTTGCATATTCTCGGAGGCCAATGGCTTGTATCCAGCGTATGACTCGATCATTGCTCCATACCAGCACATCTGTAAGGGTATAACACCAGGTCAGTCTCCTGATGCCTTGAGAACTTCCAAATTGTACAGGTGCATGGGTGTAGCTGTGCATGCACTGTGGATGTCTTACTGCTTTATTTCATACATGAGGAATGCCAGCACTATTCATATAGCTTTAGTATGTCCTATTGAAAAACTCTATGTGATTAATTATCTTCAGGTAATAATGTTTCCAAAGGAGAAATGTGCTTCCAGAGGGGATCTCCATAATGCAATTCTTCCCACTTCCTATATATACCTTTTCAATTTGCAGACAAGATTTTACAGTGCAAAGGCACTGGAGAAGTAGCCATTCCTCAAGGCTTCACATGTGAGTTGTGTATTAAACATTTTGGGAGATGTGTCAGCACCTATCACATACTAACATGCCATAAAGTAAAAGATTAGTTCACTATTTTAGAGGAAAGCTATTTTTAGTACAGAAAGCTCGTAGACTTGTTAAGTCCATACCAATTATGAAGCTAAGGCAACAAAGGAAACCATTTTTGAGGATTCAGCTATTCTGAAAAAGTATCCTGCCCTGCCTGTAAGGTGAAGAAAAAAGTTACTTATACTAATCTTTAGAGTTATAATTGGGAAACATAGTACTGAGTTTTCTTTACTAAGTGATGAGGCTTATTCCTGAACCTTTACAAGTCCAGCTGCTGTGGCTGTTTTGGGAGCAGGATTTCTCCATTGCCTGGCTGAGAGTGTCTCGCTTTTTGGGGTCAGGATCAGCTGAAACACAGTGGCAGGCAGTGACCAAATCCCACCTGGGACCATGAATAACTGACCAATGCTTGACGAGGTGAAGGAGGCTATGAATTATTACCCTTGTCCTAGAAGGAACTGAAGCCACTAGCACTGAAGCCACACTAGAATTTGAGACCAACACCCAATTCCCCTATGTCAGTCTCCAGCTAGACCCACTTGGGCTGACTGGCACTGATCCTGCATGTCCAAGGCAAAGTCTTTGCATTAGTGCATGCCATGATGTGCCTTGAACAAATGCACAACTTTTTTTTTAGCTCTTCTGATCAGCATTGTCCTTGAGAAGTGCTAACTGCTTTAGTCACTAGAGCTGGAAAAGCTCAAAGGAATCAAAGGATTCATTTCTGACAGCTGTAAAAAACCCAGCCAGCCTAATTGTTATATATAAAAAGAACCATGCAGTGAGCTGCAACTGCTCTAGAGAGCTTTACACAGGAAAAAAAAAAAAACCTTTAGAATCAGCTGTGAAATCTTCTAATAAGGCCAGTTTTGTTAGGAAATATTCTTATGCACCAATCAACTGCCTCAGTGGTCAACCCTCCAAGCAGCATTTTCTATGATACATTTTGACATAAGAAATCAAAGGCAAAGGTTTTCAAAAGCTGGGGCATAGGGTCCTGAGTGCTCCCATTTTTTAGCGTTGCCCCCAGCACATCCCACTGAGCTGCACACTGTTTGGCCTTCTGCTTCTGAGCCTGAAAGAGGTTCAGATAAGATCCATATCCAAAACTCAATTTAGCAAAATGTATGTGTGAAACCACCATTCAGAATTCCAGCCCCAATTCAGAAAAGTACTTAACTGTGCCCAATTTAATTTAGGATTTGTTCTGAAGAAAGATGGACTTATGTTAGTTTTGCTTAAAGCACATGCTTAAATGCTTTGCTTAAATGGCATGACAATGGGTTAACAGTGTCAAGCTTCAAAAGAAGAAACATTCCCAGTATTCATTCCCAGCAACTATCACCTTTTATTTCATGCTGACTCATTTCTCTTCGCTTTTCCAGTTCTTTTCTATCATAATTCAACCTCTTTAAACACATGATTCCATATTGCAAGCTTGTTCTGTTATTTAAAGAGAAACATTTACAGAGTTAATAAAGATAATTTTGAAGATGGGAACATATGTAGGATGTATTTCCTGCACTTCACATGAGGTGTTTCATAGTACCCATGTACAAAATCTTGAGAACAGAGGGTAAAAAAACTCCACAGACTTCAGGAATGAAATGGAAAAAAACAAAATGAGTATGTTGGAATAACTGTTTTAGCGTAAGAAACCCAAAGCATTAAAAGAGGTAAAAGATCTGAAAAGGTCAGCCCTTGTGAGCCGTGAAATGTTTTGTCAAATCAGGCTTTAAAAAGTGACAAATCAGACACTATATTAAAAAGAAATCCACTTCTTGTCACATAAACCTGATTCTCCCTAAAGTTTAAATGCCTTTATTTCCATATTTCCAATTTAGCTTCCTAGCTATATCCCTAGGTAACCCAACAACTGTCAAATTGCTTGTATTGTTAACAGCTTTTATGTGCTACACACAATAGCTTTTCATTATTATGAGATCTCAGGGCTTTAAAGCTTAGCCTAGCACTTTCTGATAATTCACACCACTTAAATTATTACTGTTTCTGTATTGTCTAGAGTCTATTGATATATTAATGGTTCCCTGCTCGTTACATAATTTATCTGTACCAGTATCTTGGGTTTTTAGAGACATAATTGCAATGTGGTTGCTATTACTAAAGGAATCTCTCTGAATTCAGATTTCTGACAGTCAGCCCTCTCTTTTCTGTATGTTTTTCCGCACCAAAACAACAGAAAGTGTTTTTATTCTGAGCAGCACTGAGCACTAGAGCAGACACAAAAGCATTTTTACGGATGTAGTTTTTATGCCCACATACCGATGGAAACTATCCACCATTTTGAGGTGCACGCGCAGATCTTTCTTTGTCAGGTGGTCTAACATCCTCGCATCTACCAGGCATTCCATGAAATAACTCCGGTACTGAGGTAAGCCCAGGCTGGGCAGCCATTCGTTACCTATCCATTCATGGTTCATGTCACCATAAGCCAGGGTCTACAGAGAGAAGAAAACGGAGAGGGGGAAAAATTAGTGAGTTTGTTCAAGACTGCATCACAGACTGAAAACAAAATAAGTCTCAAAGAAAGAAATGATGTTGAAAAAAAATTTATGTCTAAAAAAAATTAGTAATTCTGGTTTTGCTTTAACACTGGAAGAGGGAACCACTGTGAGATATTTGTTACAGACAGCAGTTTTGCCTGTTGTATCTTGTTTTCTTATGTAAGTTTTAAGGGATTTTTTTCAATTTTCTGTTTTAAATGCAAGCAGACTTGTTACACAACCAAAATATGTGTGTTTCATAATCCTACTTGCTTTCAATCGACCTTCTAGAATATTTATGCCAGGCAAACCCTGAACTGTTAACTGGTAATACAAACATGGCTCCACGTAATCCACTAAGGCTTGTTTCTGTTTGTGGGGAGAAGGATTTCATAAATAGCCTAATAACACTTCATAGATACACACCTGAAATCCTTTTGAGACTGAAAGTTAATTTCAGTTGTTTGGCACTCAGGCTTACAGTTAAATGAGATATTTTCAGCTGTGAACAGTTTAAACCTAAATCCATCAAATGTAGAGCTCAAGAAATTAATCGAGATAGAAGCACACCAGGCTCCTCCTTGAAACTTTTACCCAGGCTTCATTGTTCAGCTAAAATTTCACTAGGGTGAGGAAGGGACTATATGAAAAAGCCATGCATATGGAGCTATTTTTATATGAGCTTCCCTATTAAAATGCAAAATAGATTTTTACATGTCACTTTTGTTAATTATTTTGTATTACAAAACAGAAAACTAACAAATTGCAAAATTTATACTAACTAAACAGGATCATGCTCAGGTTCACTTTCAAGCCTAACTATGTCTTTGGTTTTGTTTTTAATGTCACAAACAAATGAATAACACAATTAATGCTGGATGGATATATTATCTACGAGGGAAAATATACTCCCCTTACATCTCATTCTTGTAAGATTTTGAAGAGAAAAGGAATGTCATCAGTAAAGATAGCAAGATCGTGTAAGTGTGCATATATTAGAGAGAAAAAGTTTAAAAATGTAGCTAATTGGCAGTTTTAAATAAAATATATGACAGTATTTGTAGGCTGATAACTTGGGTGTGATTTATACAATTGTTCTAAAAAAATTTGGTGTGATTTTAGAAAAGTTAGCTCTCAAATTCATGGCATATTTAACTGTCCTATTCTGAAAAAGGAGGAAAATGCTTACTCTCTAAAACTCTTAACACAGCTTTAGATGGGAGATAGAATATGTCCCTGAAATGTAGTAATTTCTTCTGTGAAAAATATTCATGACATATGTACTTATTTTTGCTTTACCTAAAAAAACTGTCCAGAGAATGTATTCTTTGAGAAGAACTCTAAAATATGTAAATCATAGTTCTGTCATTGAAATACTGTCACGATATTATATTCCACTATGCATATTGATGCACCCAATTATATTATTATCAACTTTCAATTTTAAAAAGTCACATGAAAGATCATACCTGAGCCCAACTGCCTTCTTCAGACTCTTTCTGTATTATCAGCAGGAAGCAATTAGTAAAGCAGGTAAAAAGACAATAAAAATTAGTTATAAAAAGATGTGATTTTCATACGCATGTTAATAAAAATGAAAATATTCACATAAAGCGCACAAATAAAATAACTGGCCAGTGGCAATGTCCTGGGCTAAACTACCTGGAAAATTGTAAGACCAAGACCATAAAATGTAGCTGAAATCATTATATCTTGGTGAAATTTTACAGCATTATTTAAACACTCTTCACAGTTTCACAATTAAAACACAAACATTTGCCTAAAAATTTGGGCATTAGGGATGTAGTTTTTTGGTTCTAGTTTGATTTTAAAACATTAAAAATAAAAAGATGTCTTCTTGAAAATGTATTGTAAAGGAGCTTTTTACATAACATTTTTTATGGAACAACTGTGTTTTTCTGGCTGGCCAGTTAAACAGGATCAACTCTACTTCTTGTCAGTTCAGTGCTGTTATGCTTGCATTTATTTTTACCAACAATAATAAAACTAGAAATGAGCTCAGTTTAAAAAAAATTAGGAGAATTGGCTTCCTTACTGCTGATGAAAAAACTTTAAATACTCTTAACAAGCATAAACTTTGAAGAAATAATTCCTTATTGCATCAAAATTTAGCTCCAGAACTTCTCCCACCATTTATGGATTGGGCTGAATATAAAGTTTGCCAAACTGAAGATAATTTTTTTCAGAGATCGCACTGGAACATTGCATCATATTTTATAAGCACATCTATGGAGTTATGATATAATGTTAACAACCAAAACCTAAAATAACATATATTCCAAACTGAAAAAAAAGAAGTCTTACTTTAGTGTTAAGGGAGAGTTTGACAAAAAGCAAGAAATAAATTACACTCTCCATGCACCTGGAATCAAAGATCATTAATACCCAAGTATGGGCAAGAAAGACTCAGCATTAATGAAAACATGAAGTTGTTTATTGCACCATTCTCAAGTCTTTTCTTATTTCTTTCTATGTCAGCAAATACAAAACACCATTTAGAAGAAGAGGGAGTAGATTACAGGAGAAATGTTGCACCTGTAACCATGACAATTTCATTTCATTAAATGAGGTTTAACAGTGGTTCTGAAACTATTATATACTCTTAAAAGTCCAATACTGGTTTTAGGGTCACGCAATTTTTGTGATGACAATACCATTTGCTGAAATATTATGTAACTGTTCTTTAAATTCAATTTCATTACTCCCTGCAACTTTCTAATGGCATGCTTTGGGATGCATCCTACAGAAGATCCGGCATCTGTGTTAAAGCAGGAGCAGGCCTATTCTCTTTGGAGCACTGAACCATTTGAAGTGGAAGTGGAATGACTAACCGTTTTAGCTGGAGCAGCAAGATTTTCCATTTCTTCATGGGTCACCCAAACATTGCCTGAGGGCTACAGACAGGCCCGCAGGAGGGCAGGTGGGATCCACATTAGGTAAGCAGTGGTAAAGAAGAAAGGCAGCACCACTGTAAGTTAACAGCGCATCACCATCAGCACAAGCACGTTCTTGCCTCTACCGAGCTGCAACTAGAGACAACTTTAGACAACTTGGTTTGTATCTTTCATTAGCGGCTTCTGAACAGATGTCATGGAGTATTACAACTAGAACTGATGGATGAAATCCGGCAGAGCACTGCCACAAAGGAAAGAATAATAGTTAAAGCTGCATTTCATAAACAACTGGCAAATGCAACCTTGAGCTCACAGCTCTGTGCACAGGAAAGCTTCAGCTCCCAAAGATTTTCCAGCCTAAATATTCTGCACAAGTCACAAGCTCATATTGTAATCTAAATAATGAATACTTCTGTTTCTGTAAATACAGAATACTTGTGTTTCTGTAAATCAAAATGTCAAGAAAATTCACTTCTAAAGCTATTTGTCCTCATCCTATTGTTTTTCATCAAATGATTACTAGGACACTGAGGAGAGTCAGGGAGGGAGCATGGATGTGTGCTGTGTTTTCTGGAGACCTGAGATAAATTAACTCCTTTCCTGAGAAAAAGGGGAAGCAGAAAGACTGGAGACTCAGAAATCAATGTACCAGGGCAGGGCAGCTTTGTGTGCACACAGTTACTCAGAAAGAATTAAAAAAACAAGGGAAAACTATTCCCAATGTTTTTAGCTTGAATATAATATTCCCTCACTTCATAAGTGTAAATGCTTTTATGCTTTGAAATATCCTCTTATGCTTTTAAAATCAAAATTAATTTTGTGTACTAATTCAAACATCATATTGAGTCTTTACTGCTTTACTTTGGTAAAATCCACTACAATTCATAATATTACCATGACGATACACAAAACTGTTTTCAGGGAGGAAAGTATCAGACAGCAAACTAAAATATTTAAAGAACATGAGCAAGATGAAGATAAAAGGGCAATCAATGGCAACATTAGTGCTGTTTCCCAGTTACTTATGTAGGTCACAAAGGTATCTGAATTCTAATTTCCACCAAAAATTCTCCATAAATCCAATGAAGACAACATATTACAAAGTAGAAATATTATTAACATAATCATTATTATTGCCTTTCTAGTAAAAATCTGAGTTACACCACTTGAGTGGTGAAGTCTTTGTCCTTCACTTCTGTGCCATGTTTACTATCTGATCCTTGTTTTTGTTAGCCTCCATTGCTTCTTGCATCTCCATTACCATCAGCATATCTCAGCATTAAAAACTTCCCTTTTGTTATCCTATTTCTTTTTGTCCTCATCAGTTTAGCTTATTTTTTTCTGCTTTTTATATATAGCACATTCATTCTTACTCTCCCCTGATCTACTTCCTTGCTCTTTTTGATATATTCCCCTTCCTTTTCAGACTTGTATCTCTGTGTATCTTTACTTGCTTCCCTCCTTTCTGCCACCACTTTCTCTTCCTCACTGAATGCACAGGCTCCACTTCCACTTTCCAGATGCTCCCCTCACACTTCCAATCACTGCTTCTCTTAAAAGCATGAAGAACCTAAAGCCAGCTCATTTGTATTAGATAACATTTGAAAGGGTGGAAAAAGAGGGAATGGGAAAAAGACTCAAAAGACCTGTGTTCCTATATGACCTCTCCCAACACCTGCCTCCCCTCCACCCTAAAAAAAGAAATAAAGAGAACAAACAAACAAAAAAGAGAAATGCAATCTGATTAGGGTGGTAAAGATGATTTGAAGAAAGAGAAAGGCAAAAATAAGGGCAAAATTACAAATAAGATGCTTGATACCAGTTTGGATAACATCAAGGATAATCAAGGATAAAACAATGACTTAAAAAAAAAAGAATATCTGATAAAAGAAAAACATCAGCAATCAACAATCAAGGAAATGATGAACAGGTAGTTCTGAGTCTTCATTAGACAGTTTTCACTGATTGTAAAGTGTGTGTTATCATAGAGCCACTCTGGTACTACAAAAGTTTTTCTGCAGACACCTGTAGGGTGAAGCGGGAAGAAAAAGTTAGCTGAACATGACTCACTGTTCTGGATGTTGGAGGTGCTGATGGACTTGTCAATGATACCATCTCCTGGATTGCTAATCGGAGTTTTAGGCGATGGAGAGGATTGCTGATTCCAATTTCTCTCTGAATCTCAGTGTCGGACAAAGCAGACATGATAGCTCCGCTCTTCACGTTGGCACGGCAGGCAGCGACGTACCAGGCTGGCATCCCTAGCCAGAGCTGCCAAGAGAAGGGACATTTCACCCAAAGCACTGCTTCATCTCCCAAATGAAATTAAAATCATAGAATATCCTCAGCTGGAAGGGACCCACTGGCACAATCAAGTCCAGCTCTTGGCTCTGCACAGAACAGCCTCAAGGATCACATCATGTGCCAAGAGTGTTGTCCAAAAGCTTCTTAAACTGTCAGACTTGGTGTCATGACCACTAATAACCAATTAATTAATGACCAATAACAAACAATTAATTTGTCAGGACACCTATCAGTCTGAATAAGCATGGTAACACACACAAATAAATATGAATATCATGGTCTCTAACAGAACAAAATTGTTTCAGAACCTTTGAAATTGCCATGATTTCATGTGAATTCTTTTTGCTTTTACTGTAATCAGAACTTTAAAGCAAGGCACGCTTTGAATTATTTTTAGAGCTGCCTCCATCCCCTGGGCTACTCCTTTCCCAGGTTTTAATGACCAAGTACTGGCACAAGTCAGTGTTACTGCCTATCTGATAAGATTATGTACAGAAAATCATTTAAGATGAATTAAGTAATTTTTTCACTTTTGTACTAAAATTTGGTTTTCTCTTTTTTAACATGGTGTACCCAAGATGCACAATCTTACATTTCTCAGCTTTTATCTTCTCAGTAGAAATTAACCAAGCCGAGTTCAAATAATCAGGGACAGACTTTACAGTAAATATGGGAACTGGTGTCTGGTGTC
Source organism: Agelaius phoeniceus (assembly GCF_051311805.1). Taxonomy (NCBI): domain Eukaryota; kingdom Metazoa; phylum Chordata; class Aves; order Passeriformes; family Icteridae; genus Agelaius; species Agelaius phoeniceus. Next base: position 34,283,832 of record NC_135269.1, on the reverse strand, counting down.
ACATCCCAGCTAGGAATACTGGTTAGTAGGTGCAGAAAATGGGAGCAGAGCTCCATCACCTATGGATTTAGAAGATATATGCTTTTACTGTCCTTATGTTAGTCTTACTAGCCTAAGCCAGGAACAGCCCCTTTCTTCACCATTTATTCTTTCCTTGTTAAAGGACCTACTGAGTGTGAATTACTCTTGTTTTTCTTAGCTTTCTCATTTCATGCTGCCTCATTAATATGAGTGTCAGTGTCTACAGCTCTTTTTTCCCAAAGGAGGTACTTTCATATCACACATGGTGTGAAGTACATTATGCTTAGCAAAGCCTGTGAGAAGAACATAAGCAGGGAATGCCATAATCACTGAGATTTCAAGGATAACATAATGGAAAACAAATGCACCTAGCTCTGTGCATATCAAATAGGCCATCAGAATTAGCTGATTCCATGGGCTGTCTTTTGTTTTTTCTATTAATAAAGGCTTACTAAAAGAGGACACAAGGTCAAGGAAATGAAGAAATTCACCAAAAAATCTGGAAAGCAGTGATGAATTGAAAGGATTTTCATTTCATTTGACACAGTTGGGGGAAGAAGTGTGTGGTTCTTAAGAGGTTTATACTTTATCTGGGAAATATTTCCATAAAAGACAGCTGTTAGATCACTTTTATGTCACAGGGAAAACAGACTTGACTGTCAAGTGCAGAAGGCTCAGTCAGGCTTTGAGTCCTGAAGAATCACAGAGGTTGAGACATGACTGCATTGTTTGAGTAAGTCCTTCCCACAGATGGGATTAGACACTACCATCCATCCAGTGCTAGTCTGAACCTAAAAACATGATCTGATTCCAACAAACTGTTACAAAATACAAAGTTTCATGAAAGAAAAAAAACAAAAAACAAAAACCAAAAATAATGTAGATGACACCCAGCTGCACTTAAATGGCCATGAAAAAGCCATGCATAGCTTTAAAATTTATTTCATCACCTCATTTATTTTAATATTAATTTTTTTCACACATACACTTGGAAAGCAGAAAAGCATAAACACTGGGAATTATTCACCCTGCAGAAATAAACTGTCTGCTGCTCATTAGGTAAATTATTTCTTTAACAAAATAAGTAAATTCTTTAAAAAAACAGCTGCCTAGCAGAAAACGATGTTACATGAAAAGTCTCTCAAAAGAGAAGTCAGAAATCATTCTAGACAGAGAACTCAGATATTGAGAGCAATATACTTTTCCAGAATTAAGAAAACACAAAATTCTTAAATTGTTTCTCAACTATGTCTGTGCTACATACAAACAACAAGAATAAATGCTAAGGCTGAAAAGCTCTATGAAGTTTGAAAATTTCATAATATACTTCTAAATTGTGAGTATTTTTCTCCTTTAATATTTGCTTTATTCTGTAGTTGAAGTGACACATATTTTTCTTTAGGAGAGTATGAAATGTACTGATGCTCACAGAATAAACACACTAGTCCTATCCTTATATATTTTTGTCATCAGTTTTCAATCTGCACTGACTACTGTGACATAAACTTCCTGTTGAGCTCTCCTGTGCTACTGTCATCATATTCCCCAAGAACTTCACAGATCCTGATTTCTCTTTACAGCCCCTCTCTTAGACAGTGGGAAGCATATCCTATTTTTCAGGAAAGAATCAAGGAGAAAAAAAAGTAGGGCTTAACTTGTCAAAAACTGCTTGAAACTTCAGATCTCCTTGAAATATGAGGGTATTGGTATGCAGAAATTACAGACTTTTGTATGTGCATGTCTCCAGCAAATCAGCCTTTACTGTGATACTAAATATTTCTGACTGATATAAATCTGGTTACAGAACTCCTGAAGTCATATGACAAAGCAAAGTAGTGGCCAAATAAAGGATCGTTCCATATTAACAGAGATTTTTTGGGAATGAGGATATAATCCTGTTTTCAAAGATCATACACAAATGCTTGCATTGACTTTCTGCAGTTTTCATTTTGTATTTTTCATTAGGTACCCTCAGCAATTCCAATGTGAAGCTGAAATTTTGTGGACACTAGCTGCTTTCATTTCTCATCCTTCATTTATTCACTAGCAAATTTCTGTTAAAGGTTTGGAGAGGGATCTCTTTTTTCTATTGCAGGGGAAAACTTTTACCAAGTCTAACTGATGATCAATGGATGGTAGCTAGAGCAGGCAGGAGAAAAGTTGTGAATAGGTAGAGATGCTTGGTATAGTAAGGAATAGACTTGTTCTTTGAGCCAACAAAGAGTTTGTATCTGCACTGAAGTGTTTCAGCCTTGCTAAATAAAAGTGACTGTGGATTTGTATAAGAACATTCTTACTTTCTGCAGCCTTCTCCCTTCAGCATCTGTGTATGTTTTTTTTGAGCAGTTCCTTCACCTAAAACATTCATTGATTACTTTGTCAAAATTGATGACAGCTCTGGTGAATGTTTTTTCTTCTTGATTTCCAAAACCCATTCATTTAAGTCCTCCAAAGTACTAAAGGACAGCTCTCTGCACATTGGAGTTCAGATATGAAGGCACTGCCTATCAAAGCAGGGGATTTCAACCTGGGTCTCCCACACTGCAGGTGAAAATGGTGAGTGGAACTCTTTTTTTCCCATTATGTTTTTAAAATGCAGAAAGCTACAATTTCTTCACATTTATTTAAAGTTAGTAAATCATTCTACAAAAAATATCTGTGGAGTTCCTAGACATTTAGAGACTGAGTAATTCAATGATTTAAAACTTTGGGATTCAAGCGCATTTCTGGTCCTCATCCACTGTGTAAATCTGTCTTACTTTTTTCAGCTCTAGTCTCTAATTTACACCATCCTGTGTCAAAGCCCACGTAGTGCTGATGGCACAGTGCACAGTGGGAGAGGAAGAGGCTGCAACAGTCTCTTTTAAGATTTGTAAGGACACAGAAGCAATCCACAAATGTGACTCACATTTTCAAGTTATGGCCAACACTTACCTCCAGCCAGGCAACCACTGTCGGTCCATCCCACTGTGCAAAAGGCAAACCTTTCCTCCGAGCCTCTTCCAGAAGTTCATGTCTAAAAATGGATCAAGAAATGGTAAATATGTGCAGTTATGTGTTGGGACAAAAAGATGCAACTCTGCCTTTTTGTGAAGGGTAATAACAGTGAAGCACAATGACAGGCATAGAAAAAGCACAGAACACACCAGTTAACAATACAGCTCTTTCTCCTGTTGAACGTACTCTCAATCTATTCCCAATTCTTCATTTTTTCTACATCCTTTGAAATATCTAACGTACAAAAGGCAAGGTTTCTGTGTCTTCTTTAGCCAAAGCAATAAAAAATCAGTATACCCTATAATAAAGGGGTATTCAAAACAGACATTGCTGAAGAGAAAACTGAGGGACTCCTGAGACTAACTTATCTCTGATCTGGTAATGACTCAGTAAGGCCCAGAAGTGGCAACTTCTAGACATGAACTACACATGGATGAAATGCAACTGGATGTGAGAGATGTTTGTGTTTGAAACACTAAGCCAGCTGTACCAGCTATGTACAGTGCTAGGGCCTGTGCAGTACAGCTATTCTGTACCTTAAATGTGCCATCTCTGGCTATTTAAGAGGTGATTGTATCTTTGGTAGTTCCATGTTTGGATCTTTTTATTTATTTTATATAAAATAGTTCTGTATGGTTTGCTGATGTATTTTTTATAATTATAGAATTGATGTGATTTCTCAATTTTACATATATATATATAGATGTCTGTCTATTGAGTTGATCAAATACCAATCCAGCTCCTGTATCTGCAGTTTTTCTGGACTAAAACTGGTGTATATGTAAAACATCATTCTCAAAGCCTAACTGATAGTTTTAATATGGCTGTATTAAATATTTGGTATAGTTACATATAAACTAGTCAGCTAGACTACCAGGAAAATGCTCTGTATTAAAAACATTCAGCTGTTTCACCAGACATTTCCACTGTGGTGATGGTGTAGAAAAAGCAGTCCTTCAAATGTCTTTTTTTCTGGTATTTAACATGTTTTCAGCTGCCTCCCACTGAGCAAACCACAAAAGAATGCTCTCTGCAACAAGCTGTAGTGAAAAACAAATTAGACAAGGGACTATGCTAATGTAGTATTAAAATTTGCTTACATTCCCAAATAACAAGAAAATCTTGGAATTATGACTTCAATTTTTTTCTGTCCTCCTTTATTACTACAGCCTTTGTGGTTCAGTTATCCCTTGACAATTTGTCACTGCCTCAGCAGCCTTTCAAATATATGTACTATAAAATCACAGCAGATAAAAACAATGGAGTGATTTTACTTGTAAGGAGTAGTCCTTTGGGGATTTTTGCATTGCCAAGGGGCCACACTGAGTGAATTTGGGTTTAGCAGAAAATAGAAGTCAAATAATAGATTTTGCATACAGGTTTAAATCCCTGGCTCTGAATATTTATGGAAAGCAAGCTGCTTTATTTTCTGAGCTTATGCTGTAGTAATACTTAACATTACAAATACTTGACAGCATTACTGAAATTGATACAGCTTCTCCTCCCACGCAGCCTTTGCAGCAGACCTTTCCTTTGTCACTGGGATATCCCAAGCCACTGTGGAGCAATCCTTGATTTCTGTTAACTGAAATCCTTGATTTCAGTAAAACAACTAGTTGTTCTCTGGGTACACGAACACCCTGTTACCTTCAGCAGCTGATGGGGATGCAGGAATGCCAAATTCCCAGGGAGATAAGTAGTAAATGCCTATGAAAGGTATTCACCTGCCTGCTTAGGAGAGCAGAATTAAGGCATGGCCAGACTTGTACACATCCCAGCTACCTGTGGATTTAGGTTGCTGCCTTCCCTCAGGGTTGGTTCTGCAGGTGGTACAGTGGTGCTGTCCCTCCCACAGATGCTACAACAGGACTGCAGGTCTCCTGCTGCTACTAGCTCTGACAGCTGGCATGGCCACCCTTAGGGAGACACAAGCTTTCAGGAATGCCCCTTTTGGTGTCCCATGGCAGAGCACGGGCTGCACAAAACCCTGTACAACGTGCTCCTTCCCTACAACCAGCCCAAGCCTGGGGAGCAGCCCCTTCTGCAGCTGGGAGTCCATCCCTGGAGGAACCTGATCCCAGAGTTTCTTTGATCTGAGCTGTTCTCTTCAATCATCCCAGCTGAAAGAGCAGGGCTGGTTAACATGTTAAGTAGAAAATGAGATCATGCCTTTGAGGGTCACTGGCCTTCCTTGCTTGTGTTGGTCTCCTGCTCCAAGCAAGAAAGCAGCAGCACCTGGACTACAAGGAGGTGGGAAGGGAGTCTGGGCCTCTTGAATTTGGTGTTAAACCTCTGTGTGGCTTCAGGAACTGAGATGCCTGAAGAAGAGGCATTGGCATTTCAAGTTCTTACTTCCATGAAAAACTCAGTTCCTTTATACTGGAATTACAAAGCACATATTTCTAGGGAGTCTTCTGTGACTTTGCAACATCTGTACAGCCTGAGGCTCGGTGTGGAGGCTTACAGTCATTCCAGTGATTCTCAAACCAATACATTCTCCCAGAGTGGGAAAGCACTTCTGTTACTTCAGGGGCAGTCTGGCTCACAGAGCAAAAGGAAAATAGAGCTGTGGTTACTGATTTCAGCTCAAGAAAATGAGGATAGGCCAGAAATGAGATGCCATAAATATATGTGGGTGTATATATATACATATATATATATGTGCTATAGCCAAAGCCTTTAGTTTGATAAACGTAATCCAAATGGTCTTTGCATGTAGAAGGAAATTGCTCTGAATTGAAAATACTTTTAGCATAAAGATAAAAATCCTGTACTCAGACATGCATATGAATTATAGCCATCATAAGGGTTTTGCCTCCCTCATCGATGCAGAAGGATAGTAAAAGGACTTTTATAACATTTTCTTGCCTTAAAAAGAATTTAATGCTTAAAAACTTATGATTTCTTCCTCAGATGATTCTTATAAACAGCACTGCAATATTAAAGTTAATGGAAATTATAATTTACTTTTGGAACATTAGTTTTTGACTACTTCTTAATACAAACTAGGAGATCTGTGAAACCTGAACCTTCAAGCCTTCAAACCTGAACCTTTATGAGCCAACCTAAACTCAGAATTTCTATTTTTCAACTAAGAGATACATTCTTAAGTTTGCAGTCAGTGAAAACCCTAATGAATGGTGTATCTGGGGTTTTTTTTGGTCATATGAACCAGCACTATAGAAAAAAAAAAATCCACTCTTTCATTAAGTTAAAAGTATCATGTAGGAAAAAATATGCATTGTTTTTACCAATTGTGCAAGTCACCTGAAAAATGAATCCAGTGACCTGCCTGTTTTGGAATAGAAAACAATATTTTAGAATGGACAAGATGTTGTCTACAATTGTCCTTATGGGATAGTCACTGGCTTCCTGGAAACAGAAGAACCCCAAAGCAAAATATTGGTAACTGCAGTTCAATTTTCCTTGCAAACACATACAACTGATGACAGGAGGAAGAAGGGACAAATGCCCTAGAGCTTATCACTCCCTCTTCCCTTCATTACAAATACAGTGTTTGGGAGATCATGAAAAGCATTATACAGACAATCCAACTTGGAAGGTTCTTCTCAGGGGAACTGGGGATTTTCCCCTCCTCAGACTTTGTCAGAAGAGTACTCCATGTTACAATGTGTCCATGTTGCATTGGTGAGGAGGAAGGGGATTAAAATGCAATTATTTCCACGCTTGCTTAGGTTTTTGGCAGCATATGAAAACAAGGAAAAATTGACATTAATTAGGCATTACTAGAAATTACATTATTTTGCAGATAGGGGTTTAAACCACTTACTACCACTGTAATGAATTCCAAATTAAAGCCATATTTTAAAATATAACATTATTACTAAAGAACAAAATCTTCTTCCTGGAGATATTATGGGAGTAACTGGAATATGCTATTTAAAATATATCATTACTCTGAGCCTGGTTTTGTAAAGTCTGGAAATTCCATGAACATCAACTGTTTAACATCAATCCAACACATTGAGAAATACTTTGCGTGTTTTAGGGAGCGCCATGTAAAGTGGGCTGTTTTCACATTTTTATCAAAGACAGTAAGGAAAAGTCATATAATGTCAACTTGTGTTGTGAAGCTGTGTGTTGGAGAAGCAGAGTTGCTTTCCTAGCACTTACTTCTGATGTTTAATCCTCCCCAAAATAACTTGCTATGGACACTGTTAACACGGGGCCATTTGCCTCAGCACCACTCATCCAACGAGCCAGGTACAACAAACTGCCCAGATCAACCTAAAAACCTGAGAGCACAAATTTCTCATAGCAGGGGACTGACTTCTGAATGCTTCAGTAATCCCTTGGAGAGGAGAAGTACATGGAAGCAATAGGAAGGCAGAAAAAGTGAATGAAATTATGTTACTATCCTGCAAATCTACTTCATATGTATTCCCTCATACCAAGGAAATTCTAGCTCTGTATCAGCAGCTGTCATCAATTCATTGCATAAAGCCCAATGAACTTTATTAAAAACATTAATAATCTTTAAATAGAACTTGTGTAGGATGTTAATGCTATCTTGACTTAAAGTGTGTCATTCAGTGGCATTCAATTTTCTTCATGGACACAAGGCTGCCGCCCATGAAGCAAACAAGCAAAGACAGCTCAGGATTTCTAACACACATAAAGCAAACACTCTGTGCAATACACGACACCCAGACATTGTCTTGATGAAATGTAAACAATACTTCAACACAGATCTCCATATTTCTGCAAGTAATAGGATTTACTCTGATATCTAATAGTGTTCATGTGAAAAGACCTCAGGGATATTATACTGCATAAAATATATAATGTCTCTTAATTAAAACATAATCATAAATGTGAGATAAATTGACAAGGAGTCACAGTGAAGTCAAGAGCCAGATCATGTTTGTAAAACACAAGCAGAATTGATTTAAAAATTTGGCTAATGGGTAATTTAGCTTGTGAAATGGCCTTTAGTCACAGACATTTTCTCAAACACAAAACAGATTGAGGTTTTTACCTAGCAGGTCCTCTGACTATGAACTGACATTATTATGGTTATTGCTATCACCAATATTAAAATGTTTCATTTATGACAAAGTACTGCATATGATAGGTTTCTAGAAGAGAACCAGACAGAAAAGACAGACCAAATATCTTGCATTTATCTGAGTAATCCTATGATTTCAAGGTAAGATTAAAAACATCTGCCGCTTGAAATCTAACATACATTCAAAGTCTGAAAAAAACAGGAGACAGGATTTCTAATGAATTAAACTGGAATTAGATTTTATCCTTTCTATTGTCATTTGCCAACTATTTAAGACATGCCAGAATCCTGTAACTCAGGACATTGCATGAAAAAATAAAAGTTGAATTTGTATAAGTTAATAATATCTAATAAAAATATCAAGTTACATTTTCTATATATAGAAACATTTTCTATAGAAACATTTTCAAGATACATTTTCTACATATACTTGTACTTTCTGCAAGACTATAAATGGATTTAAAGTAGGAAGTGGAGTGGGAGGTTGGGGAGAGACTCAAGAGTTCTTATTGCCACACAATGCAGATTTAATTTAATCTGAAAGGATCCAACTGACTTAAAGACTGCACTAATTAAAAAGTATGCCAGATCCTGTTTGAACTTTGACACTTAAGTGATCTGGATTTTAAATTATTGGAAACCCTTGTTCTCCTTTCTGATATCAAATATCAGGTCAGATTGGAAACAATGGACAAAATTCAATCTCCAATATTTTACAAAATGTTCTATATTCAACTTTAAGGAGTTTTCAGAAGAAAAATGACTGAAATACAGAAATCAAGATGGAAGTAATAAACAGAATGTTTTTAAATCTATAAAATAAGGAAGTATAATTTCCACAGTCTTCCAGCTTAGAGAATAATAGTGCTGTGGATGCTGTTAGGAGTACATTTAAGCTGTACGCAAACTGAAGGGCAGCATTCTTTTTTTCTGAAGATATTTATTAGGCTAAGTGAAGCACATTCAGGAATGGATAAGACAAACCCTGACAAATAGATCTTCAGAGGGCAATTATTAAAAAGCAAATAAAACTATGAAATGAGCAGACTTGCATAATACACAGTCTTTCAATCTTGTGTGTATTGTACTACATCAGAGACCCTCAGTGGTCCCAGGCTGATCAAATGTTATCAAATCTGTTTTTATAAAGCAATTTCATAATCACATATTATAAATCAATGTGGTAACCCTTGTTCAAAATTAAGTTTTGTACCCTTTCACCTACTGAAATTTCCTCCTTAAGTCTGCAAATTCTTATTCAAGAAGAAATAACATTTCTACAATAGATCAAAGAAGAGATGAAGATTTTAAACTTGATACCAGGTTAATTGCTAAAACCAAAACAAAGAAGAAAATGAACTGGTGAAAGAGAAAACAGTAAAATTATATGCACAAATAAAATATTTTTGCATATATGTTTGCTTTGAAACAACAACAGTGTTCAAACACAAAAAAATTTTGTGTACTGTGTGAGTCTTTTGTGATTCAATTAAACAGAATTCATGCCTTACCAGCATTTGTTAAACCCATAATTTTTCCACTGACTTTAACTCTCAAATGTCTTTGTGATTCTGGACTTTAGACCTCCCAAAATGTGTTTATTAAAAAAAAAAAAAGACAGAAATTATCTCCAAGTCGTTAACTCATTCTGTCAAACACTTCAGGAGCAAGTCCTGATCTAAATTTGTGTATGGTTTCAAGGTTTTCAGTTATTCTGAGTACTTTGAAAGCTTTCATTTTTTTTGCATGGATTCAGTTTCAGTTTTCTGAATGGATTTGTTACATAAGATTCACGGAAAAACAAAAAAAAGTAGGAATAAAACATAGAAAATAAACATGGTGCTGAAGATTAATATGTTCAGCAACCATGGCATTTTAACTTACCCAGATATGCTTTTCATGAGATGAAGAGAGATGAATGGAAAAAAAAAGCACATAAATGTTAATGAACATATAGTAGTCCATAAAAAAAATAAATAGTATGATAGATAAAATAATATAACCATTATAACTACAGAAATCTTTGTAACTGATCTTTCAATGCTTTAGAAAACTTAAGTGCTCTTGTGAGGAGCAGATTAAATTGTCAAAATGAGACTTTCATTAAACTCATGGTGGCTGTTTATTAGGAACCACTCAGCACAGCACATCTTCCATCAACCATACATATTCATGCCAAAGATCTGTAAACACAGCAAATGTGGAGTAGGTTTTCAAATCAAAGCTTTTTGCTTAGATTTGAATAATTTCACAAGGGTAATTTGTGTAACCCTAAAAATCTTGAAAATCCCAAACCTGTGGATTTAACCAAATTACCACCGACACACAGTAAAATTGAGTGGGCTACATACCAAGGTTTACTTTTCTATGTGCACTTTAACAATATTTTAGCAAAATATATCAAAGTAATCAAAAATGACCTAGACTTGGTTATAAAATTTTATATTTAATGTGAATGAGGTATGTTTTAATTTCAGCAGTCAGTCTAACACCATATCAGTAGCAACACTGGTATGAATGATTTGCCCTCTAGGTAACCTATTATTGCCCATATAATAGATACAGTATATGGAGGAGAAAGTAGGATTGCTGCAGTCATTGCTCATAATAAACATTCTACATCATCCATTAGTTGCCATCATAAAAAAGAAAATTATAGGCCTGAATGAAACCCAGACACCACAAAATATTACATTTCTATTGACAAATTATTTACAGAGATCTAGAAATGCTTGGTAGATATAGTTATAATAAATGTGAGATGAAAAACCTTTTCTGTGTTTAACTAAGAAGAGGTTGCAGACATTTCAGTCAGTTCAGAAGGGCATTGTTTTTGAGGACTTCAGTTTTGCTTTCATGTGTGCAAGATCAGCAAAACAGCTGGGAGAGAGCAGAGAAAGTGCAACACAGAAAAGTAGATGGAAACAAATGACAAATTTATACGCAAGAAGTTTAAGACAGGAAGGTGAAGGAAGGGAAGGACAACAAAGGCATGTAATATAAGTAAAGTACTAAGGAGCTATTAAAAAAAATGACCAAATCTGATGAAAGTAGCATGAGAATTGAATATGCATTGATGATTCATTCTCATTTTCTACTGAGCTAATTGCAAAGACTGATGTGATCACCTTTGCTGAAAAAGCTTTGAATTTTGAGCCTTCTGCAGTATATTGAAGCAGAACTGCTGTTTCTTACATTTTCCACTGAGTATTTCTTTGGCTGTGTGTAGTGAGAAACAGGGGGATTGGTTGGAATGCAAGTAATTTTCTTGTAGTTTTAATGAGCTGGCAGTTTGCAGTCACTTGGGGACAATTTATGGCACCTGAAGGCCATGACAGGAGTAGACAGGAGTAGGTCATCAAGGGGCTTGTCACTTCCTGAGCATCTTGTCGGAGAATAATAAAATACGGCGGGGAAAAATGGACTTTTAATTCTAGGTTTTACCTTTTGGGTACTTTTATGGTTTGGGATTTTATTTTGTCATAAGACAACAAATTTATCACCATTTTATTACATTTTCCTTAGACATATATGAATATAAAAGTTGTGTAGAATATTTTTACTCTGTTGTGTTTTACCCATTCTTCCTTTAAATCCTAATTCTATAGTTAATCTGATAGGATACTTATATCTGCTGGAAAGACATGTTTAGAAAGCCAGCTGTATGCACCAGGGTATAAGCTTATATTTATCCAGAAGTTCCAAATTGCAATGGATAGACTTATACATGTAGATAAGATAGGGACTAGAGCCTTGGGGGTTTATGTTTGATTAAAAAGTTGCAATTTTCTGATACAAATATTCTTATCTTTTATGAGGAAGAGAATTTTAAAAACTTGGCAAAGGATAAAAAATACTATTTTTTAAAAAAAGTGCCATTAAAAAATCAAATGTTTTTAAAACATGAGTTAGATACACAAAAAAATATGTTGTATCATCTTTCCATGATCAGAATAATCCAAATAAGGTTTAATAATCCTCTGCAAAAAAAAATACCCATTTATCTTTACATTTGTAATGCTAAAAAGCCTCCAAGTATTAATGTAAGAACAAGACACATTTTTAATACTGCAAAAGCTTTGACTGACTAAAGATTTGAAACTGTTCTAGTTAAAATATTTACTAAAGGAATTAAGTTTAAAAATAAATTTCATCTTTATGTGTCTCCAAGACTAGACACTGATCCAGCCAAGAGAAAACCACACTCCACACAGCAGACAATCCTAAGATGCATATCAGAACACTGAACACCTCCCCTTCTTTCACCAGAATGGGAAAACTAAAGATCAGGCTAAAAACTACTAACAACATATCTGAGTGTTTCATAGATAAGGTAGGAAGGAATGAAATTAAATGCAAAACTTCAATTTTCCTGAAGATTCAGAAAATAAAAGATTGGGGGTGAAAAAACATTGTATTCTTAAGAGCTACATCAAAAAATAAATCGCATATGTTTAGGATACAATGGTGCTTAATAAGGTGGATGGCACAGAAAAACACCCTAATTAATCCAACTGGATTCATTTTCTAAAATGTGTGCAATTAAAAGAAATCATTAGAAACAGCTATTTGCATACTGCAGAGGACAGAAATTATTTGTCGTCACAAATACATTACATCAAATTCTAATTGCACTTGCACATATGAAACCTAATTAATTAACCTAATTAAAGGGGCATCATGTGGATTCAAGAGCAATTACACAATAACTGCAGTGTTTCAAACAAAATAGTCCACAGTATTCCACAAAATAGTCTACCTAAATATTTTTTCAAGCTGCTTGATGACAGAGATCTAAAACTTGGATTTGCCCATTAAAAAATGTTTATCAAGTTAACTTATCAACATTTATCATTCTTTTTTTTCCCCCTAAGTAGAAAGAGAGTCAATCCAACATGCTGCTCTGTTCACATGATGTTCCTGCTGCTTAACATGTACATCACAGTAATCAGCTGAGACTTAACAGCATTGCAATTCTCTCTGCAAAGTTAATTATAACTCTATGAATACCAAGAATTTATTTTTTACACATGAGAATTGCTTAGGTCTTGATTTTACAAGGGTTTTTTCATGTATGCAAGCACATGTACACGTCCTGGCACATCAATGCTCTTCTGCAATGCACTTGAAGCCAGGAAGCTGAATCTGGCAAACAAAAACCTCTAGCTGTGGAGTAAATCCCCCCAAAACCAGGTTCTTAGGAAAGACTGGTTTACTTTGATTTTCCTTGGAAAACATAAACCTCACATCTTAGACTTGTTTTGGAAATACAGAATTAATAGATTCTTGTTCTCAGTCAAATTGAACAAAACTGAAGAAAAAAGTGAGGGTAAAAGCACTGCTCTGGACTCACATTTATAAACTGGGGGATTTATCAGCTTCTGGAGTCGGGTCCTGCCATCATGATCCAGAATAGCTGGCTTGCATGTGAATTCTTTTTCAGGGAATTTTGTAATTTGTAAAAAATATACAATTATAAAATAATTTGTCTTTGGGATTGCTGCAGAAAGGATGGCACAAGCCAATCTCCCACTGTACTAGCAGCATGCACAAGGTCAAACCCACCTCTGAGGGGCAACCCAGGACTACAGAGCACTTAAATGACTCAAACCTTGCCTTGTGCTGGTGCCTCAGAGGGGAAACAATCAGCACATCCTGTGAAATGGCAGTGACTATGACCAATTATTACCCACTTTTCACACAACATATGATATATATATACATCTATATTTCTCCAGAGATACTTGTTTGCTGCTACTTTGCATATTGTTGCAGATCAAATCAAACATTACATTTGAGAAGGGTGCCTGGCCTTTGGAGCTGTACTACACTGTACAAAGCAAGACTCTCTAGAGCTGTATTTGCCACCAGTGAAGCTTTAGGTATGGGCAATTTGACACCATTCCTGAGCAAAACTGTGGATAAGGAGAAAACAACTGCTGCTCACTTGGATAGTTACAGCAAAAAGGGAAGCAAACACAACTCTATTTGTTGCTAATATTTCAAGTTTGGTTGAGTTCATTGTTAAAAAATATTTTCATAAATGGTTCAATGTATGGTATTTTAGTGTAAAAGACAGTAAAACATTTAAACAGCTTTTCTTAAGTGCCTTATCTTGACATGAGATGAGGTCAGTGGAGACATGGATTTTTAAGGGGAATACAGTTCATTTTAGCCACAGTGTTATCTACTAATTTTTGGATGTATGAATTGTCTTGTGGGACAGACACTGACCAACTTCTCCTGTTCCAGAGGACACTATGACTCTACCTGAACCTTTCAGGAACTTTCACACATTGCAATAGAAACTGGACTGACCTGAACTTCCCATGCTGGGTCCTGGCTTGGGCTATCATGACAGCCCTGTGTGAATGCCAAGGCCAAGGCATTGGGCATGCACAGTTTGCACAACACCCACAAAGGATGATGTAATGAACACAGGAGATAGTCTATACATAGTCACAGAGAATGGTAGCTGGAGTCAACTACAAATTCAGAATTGGAAACTAGGTAAGTGTTTTCCAGAGGGAGACTGGTTTATCACTGGGAAAAAAAATATTAAGAGAAAACTTCCATTCTTCATTTTCGCCTTCTGGAGAGTTTTTCTTAATCAAAAGGTATGGTTTAGAGGAGAGAAAACTATTTAAATAATTGGGGTGTTCAACTGAATGTAACTGTGACAGATGGTATCTGTGCCAATAATAATTCTAGTCCTAAACCCTGAGTTTTCATAAACAAGGGTTCTTTAGGCAAACAGGCTCTGAAAGTTCAGGCAAAAGGCTATATACAAAAGATTCTATATACAAAACATCACCACATTTTATATAGAACAAGTGAAGTGAAATACAAAGTCCAGTTAAAATTATAAAAATCAAGTACATATACACCCCAACATCACTGAATTCCACAAAAAATGAATAACACCTTAAAAACTTTAAATACCCCTTACACTCATCTTTTTTGGTTTTTTTTGTAGAACAGCATGCTGAATTTACAAATAGTAAGGCCTAAAAAGTTTCAGTATTAACCAGAACAGTCATTTATTTAATGTTGAGAGTAAACATCTATGGATGAGTCAGGCAACTTAAATTCATCTTTTCAGCTTGTAGGAGATGTTGTGTATAATTTTAAAATTCTACACAACCTCCTTAATTTCTCTTTGATGCCTTAGGAGTAAGGCTTATTCCTAACAGATCAACTGTAATAACCAGATTTTGGATGAATAGAGATCCTTGGAGGTTTATAAATGTCTAGCATATTACTGAGACAAACTGTTAATTACATTTTAATGACGTCTAAGCTGTCAATTGAAACTGAAAGAAATTTTACATCTAAAGAGCATCTTCTAAAAAGGAAGCAGGGAAACCTTGAAATTTAGGTTAATGACACTACAATCACCAGAGAGAGAACTGATCTCCAAAATTACCACACTCTCTCATTAAACTTTTCAGAGTGAAAACTATTATTCAGTACCTGACTCCATGCAAACGAATGGGACTAAAGCACTCTAACACACTGCAGTGTGTTTCTAACTCCATGGGGGCCAGAGTCAATGCAACATTTGCTTGAGGGAGCAGGTGCTCAGGACACCTGATGGACCATTAGAACCTGCTGCTGCAGTACCTGGCAATCTGAAATATCATGCATCTTTATCCCTGGGATAAGGGCATCCTTCTGGAATTACTGATGAAATTAAATACATTCAAAAATGCAAAATTAGAAATTTAGCATTTTAAGTATTTCTCAGTTAAGAGATACCATGGATATAATTTTAACATGAATCTGTCCTTTTATAATGACTTTTATCCAAACTAAATCAAAGCTAATAGCAGAGGTGGGTGAAGATCATGACTACTAGCACAGTAGTCATATGTTGATCACATTGATGAACCTGACTTCTGTTTCACAGCAAGGGGAGAATCTTTGTTTTCCTGCACCACTGAACTGTTTGCTGAGCTGTTAACAGGGCTGAAAGCTACTTCACCTGACTTGCACGTCTCAAAAGGAAACACAATTTCAGTATGGGGTACTATACTTGTTTTATAGAAAAGAAAATTGGCTCTGGCATCACTATTTCAAGGCTTTTTGTGTTGTTGGGGTATTTCTTTGCAGGGTGTTTTTGGTTTTTTTTTGAGGTCGTTTTTGGTTTTGTACGCTTTGGATTTGGTTTTTATTTGTTTAAAGGGAGTGACAAAGCCAGCATAAGTAAAGCTGTCTCAGACCTGAAATGTAATACAAAGCAGTACTTCCCAGCTTTAGCCTATCCTTTACCTATCCTGTTGGTGGGTTTGGCTCTCTTGGGCTTTTACATCCTAATACAAGTCAGTTAGAAATGCTTTCAAGGTGCCCTGCTCTGCGTTGCAGTGACTGCTCACTGTCTCTGCAGGGCTTGTAGAGCAGTTTTGTTTAGCAGTAAAGGAGGAATCAACCACTGGGACTTCAATCATACTGCCAAAGATCCTACTGCTACATCATGAGCTAGGAAATTACTCTCAGGCTTCTCTTATTATGTCTTAAAAGGACCTGCCACACATCCCCACCACCATTAATGTTACATAGCACAGTTTCCTCGTTTGCACCACACAGTTCATAATCTTGCACCTACTGTGTGCATGGTAAGGCTACTTCCAGAGGGAATTAGGCATTGTTAGGAATTGGAACAAAGGAATGTGACCTACTGCAACAAACTTTTCATTTAAATTACTTTGTGGACTTTCTCAATTTAATATTTTCTAAGGTAAGACATGCAAATAGATGACTGATATTCAAGACCCATCTGGACACAATCCTGTGCCACGTGCTCTGGGATGACCCTGCTTGAGCAGGGGGGGTGGACCAGGACCCACTGTGGTCCCTTCCAACCTGACCCATTCTGTGATGCTGTGACTGCATTTCTTACAAGGAGGTGTTAATTCTCTTACACTCTACTGACAGTTTGGCACCCTAACGACTGCCATAATTCAGCAGAATCTCCTGTGTATCTATAACACAATGGGTTACATCTTTTCCTATGTTATGGTTCCTCTAAAATGATATAACATATACATACACATATACATAAAATAGCAATAATGTATGTTAACCTTTCTGCAGTTCTGAGGTGAGAAACTAGGAAGACAGGTAACCCTAAAAGGCACAGGGGGAAAATTAAATTTCTTCATGAGATAGTTGTAGAACATACACTTTGGATAAAGAATGTACAGTTCAGACTAATAGAATAGTCATAGTCACAAAGGAAAGAGTCCTTTCCTTCCAGCAGAGGACACTTTGATTACATCTAATACATAAAGAACCAAGGTCAGACAGACAGGAGAAAAAAAGGAAAGACTTGAAAAGCAGAAAGCATGGGATTGTGTGAGATTGGACAGAAATTTAATAACAGATTATCTGCACACCCCTTATTTACAGACCCAAAAGCTGGTAGGCAATCTATAGATGAAACAGTCATGTCATGTTTGCAGCTGTGTGCCAAGTCTTGTTATTTTACCCAGTTTAATGAACTAACAGATAAGAAAGTGAATAAAATGAATTCATTATTCCCTTCAAAATTGTTTCAATACTGTGATACATTCAGCCCTCAGAACTGGAAGGTACATTGGGACTTCAAAAAAAAAAAGGCTGCTGAAAATAATATTATATTCTTTATGAATCGTAATGATGGCCTCAAAGATGCCTTCTAGATTTAGTAAAAAAAAAAAAACTATGGTAACATAATCTACATCCATATATTTCTAAAATTACTGATTATGTATAGATAAGAAATACAGGGACAAGACTCAACAACTGTAACATCCCTGTGAATGCTATTTTGAGTTTCTTAATTGAATTGAAAATGTTTCTTCTCTTCCAGCTAGCAGAGTGACTCTAATTTCTAAATTGAGGCTGATTTAAACAGAATGTTTGCATTTGTACCTTACGTGAATGTGTACATTTAAAGTTATATTTCATCACTTGACAGAAAAGTAGTGATAAAAAATATTCAACATGAAAATTTAAAGAGAACCTCAAATATTATCCCTGGATTCTTTGGACTACAACTGAAAATTCTCTTGAAACTCAGGCAAGGAATCTAAAAAGAGTGAAACAAACTGGAAAACCCAGAAAAAATTTAAAATTAGGCTTTCAGAATCCAAATAATAGCATTAAAGTGAATGGTTATGGATGAAAATAAACCTATTTGTTTACAGAATGAATTTGCAAAGTCAGTTTCAAGTACCATCTTTTTCTCTGACACCCTCTAATTACACTGTAAGTGCAGTGCTGCCAAGAGGTTTCTTTTGTGTTTGCAGCCTTATTTTATTAGTTCTTCATAGCTCCTGGCAGCTGCTCTGAGTCAGTGTACTGCTTTTACAAGGAGGTGCGTGAAAGACAGCATTACATTATTATATAATTGATGCAAACAAAAAGCTAGGCTGCTTTTTGTCTGCATTTGGTGACAGGCAAATAAACTGAAGCTTCCAGGATTTATGGGGAGCCTTTGACATCTAGAAACAGAAGTAACACTGTTCACTAGATAATACAAAAGAGATTTTTCACCCTTTTGAAAAAGAAAATCTACATAGTGAGTCACTAAATACGTATCTATTTTTTCAGAATTGCACTGAAGGCAAAAAGCACAGGATTAATGACAATGTGAAATGGAAAATTGTCTCATAAACCTATGTTCTTTCACAATTGAAATAATATTGTACAATTGACAGACTCTGAATATTTACCCCTATATTTTATATGCAGCTCTAAAACCTTTTATACTGCAAAGAAGCATCACTACTAAAATGCCATAGTAGATGGTCTTGATTCTCATTCCACATTTGAGCAAAACAATAAAAATCCTGATATTTTAATCAACTTTCAGCCAAAAGGTCACATAAAAACAGTACTCACTTTTTCTTTAGTCTTCTATCCTTTTCTGCTTGTGTTCCAAGTTTGCCTAATCCCAGAGATTCCTGAGCTGCTGCCTCTGTTTCCATGTAACCTCCTGGAAAATAAAACAAACAAAAAACACCACCATATTTTTCCTTCTTTCTCTTCTGTTGTTCCCCTCCTTAACCCTTCAATTCCCCTCCCACCCACCTTCACCTATATTTGTTTTCTTAAACTGTGACATCTGGTGTTTGTGGAGAACATCTATCACCTGCAGAAGTAAATTCTGACGAGCATTTACTACATTGGAAACAGTAGTAAAGGAAAAAAAATGTTTTCTCCTCCTTGTGTTTAGCAGAAATGTATGACATGAGCACCCTTATCTCCTTTACTATTTTTCTTTGCCTCCCAAGGCTCAGTCTCATGGTGCTAAGAAAGCAATGCTCTCACCATTTTTTAATCTTAGTTGAGAAATGTACAAATGAAATTGTATTCTCTCAAATTGTCTCTCTACTATTGCCATCATGCAGCATCACCTAATGCAGTAGTGCTAAAGTCTTCATTTTGCTCTCATAGAGGGTCTTAGATGTAATTCTCCCTTAAAACACCCAGCCATGAGAGAAAGAGTCTGTCAGAGATAAGTAAAAAGCCTCCTACATCTCCCTGGATGTGTCTTGTAGGCACCTAAATGTGGTCAAACTCAAGGGAACTTGAATAACTCACACAAAGTGACAAAGGAAACTTGCAGTAAGACATGTGGACCAAAATAAAATAATTTTATAAACTAAGGGCATGACTGGTACAATCCTCATGGTCACTGACAAGACTTTCCTAGCACAGAAATGGAAAATGGTCTGACTTTTTTATCGCTGCCCTGATTCAAGAAGAGGGGACCTGCTCATGGAACTCAGCACAGTCTCCAGGCTCTGGCTTCACACTGTCCTCTCACTCCCACTTGTATGTATACAGACAGAGGCCCTGCAGCACTCCTTTGAAGGCTGCCTTCCTCCTTTGCTCCACCTTGGAAGGAAGGTGTGCAACTGGCACAACAAAGAAGACCACAGTATGGTAAAATGTTGATGCTTGACTCCATTTGAACACAGCAATTTCCTATTTACAGCTAGGGGATAGTGGACAGTTGTATAGCGGACGCTGGCATAATAAAAAAGCACAAAGTAAATTAAAATATTTCTGTCCTGATATGTTGATTTTAATAATAAAATAATTCATAAATGTTATGAAGTGAAATAGCACCACAGCCTTTTACAAGCTAGATTTACATGCACCTCAATCAAGTGAGAACAAAAGCTACTACTGCATCATGTCTATGACAAGAACTTAGAAAAGCTTGGGTTTGAGCTGTTCTTTCAAAGCAGGTGCCATTTTAGCACTCCTGTTTGTCTAGACAGATTTTTACTTTATTGAAAGAAGACACCACTGCAATTGTCATAATGAGAATGATGCAAATGCATCTCACAAATGCAGAAAATAGGAACGTATACTTTTTTTTCACTTCATCTGCCTGTCTAAGTCTTACAGAATCTCATTAAATGCTTCTTGCTGGCTCTGGATTACATTTTTCATTCAGCAAATAGTCATAAACATACCACATCTTTCTTGAGAGAGCAGCTCTCAGTATGTTGGATAGGGATGGGATGAGTGCAGTGCAGTGAGGGTTTATTACAGGTTGGAGAGTAGTTGGGGCATGATGCATTTCTCCATTCTCCAAATACATCTGGCCTTTGAATAACAGAGGCCTCCTATTGGATGTGGCCACAATAAATATTTCCTAACAAGCTGACCTTTCCATTTGCCATGCAGATCAGCTTGCTTGGGCAATTCTAAAAATGCCAGGAATGTATTGTTTGTTTTAGGGTCTAGAATATTTAAAATGTAACATGAGAATCTTGCTTGCCAAGACAGAGAAGACTGGAAATGAAGGAAAGAAAAAAATAAGGAAAGAATGAAAGAAAGTGCACTTGTACTCCCTGTAGCATTCCTTTTTCCTTCTCCAAAAACTTGAACAAAACTTAAGGAATCTAGAAATTTTGAATCTCGATTCTAAGAAACATCTCTTAAGCATGAATGTGGCTTGGAACAATAAAGCTAATGGTTTAGCAGAGAAGGTAAAATTATCAAATAATAAAAGAACAAAATTCTGGCAAGTTTAGGAATTGAAAAGAAATCATTTCAGGGGTTGGCAAGGAATACAGAGAAAGGAAATATTTTGTGTAATAGCATGGCTCTGTTGATCTTAGTAATACAAGTCTGGAGGTTTCAATACTCTTTCTTAAATAAGAGTATATAAATGCGTGCTTTAAAGAAAATTTATTTTTCATATTAAAAATGTAAGAAGAATATGTCTATATTAAATTAGAGTGTTTAATTTAAGCAAGGAAATAAATTGCATTCTTTTATTGATTTTGCAATATAATTTTAGGTTATAAAAACCATTCAAATATTTTGCAGTGCTGTAGTGATAGGACTTTCTATGTAAATTTCTGTGATGTAGTATCTTACCATAAATAGAACTCCTAATTATATAGCTGCACAGATAACACATCTGTTGTGAAACTGAGTCAATTACTACCATGACTGCTCTTTTTAAAATTTCATTTTCCCTTGCAACTCAGGATATTCCATGATATGTCATTGAATGAAAATGACCACTCAATAAATGCTTTTCTTTTGATATGTTAAAAATTAAGATGAGAAAAATTACCTATAATTCAGCTGCTCAATGTCTTTTTAATTTCTGAAAAATATTTTGTTCCTACCTTTTGATTAGGTAACAGTCTTACTGTTCATTTTATACATGCTAGTAAACCTCGTTTCCTTAATTAAAATGTGTATTATATTGAAATTTTGCTCTTGAATTAAAGAATGGAAGTCAAAAAAATTCATATTATTGCAAACCACTAATATATTTTAGCAATTTCATGACCTAGTATGGGGAATTACAGATGGGCTTTATCAAATTCTATGTATGTATTATTAATCACGGTGGGTATTAGGAAATTAATCTATTGCCAGATTTCATTGCAGACCCACACATTTATTGCATCTTTGTCCTCTATATTCCTGACTTACTGAGAAATTGTAGATTATTATCCATAAACCATCAGTGTCAATAAAAAAGATTACATGAAATGTAAATGTGAATTAATAAAGTCTAACTTTGGATGCAGTCTAAAGTTTTAAAATTAGCCATAAATGCACATGGTGGCATACAGGTATATTTGAAAGACTCATTTATAGATTCTCATTTGAAAGATTGAATAAATCAGTTTTATTCTTTTCATAGTGAAAAAAAGGGGGAATTCAAATTGCAATTAGAAATTAGGTCTTCTCAAGAACACATGGTTTCCACAGGCAGAGAGGAGAAAAGTTGGAGTATAAATGAAGAATACTCAGTTTTTCAATTTTACTCTGATACTTTGACCATAGTACTATCTTTCTTTATTGTGTACTATTTTAGCAATGGGTTTGTTAGTTCTGCTAAGGACACGTTGCAAGAAAAACATAGGTTTTTAATTTCAGGCTTATGCTTGCTGCCTAAGTGTTTGCTGCAAGGCCTTAAAATTCTTTTTACAAGTGTGACATGGTCACCATGGCAATAAAATTTAATGCCTCACAAATTTGTATTATGTGACATCTGCATGACTAGGAAAGAGTCACTATTTCAATTTTATTGACACATTTATTACAATTTGATACTTGTGTTGGAAAATTTTTGCCATGAAGGAAGTAGAATGAAATAGTCTCAGCAAGGGAAAAGGACAGAAGTAGGGAGAAAGCTAAGCACTACTGTGTGCAGCATAATTGTAAAAGTAAGAGTTATCCTGAGGACATTCTGCTATAGGCAATAGAGGGCATCTATCAACACCCTGAAATCTGAAAAGCAGCTACACTTCATTGCAAGGACCTTCTGTATCACATAGGTACACCACCATTATAGCCATTTGTTGCTAATTAACTTCTCACCTCCTCTTTATGTGGTTATTCAAGAATACAGTGTTACCATTGCTACCCTAATTCCACAGACCAATGAAGCACCAGGTTCAGTGAAGAAGATGATTCCAGTAATTTGTGCCCAGACTCTCCTTTCATTTACATTACAGTCATGGCAAACTCTTGACAAATACAATTGCTGATAACAGTGAAATTTAATGGGAAAGTTGTGCCAGACAAAACAGAAACATGAGTGAATTGGAAACTGAAAAAAAAAAAGCAAAATTAAAAATGGGAAAATGGCAGTGAAATGGCGACCTTAGCTTGTTACCACTAATTCCTTACTGAGCTGTCCAAGTCGAGCCTTCTCTTTTTTACCGAACAATCGTCCTATTGAAGATTTGATTCCTTTCTTCTTGGGAGCTTTGTGCAGGGAGTCCTGGCTGCTGCTGACACTGCCAAGACCAATGCTTTCTGGCTCCAGTGAAACAGGCAAACTACTGCAAAATGATAATAAAGAAACAGAATAGATAACATGTCAACATCTTTATTTTCTTCTAAGCAGCTCTGTAAATAAATTATTTGGTAATAATTTAGTAATGATCTCCCAACAAGTGAAACAATCACATCTTTAAATTATTTGGCAACATATAGAGCAACAGAAGACCACACTTTCTCTGTCAGGCAAGGCTGAAAATAAATATTTTTACTTTGCTAAGAACAATTTATGAAAAATACAGTAGTCAGCATTCTGATTTTATTTCTGGGATTTGTAGCACTGCTACTTCCAGTAGTCATCAAAACTGTACCTCAAAACAGAAATACCCAGCATGTACTTTAGCACTGATAAACATTTTCAGGGTCATTGCAACAGACAATGGGTAGGGTTTTTTCTCTCATTTTATGAGAAACGGAAGAAATCAAGTAATTTTGGAGAAGTTAAACAACATGACTTGAAAACAATAGTATGTGGTAAACTGTGAAGTAACAATCCATGTTACAAACATCTTACCTTCTGGCATCATTGTGGTATGAAGAAGGAAGGGTGTGAGTCATCCTGATGGCTCTTGGTGTTGGAGGAGGAGAAGTTTCACATTTGATTGTGGCTTTGTCTTCACGCCCATCTTCTTCAACTACTGCAATCTGGGGGAGAGAGACTCCAATGAGAGCATATTAGCTTTTCAAGAACGTTTCAATACACACCTCATGAAATTGTCAAGTGGACTGAAACACGTAAGATTTCAAGTTCAATGTTTCTAGAAAATTGAAAGGGTTCTTTTTTTCTAAATGTGACAGATTAAAACAGATATTTTAAAGAAATGAGACTATGCTTTTGGAAGAAGTTCATCCCTTTTGTGCTAAAGAGATTGGTGAAGGTCTAAACATGAAGACAATCTTAGGTCTAAGTGGGTCCCTTGCATTAAACAGGATTACTCAGGTTTACTAATTTTCTCAGGGATGTAAGAGAGAAGGTGAATACAGGCATAAACATGACCACTCTCTACACAGTGCGTTACCAGAATGGTCAGTATGCTTAACAGTAAGCATGGACAAACAGGAATTTTGCCAGAGCATTATAATGATTTATCTTAAATAATGTCATGGAGTTTCATCATCAGTGCCAGTTCTGTAAACAAACCTACATTGCTCCAGAAGATTTCAAGGAATCTCTCTGTAGTTCCTCCAGCAAGAAGAGTGGCCAAAATACATTTGAAAGTAGTGCTTTTATGTCCATACTTCTTTAAAAACAAGTATTCCTTTAAGTTTGTGCTGTTGAGGCTGCTACTCCAAGATATCACTTAGTGGGCCTTGCTTCTATGGCTTAGCTGTGACCCCTGGAAGCCATTCCAGGTAGGATTAATGATTATGTTCAGGCATATAATGAAAAGGAGAGAAGGGGATGCAGTTGCTGGCAACGGACCCCAGCAAAGATTTAGTTATCTAAATAGCAGAGGAATATGATAATTCCCAAACTCTCAAAACTTTAAAAACCCCCAGTATCATACCTTTCTCCGATGCTTCCTTAGGTCGCTTGGCTTAGATTGGTAACAGAAGTGGAAACAACAGAAAGTAACAATTAATAAATATTATTGAAGCACAAAAAAAACCCCTCATATTTGTTGTTCTCACATTCATGAAGTGGGGAGCAAAGATTAATCACTCTCCATATTATATACTAAGTATACACTTGCTGTATTAACGTAAAATAACCCCAGAAAAATATTTCATTCTGGGAAGGTAGGTTTGGGTATTTTAGGAAAAATTACATTCTCCTTCAATTTCATAACTTAGCAAAGAATTTCAAGCCTACAGTAGCAATTCTATTTTTGAGTTTTCATATAAGTACTTATGCTATCCCCAACAGATAATTTTTTTAAGAAGTTTTATCAAATATTATAAATATATTGGTGTCCCACCAAGTAAAACCACAAAATATCATCACCAAATACCATGACTGAAAAAATGATTGGCATTTTCAGGAAATGAATACATATTCACCTATCTTCTTCAGTATTACTTGGCAGCAGCAGACTACTAGAATGGGTCTTGTTCAACCCCCTTTGCATTTTTATTTTTGGTAGATGTCTCTTTCATTTAAGGAAAGCTGAAGATACTCTGCAGAATTTATTTACTACATGCACCTGGGCTGTGGAAACTCATGCAGTCCTCCTTCTCCAGCCTTGGCAATTTGAGCTCCAGAGATCAGACTTAAATCTCTTCCCAACTCCAAGTTTCACTTAAAGGATCTCTGACAGACTTGTGTCTGTTCCCAGCCAGCAAGGAAGTGATATTGAACACTGAACTCCTGCTGAAACAGTGCAGGGCAGAAGTGTCCTAAAATGGCTGATGAAGGTGAGCAAAGCTGTGGGCTGTGCTGATAAGCACACTATGGGGGGATGCTTCTACTGCTTACGGCAAGTCAAGAGCTCAACTGCAAGTCAGACAGACAATTCCATCTGAGTTTTAGCACAGTTAGAGCTGGATGTCAGCGAGATCATGGCAACCTGAATTGCAGAGGCTATGCAGTCATTTTGTATTTGAATCTGATGAACATATTGACCCAAAGGTACAGTTTTCAAATCCAGGCCACCAGGCACTGCAGGTGTCTGCTGGTGGGGCAGTTCAACCATTGCCATTTACCGAGAGCCAGACTGCTAACTTTGAATGGCTGGGGAAAGGGAACACTCTGTGCATTTGGGAAGGTGCTGCTTTGGTGAAGGAGGTGGCAGGACAGCAGCCTGCACACTCACCTCCCCCCCACGGACCTCTGCAACCAATAATTTTGTTTCTGCTGTTCAGCAGTGGGAACTGGGGGCAGCAAAGAATAAGTTACAACTTCCTGCCAGGACCTCCTGCCCACTGACCTCAGATCCCAAGTGGCAGCAAACACCTTACTAAACTGGGAGGAGCAGAGGTGGGCATGAGTAGTTGTCAGTTCCCAGGAAAAGGGAATACTCGGCTAGTATTAGTATTAGAAGTCCCTACTCTCAGCTGAGAGGAATGAACAGCCAAGACTCATTTCCAGCTGCTCTTAGCAACCTTTTTTGTTAGGAAAGGCTCCAGAGGGAATCAGTGCTATTGCTTCCCAGGAATAGACCACAAGGGGACATTGGTGACATGATTATCAGAGAAAAAGCAAATAAAAATTGGGTTTATACATACCCTATTATATTCCCTGTATGAGATCAGCAGAGGGGGCTGCTTCGATTCTCTCCTGGTACTTAAAGGGATTAATTCACCCTACCTCCAAACTGGTTTGTAGCTCACACTGAACCCTGCATGTGTACTCAGATCAGTATCAGAGTTGTACATCTTAAATATGTTGACACATACTATCTTCAAATATTTGACAGATGTACTATTTCTTTTTGTCTAGGATCAAAATTAAATTCCTTGTAAATCCCTTTTCAAATTGAACCAGAAATTTTTGAATGTGTCCTCAAAGATACAGCAATGTTATAAATTATTTGGACAGTAATTTCATGGTGACTTCATGTCTATGTGTGAGCCACCTGTAATATTGAAATATATCAGTTAAATGAATTACTGGAAACCGAAGAACTCATTTTATTGTGCATGATGTATGGTCATGAAGAATTTATAAAAGCATTGCAAGTATAAAAGAGCACCAAATAAAAAATTATATCAAAATGATCCCATATAAGAAGTGGTGGAATGTCTGAATGTCTTCTAGACATTTCCTGTGAGTTTAAACTCAGCAATAGTTCCACAGGCTATTGTGTAATAATTGTATCAGTTAAGAACTTTCCATTAGTAAACATTTTTTACATACAAGTAATTCCAGTGAGCAGTTCTGTCTCATTAATTCCACTGAGCCTATGTGCTGAAGGCCCTCAGTAATCCTGTCACTATGCCCCTAGTGAATCATGCAATGCTCAAAACCACTATAACAAAGCCCAAAGACACCAAATGCCCACATTCAAGAGAATTTGCTATCTGTATGGATGATGAAGATGTGAATGAAGAATTATAGAGATGAACCAGTCATACCGTGAAGAGATTAAGTACTTAACATAAGAAATATCACATCAAATACTGTCATAATGTTTCTTACCAGTGTCATAACCCCCATTCTGTCCATCTCCCTGGCTGGACTGCGCGGGGTGAGTTTGGGAGTTGAGTGTCCGCTGGGAGGAGATGAGCTTGCAAGGGACGATGCTGTCACCGAGCCAGTAATGGAGGTACCTTGGTGGACTCTGGCTAGGTTTAAGCCTTCCAGACTCACACTGGCCACTCTGTTCTCTATCTCTTCAGCACGCAATTCTGTCGACTCTTTCTCTTCTTGGATTAACCTTATTAAGTAAGAGAAGAATGCTCTTGTATTTGTCTCTTCATATCCCCAGAACAAAACTAGAAACCATTTAATTTCAAATGAGATTTGAAAGCAAGAGCAAACAAAGATGAATATCACAGATAACTAAAAAAGACCCAGTTATCAAATTATTTTTCTCAACTCCTCCATCCTCAAAACCTGTTTGATGAATGTGTCCAACAGCAAGTCTTGATGTATGACATTTCAGGAATATTGGTTCCTTTGCAAAGAAGCTAGAGCAGGGGGGTTAACAATCTGATTTACCACAGATAACTAATTCCAAGCTTACGTTGGCTTCATCTGCTTATCTTTTGCTAAATCACAAATTTAAGAGTCAAATGAAATTGGGCCTTTAAGAAGGGAATTGCTAAAATAATCCTTATTAATAAAACAAGAGAACATGTAAAACAAATTGTCTGTTTTACCCCTACAATTTGATGAAAAAATAATAGCTGTTTCTAAAGCCCTGTGTTTTTAAATGAATTTCATTAAAATCACTTTCTTGTTAGCAAGCAATACAAGTTTCTGAAGTGTCTATCACCTCAACAGGATGCTTCCATGGGATTCTTTAGTTTTGTTTTTTAATTGTGTTTTCACCTAGACTGGAAAAATGTCTTTCAAATAAAATATTTTTTTATAAGTCCTTTGCCCATAAACCTGTGCTAGGAGTAGTCTTTTTTGCAAAGAGGAGGAAAAATTATGAGAGATCAATGTTAAATGAGAGAATAGGAAGTCTGGGGAGGCTGAAACTGTGAACCAGACTTTTCTGAGTGAAATTAAGCAAGTACAATAATTAAACCATAATATATTGAAAATAGAAACCTAAAAAACTCCTGTGCTGTGATGAATCTTCTTCCCTAACATCAATTTCAGAATTTGTATAAAACACATGCAGCTCTTTTTGAAATAATGCAGGGAAGAAACTTAAAGGCCAATAATATTTTGAAAAGGAATTATAACAATGTTTTTCGTTCTAGTAATCTAAATCCTCAATCATCTCATATAATAAAACCAATCTAAGGCAAAATACATTTTTAATCTCTTTTGATATCTCAAAAAATTTGATAAGCCCTTATCATGTTTGTCAATTCAAAAAAAAAACAAACCAAGAAAAAACATGAAATGCAGTACAGTTTATAGGACAATACTTGTAGATTATTTTCCTGAACCACATAAAGAAAATTTACAAAATGACATATCTAGTCCTTTAATAATAGTTGCTATGATAATAAAAGCCTATACTTCAGTACAAGATTAGCAGTTGAGAAAATAAACTACTCTCAGTAGACTTCCTGTAAAAATGGCTGTATAAAAAGTGCACCCTTGCTTCCCTTTTGAGGTAAAACTGTACCTAATATCTGAGTCAGGACCTTGGGTTAAGTACAACAGTGATCTGATTCAGGGTGGCACAAATAATGTCCCACCTGGAAGTACTGTTCCTTGTGAAAGCGCTTTACTGTATTGTTAAACTGACAAAAGACTAGTATTGTTTAAAAACAAATATAAATGTTACATCTACAGCTTCCTGAGCTGGCCACAGTGCTGGCATCCTTGTAATAACAGAAAATATGGATAAGGTTCTTTCTTTTATGTACACTGTTTTAAGGAGATTTACCTTCCCAACACCAAAATCTGTCTTTGACTCTGTATCTTGACAGGTGTAGGAAAAGGCTTGAGAAAGCAGTGTAATCCTATCTGAACAAACACATTGTGGGAGAGTAAAAAACACAAAGCTCTAGATTTATAATAAAATGTTTTTCCCTGAACAGAAAAATTACTCAAATTCAATATACTCCAACAGAGTTCTTCCTTTAAAGTTACCTTGATCAGAGAAAGTTACCTTGATTATCTTTTGGCAAATCAATCTATCTTGATTGTATTTCTAACCACAGTATTTCTGTCTATAGTATTACCAGAAGGTCCCTAACACATTTACTACAATTTCCTTCATCTCCTTCTACAAGAACAGTCACTAATGAGGGGGTGTTTTTCATACACCGTCTTTTAAAGTTGCCCTTACTGAAAACATGTAAGAATGCTTTAGTCTTGAAATATGGGTTCATTTATAACAATCATTTAATTAAAACATGTCATTTGACATGTTTTAATTAAGTGATTGTTATAAATGAAACCATATTTCTACCACTCCATTATATTTGCACAAATACTATTAATATATATTCTATTAATTACCTATATCCAAGCACTATAATCCAACTTGGAGCATGAAAAATCATATTCTGTGTCTACAGAGAAAATCAAAACCATGTCTTAGAATTCATGGCTTATATTAGATTTAACATAGGCATAATTGCCAGAAGACAGCATGAAGAGCACAGAAATAAAATATTTCTGATAGGAGGCCGTTACTGAGCAAGTGGAGTCATGTATAACAGTGAAAAAGACCTTGAAAAAAGGACTGTGAACAAGAATTTGTGAAGTCTGCCATGTGTTAGCCTCTTCTACTTTCCTTTTCTTCAACTGGCCAACAGTTCTTCATTTGGAATGTTTTTTGAAAGAAATTTCTATGGTTAGGAAAGAAAGACTCAGTTGTTATCTTCCCACAGTACTCTCCTCTGGAAAGCAGACACATTATCAATCCTCTAAATGAACAAGCTCTTTCCTAACTGCCATGAATGATACCTGAACTCAAGCACTAAAGGAAGCTGGAAGCTGTAACCCTAAGTGCATCACAGCTGGTTCAGGCTACATACCTGATTTCTTTATTGATTGCATCTAGCTGCTCCTGGAGCATCATGGCCAGGGTCTGGGCATCGGAATGGCCACTTGGTGACAGCAGGTCCATGGAGCTGAACAGCGTTTCTCTGTCATCGTCATCGATGTCCGACATCTCGGTGTCGCTTTCGAATGGATGGCTGCTCAGGACACCGATCTGCTGCGTCCTGTTCCACTCATGATCACCAAGTGATTTTACCTGAGCAGGAATTAAAACATGTATGGCTTATGTCAGAGAAAACTGCAAAGTTGAACTTCAAAAAAAGATGGGAAAGGAAAACAACTAACACTTCAAAATACTTATTCAATTATAAGTGCTCCATTAATGCTCGCAGTATTACTGCAAATAGCATAAAATATTTTCAATAATTGTAATTCAGGTGTCCAGTTACTCTAAGGAAAATTTATACAAAAAGACACTCTGGAAAGACAAACAGTCAAGTATGTCTGAACTTCAACATTTTCTGCTGTCATTTTGTACAACAGCTCTCTGAGCAGATATAGAAAAAACCTTGAACTCTGGGTTGGGTTTTCTTGTTTGGTGGTTTTGTTTTTTGTTTTCTTCCTGGAAGAAAACTCCACAAACTGTAAGCTTAACAGCTTCAAACACATTCTCTTATCAGGGAATGTATGAGAAGGAATTGGGGATTAACCTTTGGTTCATCTCTGCGTACTCCCATCCGGCCTCTTCTAGGTCGCCTTATCACTTTAGTTGACCGATAGTCAGACTGGCTATCAACCAGTGAGCCCACTGAGTACCTCAGCTCTGTTGATGTGTCCAGATGAGGTCTAAAAACAGAATTACATAAGTGAACTGAGAGAGTAATGGGAATAACAACAACAATACAATGACCTTCAGTCTAGCAACACAGATTTTTTTTTTCAAACAAACTTTCATGTATTGCATAATAAATGAGAAAAAACCATCACAAAACATAATTGAAAAGTGAAAAATTGAAATAATTTTATGAGAAAATTTAGGGAGAAACCAAATAATAAAACATCTGATTTGTTTAAATGAAAGCTGTGCATAGAAAAACTTATTGTCCAAAACTTTAACAGGAAAAAGCACATTTCAGGATAATTAGAATGGGCAGCTGAATGTATTTTCCTGTATATTCATAAATATGCCTGAGGTTACTCTAAGCATGTTACATGTTCATGAGTGAACATATTGATTAAAGCTTTCCTGCTCTAAGTCTATGCTCTATATTATGAAAGTATTAGTGAACTGACCTGTGATATTTAACCTTGTTTAGGAATTACTAATCTTTATTTGATGACACTTTCAGTGCTTTAACCCCCCCAGTTTTTCCTGTAGCCCTGGTAAGTCTTGGGATATTGTGGTGAGGCTTATACAGGATGACTTCAGCACCTCTTTTCTTGTTTACAAACAGTGGTCCCTGACCTCTTTGTCCTTAATCAAACAGCAGCACCAAAAGTTCACTGCTTAGTGCAGTAAAAGCATCCTAACCATGAGCTGTGGAACCAAGGTGGAAGAGCAAAGGCTCCATGTACCATTTGAGAATTTAACCAGAGAAGCAGAGACCTGAACAATTTCTGTTTCTCAACACACCTGCAATCTCCACATAAAAATATATGAATAGCATGATTACAGTAAAAAAGCGAAATGTAACAAAAAACCCACATAGGGAAGTGACTGTTTTTATCTTCTGTGTACAGTAATTGTCTCAATAGACCTTTGTTCTCATAATCAATAATATTTGGCAGTTGTGAAGCAAGTTGGCAGGAAAAAAGAAACAGTCCAGGCTCCAGTATCTAGCTGTAGATATTCATCTGCTGACCAGCTTCATTATTTTCCTGAAAGCACAAACTCCAGCCAATGCAGAATTGAATACAGGCTGAGAATAGGAAGTATTTAATGCTCAGAGCTTGCTGTGCCTGTGAGAGTTGGGATCTTCATGAGGTCAGCTTACATAAGGGAAAGCACACTGTTTAGTGGAACCTGCTGAATTCCCAAGATATTTAGATAGCTTATCAAGTTCAAACAGCCCTTTGACAAGGGCTAATCAGCTCCTGTTTATGGAGCACAAGCTAATGATATTCATCTACCCAGCAAGGAAAGCTGCTGTTCTCCAACAATGCTCCAAAAACCTGCTGTTGCAGCAGCTCAGTAGCCTCTGTCCCTGCAAGCGCTTTCAAGAAAAATGTGTTGTGTGCCTGTAGTCACATTGCCAAGGGAACAAAAATTCCAAAAGTTAAAAGCATCACATTCTGAATTTCATCAGTTTACACTTCTCTACATATAAAAAATATTATTCCAATAAATAATAAAAGGTTGAGGGAGAAACCATGTCCAGATACTGAGCAAGGTGTCTGAGGACATCAGTGGGCAGGCAATAGCTGACGGAAAAAAACCAACCCACCGAACAAGAGTAACTTTAGATGAATACAGTGCTCCCAATTCAGTCTTGGTCCATGAGCTTTGTCTGGCAGTTGTTCTGGCAGGTTTTATAAACTGACATGCTGCTTGTTATGAAAACAGCACATGGCACACAATTATCAATAAAGCAACAATTTAATCTCAAGGGACACTTTTAAGACAGAAGGAATTTCTAGAATGATAAATTCTTTGCAGCTGTCAGTGGTTATTTTTATGGCATTTGTCTCACTATACTTCCCATATTGATTTTCCATCAAAAAGAGGCACAATGTTTATTGTCCAATTATGATGTTTTCAGATCTCTCTGAATAATGTCTTCACATTCAGCTTAAGTTCTGTGGTCTTTTTCTAGACACTAAGTACAGCTGAGTTATGCCTTGTTAATAAAGAAAAAGAAAATATATTATTTATTAAAAAAATATGATCATAAATATGCTGATCAGTTTCAGCATTAAAGAGGATTGTTTCTAATTTATATTTAAGGTCTGGGAAAAATGTTGAGTATTTGGATATACTTTTAAAAACATTTTATAATTTAAAAAACTTTTGTTAATCTCCATAACATTTCAGTGTATACTCACTGATATAAGGCCCTGTGTACTGATGAAAAAAGTGAAAAGCAACAGTAATAATAACTGCAAAGGTTTTACATTTTAAAAGAAATGCACGGCCGCATGTACATCCCTGCTGTAAATGCTTGCCATTTCCATTTATGTCTATTTCAACTTTAGGTGAGAAAACCTTTGTCACAAAATATCACCTTGACAAGGTGGGTTCGATTAAAGAACCAGCCCTCAGTTTCATTTGATCCAGTTCAGACCTCAGTTTCTCAATTTCTTCAGCAAGTCTTTCCTGGAAATAAGAAGAGTAAGATATACTTACTTGTGATACAAAATACATTTATTTTATGAGATATTGTTCTTGCACCGTTAAACAAGCAAGCAAAGATATACTGAATGGAACACTGGCTACAATAAGAAAAGGAAGCTCATTTAAGTCTCACTACTACTAATGAGATGTACACATCAAAAGGAGGTGGTATAGCACTCTGCTGTTTTACCACTGCCTGACATGTTGGAAGGAAAGGGTGTATTTGAAACTTACTTTTTTCCTACCATAAAGCCAGGCACAGTTCATTGTGCAACTCACCACTTGCCCTATAGGGACCAAGATTAACAGTTGCACTCAATGATCTCTGAGATCATCTTTTCCACCCCACATGATTTTATGACACCATGGGATTGCATACTGGCCTTTCTATTTACTGACAGAGACCCAGACTTAGAGAGAAGTGCGTTTCAGATGACTTGAACTGCAGCTGTATGTCTTGCTCTTATTGAGTTGATGTGACTCTAGTACGAGGTGCTGCTGGCAAAAAATGACTATTTGCCATAAAATTGGATTTTTGGAACTAACTAAAAAAACCCCCACTATTTACAGCTACCACTAGGGAAAACAGCACCGTTCCCAAATTCTACAAATAATTGTTATCTACTGATAAAGTGAAATGAAAGAATTTTTAAACAAATTAAGAACAAGCATGGGATGAAGATATAACACTGTTCTTCCTAGAGTTAAAAATGTTCAGTACATCAAATGGCTAGGAAGGATAAGGATCTTTTATATCTATAAGTAATATCTATAAATAGTATATGTATAAATAATACTAGTTTCAGTGAGTATTACTACTGAATTATTAGTATTTTGATTGATACTCTATTGGTAACACTTGCCGTTACTTAGAGATTATTAGGATCTGATGCTATGTTCATCTATCTGAATTTGCTTCATCAGTGTGGAACAAAGAATCTCTTCAATGGGGGACACACAGAAGCTGAGTCAGAACATGTAGTGACAGGACAAGGGCTTTAAAATGAAAGAGGGTAGGTTTTAGATATCAGGAAGAAATTCTTTATGGTGAGGGTGGTAGGGCACTGAAACAGGTTGTCCTTTTGGGTACTTTAATCTTGCTGCCTTTCTCTACAGGTTACCTAAATGTAGATGAAAGCAAAAATTTTTTGAACAGATACCTTTTTTTTTTATTCTTCTCAAAGGCCTTGATTTTGATGCCATATAATATATTTATATTAGTAAATAGAATGGAGCTATATTTTTAAAATTGGGTACAATTGCTTTTACAGCAATATTAAAATGCTTTTAATACATTGCAAAAACACTTCTGTGAATCTGAATGCAAACATGTTTGTGCATCCTACTGCACTCAAGGCAGGAATAACTTCAAAACAAAATCCTGCATCTGGGATTGGAATATATCTTCTTGGAAGAAATATTTATAATCAATTTGACTGATGCACTAAACAGCATTAGGGGTTAATTTGCAAGGAATGAAGAAAGGTCACTTTCAGCTATATTTAGCATAATGCCACTGCACTTGTTAAGAAGAATTGCATAAAATCCAAAAATTACATTCTTCACTATGAAAGTGCAACCAGTTATGCCTACATCTCTGTTAAATAAGACTTTTTCAGAATTAAAACTGATAGAAGAAAAACTCCAAAGCCAGTAAAATCAACATGAATTTTGGTATTGACTTCCTGAGGCTAGGATATCAACCATGAACTTAGCTCAGAACAACTGTCAGAGACCTTCTAAGGCTATTTATTGCATTTAGGTGATTAAAGAAATCCTCATTTACATCAGTAAGATTTTTCATGATAGCTGGATAATTAATATGCCATCTGCATATTTCCAAATAATAATTCTAAATATTTTAATAAAACCAGATAAAATCACAGTATTTTACAGTACCTTATCATGTAAGGACTCTTCCAGATTTTTCCTGAAACTTTCAGATTCTTGAATCAAAACATTCTACAAATAAAAATAGGAGAAAAAAATAAGCAAGAAGAAATTAGAGATATGTTAATGGATCAGATATCACTATGTTCATGTACAAGTTTACACAGTTCATATATGTTAGACTTCAAAATTAAAATTCTTTAATGCTTCAGTTGGATTATATTATTATATTATACTTAATTTTAAATTCTGCAAGAATTCAAACATGTAGGAACATGAGTCTTCTAGATCAGCAAAAACTTTGCATCTTGGTTGAACTGAGCAAATGCCTCATCCTTACACAACCAATTCTCCCAACAAATACTTTTGGCAAGCCTACTTCTTGCTCCATACCACATATTGTTTCAATGGTATAAACCAGAAGTATATAATCTGAGAAGTTCTGAAACACCCTTCTGAAAAACACCAAAAGATTCCCCTCAGACCATACAGAAGGTGAATAAGTAGAAGAGGGAGGAATTAGAGAGGGCAAATACAAAGGTCAGGAGCTTTGAATTTTGCAGGACCACATTGTCTCACACAGTGGAAAATCTGTAAATAACATTCCCTCTCCAAGGCTAGATGCTCCTTCTCCTGTGGTGACAGCATTTTACTCTTCCCAGAGGAAGTGAGGTGAAATCAGCATGTTAAAACACTGAAATGATGGCACATCTAAGATGGTCATTCCCCTGTTCTCATCCACCTTCTCTCACTGCCTCATGCAGCCTGTCACACACTGGTCCTTTCCAAGCTCTTCAGCAGGCTCTTGGCTGATAAACACGAGACTCAAAATATTCAGCATTTTCGCAGCTCATCCGGGAAGACACTTGAGCCCACTCTTGAGTTAAGAGTCAAATGTGTAAGTTGGACCACATTTGTGGTAATACTGGTAATACAAAATCAGCATGATGCCTCCATCCTGATAAAAGCAGAACATATAGGAAATCTTTATTAAGCTAAACTTTATACTGCTGTTTGTACTGTACCTTTTCTTCCAGTGCTGCCATTCTCTCTTTTAAGTGTAGTTGCAGGCGCTCATTGGATTCTGTCAAAAGTCTGTCTACGGTATCCGATAATCTTTTGTTGTGCTCCTCATTCATTTTTTCTCTTTGCCTTGCCTTTAATGTAGAATAGATGAGACAGATTGGTAGGGTCCAAAATTAACCAATACAGATATGTATAATTTAAAAAAACAAACTAACTGTAACCAACTAAAAGAATTTCACAGGAAATGTAATTACAGTTACTGATTAATGCACATCCATTTTTGTAACAGCAGAATGCTTTCAACTCTGCAACTGGACATAAATTAATGTATTAAGATGGTGAAGTAAAGTAGAAAGATGCTGCCATCACTGCTACAAACAGAACATTTACAATTAGGTAGTTTGAGATGCTGGAGTACAAATGTAGCACTATACTGAAAAGTGCACAGAAGCTGTTTGCAATGCACATACTCTTTGAAGTTCCTGATTCTTCTCTTCAAGTTGAGCTTCTAAGTGTCTCATACGTTCCTCAATGTTTCCATGCCTTT
The DNA here is from genome assembly GCF_051311805.1 of Agelaius phoeniceus. Taxonomy (NCBI): domain Eukaryota; kingdom Metazoa; phylum Chordata; class Aves; order Passeriformes; family Icteridae; genus Agelaius; species Agelaius phoeniceus. The sequence goes on along the minus strand of NC_135269.1, from coordinate 34,246,664 downwards.
CTTCTGCCTGCAAAAATATAGAAAGACTCTTTCTGTAATTTAGGTGTCTTTGGAAGTTTTTATTTCAGTTAAGTTTAAACAAAACATAAAGCAAGCTACTACTAACTGCAAACTTAGTTTTCCGAACATAAACTTTATTTAAACAGGCAGCTGAACAGCATTGCTTGAAATGTGTCAGCTACAAAGGCCTGTTACATCCAAGCATCAGCAAAACATTGGAGTTATTTATGAGCAATGAAATCAGCCAAATGTAACATGCAGACTGTGCATGGTTTGAACACAAACCTGCCATCGTAAAATTGTAAGCTCCTGAAGCACTGAACTGCACGATGGTTGATTATCAATTTAAAAAAAAATTTAAAAAATGAAAACAAATCAGATGGATTCTATTCAGCAATAGAAAGTAAAGTCCAGTAGGACTACCTTCCTACGTATGGAGATCATTTCTTGTAGTTTAGCTTCCATAACATATTGATAATCATCAGATGAGGTAGAAGAGGTTGGATCAGACTAACAAGTCAAGGAAAAGGAGAGGGACAAAATTGAAAAATCAGAACTAAAGACACTGACACTGAACAGAACACAGCACAGAATGCTTAAAAGAAAAGTGTGACTGAAAATTTAATACTTTTAGCTGACAGATTTTTACATGGAATAAACTACACTGATACTTGGTGAAAAAGATGCAGTTGATGTGGAGAAACTGAAAATAATGGAATGCTAAAGAAGCTATCAACCTACACATGGAAGTACAAGGTTAGTGATGGCTGGCTGATGACACATGACTACAGAGTGGATTCAAAGCGATACTGTCTTATCTAATGTTGTTTCTCTCTCTTTTTTTTTTTTTTTTTTTTTAAATTTTGGTAAACTGAACACCAGAACCAGACTCTCAGAGGCCAAAATCAGAAATTCCTGTATAATTCTTCTACCATTCTCTAGGAATGATTACAATGCATAAATACTACGTAATGGATCAGTCAGTTACACCACTATGAAATGTCATGGTACATTCCCTAATTTCTAGAAAACAGAAAGAATGCCAAAAGAGACAAGGCTCAAGGTTTCATATGCCATTTTAGAATACACTATATAAGGCCTTTCATCCAAATAAACAATATAGTTTTCATCCCTTTGAAAAGATCCACCCTGGTGGATCTCTTTGGAAGATCAAGGTAATCGGATAAAAGAAGAACCTATAAATAAAAATTCATTAATAATAATGAAAAGTTATTACTGAGTATAGAAATGATAATCCAACCAAAGATTCATTACTATTTCTGACAAAAGCTGACCTTAATTAGGTCATTTGTGGCAAAACATGAATATTCATGTTATTGTCATATCAAACAAGCCTATGTTATTATTCAAAAACTAAAAAAGCCCTTTTAAAAAAGGGAAATGCTATATTAGTTTTGTCGCTATGGAAACAGGAATGTGCATAAGGCATACAGAGAGTGCTACTGATGACTGAGTTGTGAGCTCGCGCCTGTCAAATGCTATTTCACTCTGTCAGATTCACCCTCTCAAAAAAAGATCTGAACTCCATCTTCAGATGAGCAAACTTTAATATGCACAAGATATACTAATTTTACAGCTGTATTTTTGTGAGACTACTTTTCATATGCTTATCTACTAATCATTTATCATATTAATTAGGAATAGGTATCAAAGTAATGCCAGATGTTCATAATAACTTAAAATTAACAATAACTTTAATTCAGTAGTATTATCAGTTACAAAAGTTCATACAGAAAGCAATCCTGTGATCTAGTAATTTATAATATACACTGCAGCTTTTGATATGAAAACATCCACATAAGAAAATTCTACTTCGTATAAATACAAGAATATTGCTTAACCTTGAAGACCACTAGTATTATTTTCATAGTATATTCATAGAACTCATATTCTTGCAAAATTTAAGGGTAAGTCTTTGTAATTAAACTCATTTAGAAGTGCAGTTCTTGTTTCTGATCATGAAGCAGGCATATTGTGATGTACTTGAATTTATTTATTAGCTGGAAATATTTTTTCTCTTTATTACAATTTGGACCAGCAACAATACCTCTATGGTCTTCTTCAACTTATCTCTCCATTTTGCTTATTAGTTGGTTTCAGCACACCAGTGCTAATGCACTTCTTCCTCTCCCAATTGGGTAGTTAGAGAGATAGAGAGATAGGGTTGAAAAAGTTAAGTCTCTGTGACTGTAGAACAGATGTCTTTCTACAGAGCAACCAAGTTTTTTCCTGCTCTGTAGAGAATAGAATTTTCCCCTTTTTGAGAGCTGGCTGCAGCATTGGTTCAAGGCCACCCCTCAATGCATTTCCAAGGGTCATGATATGACTTGAAATCACCAAAGCTCTGGGAAGACTTAAGTAATTCTACCTCTTTTGAAGCCAATTCCATAGAGGGAGATACAGAACCCACTGGGGGCACCTTCCTACAAAATGGAACTCCTTATAAGCTTCATTAGCTGACTGCAAAACTTAAAAGCAAGTTACTTAAATGCCACTGCTTCTGATGCCTTGAGAGGCCATCTAGAGCAGAGGCTAGACAGCATTAAAGGAATAAAGTAGTTATTTATTAAAAGGCCTTCAAAGGATGAACCTTGGGCAGTACAAGAGCCTGGCCAAGGCTACACCCAAGATGGACAACAGATCACGAGTTTTTAGACTTTTGTAAGTTTTCGTCCATTAGCATATTGGGGTTAATTGTCCAATTAAAGCCTCAAGTTACGAAGTCCCATCCTCCCAGATTGCTCTCCTCAGTTCACTGTTGTTTATAACTTTTGGGCCTGAAGCTGCAATGGTGTTCTTGGTTCTCAGGCTGGAAAAGGATTGTTTTGTCTAACTGAACTGTGAGGAGAACATGCTAACATTTTATATGAAGTTCAGAGTTATATACTAATGCAGTACAGAGCCTGGAAAACTGAAAGCTAAAGCTTAAGGCATCACTTCAATACACTTAATTGCAGCTTAATGCAAAATATGAAGAAAACTAAAGTAAAACCACTCAGTTCAAAGGGATCTCATTCACATCCTCTGAAATGTGGTGCTAACCTGTCCTTGAAAAGAGAGAAAGAAATCTGTCTAGTTAGCTGTATAATTTACCTTTTTTTTTTTCAAAATAAAATGTAAATTTTTCAGTCCAAACCATGCCATAATAACTTATCTGTCTAGCAATCTTTTCAATGCAGAAAATAATTGTGATATTAGGTCTAAAAATTTTTGGGAAAAAGAGAAGGAATGAAATTATTGTCAGAATTATGTATGTTATCTGAATTCTTATATAGACAACATTCTTGAAAGAACACGATGTTCCCTTAAGAGTCTTATAGCTACCTATTATTTCATAACTGTTTCCTTCTTTAATAAATCAGCAAGATATATGCTACCTTTTCATCTCTTTGGTAGAACAGAAAAACTTGAAAATTAATTAAAATTCAAGATGCCTTAGAACCAAATCAAATGTCATTATTCTAAACACTGCAAATGTATTAGAATATTTTATGTTTCCTTTATGAACTATTTGTTCTGAAAGTGTTATTCTGTATTACTCTAAAAGGACTGAATTATTTTATAGACTAAATATTCCATAATTAGGATCAAGTGCTTGTCTGGCAGAGAGCAAGCACAGGTGCACAGAAAGTATCTACTATGGGCTCTAAAGCTGCTTAGTGATTTTAACCACTGGTTATTATGTGCCAACTGCAGGCACAGCTCCCTGCAGCAGGGATGGGAATCAAAAGGGCAGACAGAAACACATGTACATACTCCCATCTTCCCTGACTTGCAGAAACCCACCTGCAGACAAAGACCTCCAGGAACCAATGTCCCCAGCTGGAACAAACTCCCAAAATGAGGGTTTCAACACCTCCCATCACCCTTTACATTGATGAAGGCCCCCAACTAGGTCTCAAAGAGACCCCTCCAAACCAAAAATCCCCTGTAGCAAGTCAGCTGTTAGCTAAGGGATTTGCAAATCCTTCCCTAAGGACTTCCCCAGGCCATGAACTTAGGACTGGTATACCTGTGGCAGTTACACTTCTTTGTTGCTCATTTGTCTTAGTGAGACCCAGAGATCATAAAGAATAAGTTCTTTGAGAGACTTGGCAGCCCATAAAATACTCAATGTGTCCATCTCAGCCTTGTAGTTTGAGGCACAAGGCAGAGACTGAGACACCAGTGCTTGTCATGCTTCCACAGCAGAATTTTAGGCACACATGAGACAACACAGACAACTGTGGACTCTGAGATTGCTAAAGAAAAGCTGGATTTCTTCAAACTAGTTTGGAATTAATTGAGTTAAAAACTGTAAAGTAGAGCTTACATGACTACTTGCTTGGCAGGCCTTACCCTACATTCTTTCTTCAATGTAAGACTTGCATGCCTGTTTGCTCCTACTCTGTACAGAAGGATTAATAAGACACATTGCAGGATATTCAGCAATGAGCATTTAGAGCATTTAGCCAGAACATTCAGTTAAAAATAGATTTCAGAAATTACACATCTTAAACTGGATTAAAAATATATGGACAAAAGCTAATAATGTCTGACCCCTAGGAGAAAGCAGCATGAGTCTTAATGTTCACTTTGCACTCTCTAGGCCATGGAATAGCCAGAAGAAGGTAGTAACAGCCAGGAAAACTCTGCATTGAGGGAATACCAAAGCAGCTTGTGTGATTTCTAGCCCTGTTAAAACTCTGCTGGTGCTCCTGCTGCTAATGCGCCCACAAAAAAGATGCTGCTTTCTCATCATCTGTTACTGATGGCACTGCACATTTTCTAGGTCTTTGTATCTTAGTTGAAAAGAAAGAAATCCAAATTCAGATGCAGAAATCACTTGTATAATATAGGTGCCATATTCTTTTTTTTTTATGCTGAGTTGCAGGAACAAATCTAAACTTTTCTAATGGTACAATCAATTTTCAATTTTGAGACCCTGACCTTCTTAACACCTGCACTCTCCAGTTTTTCTACTGGCATCCTATGCTTTAGTCTATTCTTGGAATAAGGGCATTATTCACAAAGAAAGAATGCATTATTGAACTGAGCTATGAAATTGAAGGTGAAAACAGGTGATCAGGGTGACAGAGTTGCAACAGCTCACAAAGTTATCTGCTACTTGCTCGCATCTAACCTGTTACCAATGTGAGAAAATGAATCAGCTCAGGTGTCTCCTTTTTCTAAACCCCAACCTTTCAGTCACTAGATAGTCACACCTTCTTTCCCCCTCCTTTGTTTTCCCACTACCTTCTGTACCTCCTAAGTTTAGTAAGCAACTCCTTCAATTTAGCTTTGTCAAAGTCGCCTCTTTCATTTCCTCCTCCGATCAGGGCAAAGTCTCTCAAGAAGAGGGAAGCAAAGTAAGAGGGGTGTTTTGAGAAGACAGAACATGTTGTAAATGTGAAAATTTCTTTGGCTTCCCTCCCCTTCAAAGATTTTTTTTTTTGCCTATAAGAGGATCTATCAACTTTCCTCTCCTGTTAACACATCATATTTTCTCTCTCTTGTTCTCAGAGAGGTTTCTGTATTAACTATATCCAGTCCTTGCAGGGGAACTTTTTCCCCCTCTTTCCACAATTTTCATGGCAGACATACTCCTTTTACTTGTTTTGCAATTTCTTCCCTGCTTAAAGCAAACCACATCCCCACACTGACACAAAACAAGCATTATGTCCCACTTGCCTCCAACTCTCAAGTCATTTTTTATCACCTTTAAAATTAACTGAAGGTGTTACTATGCTAAATGTGGTTTATTATGATATGGTTTCCTCTTCTCCATCTCAGTGCTTCTCTAGTGCAGCTGAAAAGCGTGGCTGGTATTTCTGGTGACCTGCATACAGGAATGATGGTGTAAAATGCTGACTGCTGTCTTGTGATCAGAGAAGTGACTTGGTACCTCTGCTGCACAAGCACCCAGGAGGTGAAGGACTGCTAGTGGGAGTGAGTGAATGGAAGTAGGTGGATGCTGGCTGGCCCTAATAGACCTCTTCCTTGAGCACATGCAAGGAGAAACTGGTGTTGGACAGACTAACCATCTGAAGATTCTGGATGCTCCAATGTCTGTCCCTTCTGAGGAAAATAAACATTTGTGGGATAAAGAAAGGTTAATACAGGAGGGAGGCTCTTTCTACTAGGAACTGCCTCTTCTCCAGAGCAGGCAAACAGACCAATACTGTGAGAGTGAGTAGAAGGTGGCTCAATGAGTCATGGGAATCTAAATCTTGGGATACATGCTGAGAGCTGTGCTACTTGTCATGACCAGACAGGTACCAGTGTGATGGCCAGGCGGGACAGCACAGGATATGGGATCATGCTGTTCCAGGTTAGTCTGCCAGAGGCTGACTAACCCTCCAGTTGTCACCCAATGGGCAGAACACAGTGAAAACAAAGCCAAAGAAAAGTTCAAATGACTCAGGTAAATTTATGGGTACTTATCCAAGTTCACAGTATAGTCCAAATTTTTGGAAGTTCACTCCTTACGAACTAGTTTGGGCATGGAAAAGTAGCAGAAAGACATATCACTATCTTATATACATAAAAAAAAGGAAAACCAACTAATTTTAAAAACTGACATGATAGAAGGATGGCAATTTATATCCTTCATTTGCAGAATCCCAACCCGGATTTATTATGACCAAGAATATTAAAAAAATTGAATGCAGAACTGCAACATGCAACTTTTAAATCTATGGGGGTTGGGGTGGAGGTGGGGAATAATCACAGACAAATCCAGAACATATTTTTTCTGGTTCATCTCCACATGTAAGTAATTGGTCTTATATTTTACCCACAGCGTAGCAGATAACCTACATTACTTTACTTCAAAATACATATAAAGCATGTTTGGTTCAACTCACCTCTTCCATATGATTGTAACCCCATTAATCTCAGAGAAGCCACTTTCATTGAGATAGTACTAAAGGAAGGAGAATCAGTTTTGACTTTTTTTTTTTTTAGTGCAGAAACAGTAGCTGATTTGGTGGCTCCTCTTTTACTTGGTATACATAGACACTGCAGTGATCACACAGCTCAGGCAGACAGGCTTCAGGGATTCTGCAGCCAGATAATTTGAGTGCTACAGACAGCAGGTATGTTGGCACAAAGTCCAACCAAGGCAAAATTAATTAAGCATTATTCAGCCCCTCAGGCAGGACTCGCAGTTGTCAGTGAATAGCTGACAATAGGTAAGAGCACACCAGCTAGCTAACTTAAAACTACTTAAGTAAGCTGCAGTGATTACAGCATCCTTGGTTCAGAGCCTCATTTATGTGATCCATGAAAAGTAATGTACTTTAAACTTCAGAGCTCTCAAAGCAGCACTTTAATAAGCTCTGCAGTTTGCAAAGAAATTGTACACAAGACACATAGGCCAGAGGCTTATTTAACCTATTGGCCAAATTATTACATTCTTCTTCATGTCATATATTCCAAGGCAGCACAATTTTAAGTGAAATACATATCTTCAGTTTTTTATGTAATCACTGAGAAATGAGCAGAACCAGCATTACAACCTATTTCTCAGAGTTTTTTGCTTGGCAAAAACTTTGATCAAGTACATCAAAGTGAAATGGGGTGGAGCATCAGCTCTGTTGACAGCTCTCTAACCACATCCCATGAAATAATGTAAGAAGACAAACGGAGATGTATACTGCAGCTTTATGGTCACAATAACAACAGTATCTCATGGAAGTCCCTGAGTGTTCTGCATGGTTGAAATGGGATTTCTTCTTACGATTTTTGTCATTAATATATGTTCAAGGAGAAATGCAGTTGCAAGAAAAGACATGCTTGAGACTGCCAAATACTTACTGGTGGCTAATTGCTGGAGAACTTATTCAGGAAAAATCCTCTTAAAATAGAAAACAGTATTTTTAAGCTACTGAGGGCATTACAATATATGATTATTTGCTGAATCAGAAACAATTGGAAGAAAAAAAGTTAAAATGCCAAGGGATTGCTCTTCTGTGCACCTGAGTTTTTATTAGAATCCAATGAAGTTTATTTGGTATTTAATGTAGCTCTTTTTGCTGATTCTTCTTGTGTTCCTCCCCGCACCACCTCCCCCAATTTTCAGTCTTTGTTTCAGATTGACACCCATTCATACAAACCTAAAATGACAGCACAAACCCTTGATTACTGAAAGCCTTCCTTTCTTTGTTTCTTCTGCTTAACTAAATTACTTAAAAATCAGATTTTATTAATGAGCTGCTCAGCATTTAAATAAGCAACTAAATATGGAAAACATAGGACCTGCAAAAAGTCCATCAAATTTAAAAAGAGCTCAGCACATAAATAGAAGCATTCCTTGGCAATAGAGAAAGGAAAGCTTAGATAAATCAGAATTATATATAATACAGTGTCTTAAATGCATTTTTCTTTGTCTGATTTCAAGAGACGTAGCATAAACCACATTATATGTCTTTATGAAGCTGATAATACTTGAGCTATATTATTAACTACATGCACACCTGAAAGTAATAGAGGCCAAACATAAAAAGCATTACTGAAAATTTATCTTCTTTTTTCTCTGTAACATAGCAGCCATATAACAAATTTATAGTAAAAAAAATTAAAATCACTCAGTTTCACATTTTTCTTTGAAGATATATGATACAAAGAATCATTCAAAGCAAACCTTGTAAGCATGTACTACAAGTTGCCTTCATTTGTATTGCCCAAATGATCCCACCTGCCACCAGGATTTGAAATTATAGCACTTACTGCAATAAAACTAGGTGTTGTTTATATACTATATGAATAGTATATGAAAACATCCAGAAGAACTAAGTACCTGTAGGAAAGGGACTTCCCTCACTGCCTACCCTTAAATTAGAAACTTCTACACAGTAAAATGAGTCCTCCTAGAGTAAATAATTCTCAATTGTATTGGAAATACATGACTCCCTTGTAAGCATAGCCTAGGCTAACTTACAAATAACTACTTTTCCTGTCATCAAAATAATAATAAGAATTACAAACACGGCATTGAAACCATTCCCATTCACATACTTATCAAGAAACATTTCCTTGTTTCAAACTGGCTCGATATTACCTTTGTTTTGTCCTTAAGGTTAGCAATCAGGCTGAAAATCAGTGTTAAACAACGGGACTTCTGAAGTAAGCCTATTTCTCAGTACCTTAGTCAAAGCTGCAATTCTCTGAGCCAGTTCAGCCTCCACTTCAGGTAAGGTTTCAGCTTTCCTCATCGTCTGCTGCAGCTTCTGCTCAGCCAGTTCGAGACGCTCTTGCAGCTGCCTGTTTTTGTCTTCCAACTGAAAGCCAAAGATAGATAAACAAGTATAAAAAATAAAAATCAGTATTAGGGATTTCCCTTCCCTTTCTAAAGTATCAGTGAAATGATTGCAAAACTCACTAAGAGGCAAGACAACTCTTAGTGTGGGAGTGGTTACTGGAGAGGTATTAACTCAAGCATGGAACAATGTAGGCTGCCAGTCTTACTACTGATGTGAGGCTCAAGGATCTCACAAAGCTGAATAAAAGGACTTGTAAGATGGCACTAATTAAGATGAAAAAGCTCCACTGATGGATGTGGTATTTATCTGAGCAAAATAATAGTACTGGCACCAGTAAAATGAGAATTTTCTAAATGGAAATACAGTCCATCTTACAGAAAAAATTTACATATGAGCTAAAATGGAAAAGAAGTACAATTCTGAAAGGATAGAATTCCCTGAACATAATTTTCTGAATGAATGGCAATCACATATTACGAAAAGTTAAAACTGACATTTCATTCATTACAATTAAATCTCATTTTACAGGGGTGAAATTGAGTGAGCTGTGATAATTATTAGAGAGAAATAGAAGGACTTTTTATAACTGCAGCATCTTCTGGCCTACTGAGATGCAGCACACAATCAAGATTTTTTAATGGTTGCTGCTTTCTTGTTCAATCCAGGTAATACAAGACAAAATTAAAAAGGAGTGTGATTGTAGATTCTTTTCTAATCCTTCAAAAAGCATGGAAAGCCAGGCTTTTCTCATCTCAATGCTGCAAATCAACTTTAAGTCTGACCATATATAGTCTAAGCCTAGTTGCTTTGATTCCTGCTTTGAGTAGGCAGAACTCTGCAGCACAGCATGACTTTGGCAACAATAAGAACTCAGATACAAGTACCTTACTTTTTCCATCGTTGGGTGGTTTTTTCCCTGACAATTGAAGATACCTCTTAAAATAGTCTAAGGAAGCTGGCAAAAGCTGGAGAGTTCTGATGGTTTAGTTTCCCTGAAGAAGTATCAAATACATATATACACACACAGATACAGGGAGATGTGTGCTTGTGTGTGCAAATATATCTGCATACAATTATAGAAGCAGAGATTATCACATCACACAGGCTAATTTCCCATATAGCACTTTAAATTGTTTAAAGACATGCTAGGAAAAAAAAAAGTCTGATACTGAGGCTGGGTTTGAATGATAGAGTATGATTTATATTCACTTCATGTTTGCTTTCAGTTTATATCATATTCTTCAAATTACAAATCAGTGTTCTATGCTCAGTTTACATTCCAGATTTGGAATCACCATGGAAACAAAGTACCATGAGAGAAAGCTGCACAGTCATGTTATAAGCTTTCTTAAAACATATTCACAGTTAATTTAGCTTTTTAAAATGGTATTTGCACTCTACTCATCTGTAAAATCATTAGAATATACTGTATGCAAATTCTGATCTTTTCTGCAGAAAGGAATTTTTTCAGCTCAAGCTATTTTTTAGAAAATAAAATTCCAAAATTGTCACATAAGAAGCAAAGATATTCCACTACCTAGGGAATAAGAGTGTGTGCACTTATGCAAGACTATCAGAAAACACAGTTATTTTCCAACATTGAAAGTATACCCTGATACATTGAAATTATTGTTCACAGCTGTAGCTGCTAATCCGAAATTTAGAGATGCTGAACAATTTAGGATTTTTTAGATTAACTGGTCTGTTGATTAAAACTGAACAGATTAACCTAACAGAAACCTCTTATAGGAAATTGCCATCAGTTTTCATTGTGCATGAAGAAAAGAAGTGGCTGATGCAGGTGCAGCACCTGGCGCAGGATGGCTTCCTTGTTGGCCAGCTCGTTTTCCAGCTTGTCGTTCATGTCGTGTATGGAGGTGGATTCTCTCTGAGCACTGAGGTAGCGCTTCTCCAGCGTAGTTATTCTTTCTTCCATATCCTCCTTTTGTGCCATTGCCTAATGTGACAGAAAAACCCCCATCAGGAACCATGCAATTAAAATGCTACATAATTTTATACTAGTTTAATTTTCATGCTAGTAGTAGACAGGATTATATTATTATCAGTAGTATATCTTCAGTTGTAAAGAGAATTCTTTGGGATTTCTTGTAGCTATGATACAATCACAGGGTCAGCTAGGTTGGAAAAGACCTTTGAGATCATCAGGTCCAACCTATGACACAACTCCACCTTGTAAATTAAACCATGGCACTGATACTGTACCCAGTCTTTTGTTGAAAGCCAGTGGAACAGGAAGATAACTAATGAATACTAAAATAGATTCTAGACGCCAACCATCCACACATAGTGAGAATATCTGCCTAAGAGATGACATACTGAGAAACATCACAATTTAAGAGGAGGAAAGGGATGGAAATTTAAATTTTACTTTCATTTATTGAGAGAAAGGAATAAATTTCTAGTGCTATTTCTCAACTTAAATTTTCTGTCTCCTATGTTTAAGGGCTTTCATCAGTGCTCAACTTTTGCTGCTCATATACACTGGCCTCTATCAGTTTGCAGTGGATATCAAAGGAACAACAATCAGGAAATATGAGGTGAACATGCCAAATTCCTTACCTCTCTAATGTCTCTCTGATATTTACTGTTCATTTCCTCTGTTTTAATGAGCTCCTTTCTCGTAGTCTCTGCTTCCTGCTCTACCTCTCCCACCCGAGAAGACAGTGCAGCCAAACGCTCCTTCATCTGTGCCATTTCATAGTTTTGCTTTTCCAACAGCTCCTGAAGCTCAACAACTTGACTGGCTTCATCATTGGAGTCTATGGAGCCATTGGATAGGCGCTGTTAATGGAGAAGTGACATTGATTAATTGTCTTTTAATGTGGACTCTAGCTAAAGAATTTCTAAAGAAAAAACTATTTTAGAAATTACGAAAGTAACTAGGAAGGAAAAAACCATTTTCACAGTAGATAAGATAGGTATAGTTGTGAAAAAATAGCAGAACATGAATTCACATATCATTGGATTCCAGAATGTACCATCACAGAGAGATGCAAACACTTGCATTAAGAGCAGAATACTGCACATAAAAAAGTTTAGTTTCGCATTATGACTATTTGAGTACAGATTACAACAGTACTTCTAAAAATCATCAAATTTCTTTCATTGGTTCTTAACTAAACTTACATAGCACTTTAACCTAAATAAAGTTTATATCATTTGCAAAATATACCATGCTGCAGATGGGAAACAACATTAATTAATCACAAACTCAGTGTACAAGAAAATGCTTTCAGTCTGGACAACACACTGGTGAGATTTACATTAGAAACAAGTTCTGCTGAAGTAATTTATGTGCTGCTAAAAGCCTTGGTGTGAATATAGTTATGAAGAAAAAAAACAAAAACAAATCCAAAATTCTGTAACACATGCTGCATTTGAGATATGATCTCAGCAATATGATTTATATTGCAAATGAATGATTTCAGGATAGAAGTGCATTCACCAGCAGGACATGCTGGTATTGCCTCATTACCAGATATTCAAATTAACCTTTTCCAGCATAGGCTAAGCCTATGGTTTCATACAAATTTAATACTCATGTGAAACAAAACAGGCATAAACAACAAGAAAAAAATCATAAATATTTTATTTGACCTACAACACAAAAAAATAAAACCAAAGTGCCTAACCTGTCATTAACTTTCTTGATTATGTAATTTTATCAGCAAAATTTATATTATGAAGCACAGGAGCAAAGTATTTTGTTGTAACTATAATTTTAAACATCATACAGAAATATTGGTCCTAAAAGCTGCTTATTGTTCTTCAGGTGATAATGTGTATAGCAATGTAAATATGAAAAATTCCTAGCAGAGTCTGAGGGGAAACCAGCTTTTGTTAGCACTTTGTATTATTATTGTCTAAATATATCTATATAGAAATCCTCTAGCACATTCTAAGAACATTATTTAATGGCCTTAACTGAATTCTTTTCTCAATCAGACATAAAATGAACCCAGATCAAGATTACCTGCTCTACTGTTTATCAAGTAACTCAGTTACAAAGTTGTATTCTTTATACCACCTAATTATATTTTAGCTATTTTATGTTAGTGCTGAAACATTGTTGATCTACTTTCAGGACACCATGGTAAAATGACCATCGCATATAAAAAACTTATTTACACTTAGTTTGGTATTTTTAAAGTGTTTTATTATTCTGCTTGAATCAAAATGCAATTGCACTGTGATTCAAGCAGAATAGCATATGTAGCAGTCACAAATGAAATAGTACTCAAATACTCAAACAAGGATAAGACAGCTAAACCATCATACTCTGAAAATTTTGAAAATTCAAGATAAAGATTTATCTATGACAATTATAATCTCTTTTACAGTTACAATCTTGTACAGCAATTTTAGCAGTTTTCACAGGTTAGCAAATTTTATCTCATATGGAATTTGCCCTGCAGCTCTCTGAAAAGCAGTCCAGAATGCTACAAAGTTATAATAAGCCAAATATCAAATCTCAGATGCAATAAATGGCATGTGTTCATGTACCTTATGTGACACAAACCGTGGTAATTATGAAATGGCAACCCGTGGTACCTGGGAGTACATTCACTGCAAGAGAAGTATTCTCTTCTCATTAATTAAAAGCTCATTAAGCTTTTTTCTTTAAGATATGAATAACTAAACCTCATATAAATTAAATCTGAAGAACAAATTTTTTCTACTAATTTACTTAATATCTGAGATTACTGGAAAGACAAGTGATATTGCAGTTACAGTTTGTCTCTCACCACTAAACCAATGCTGTGATCGACAATTATGTATGCAGGTACTTTGATATATGCACATTAACTTCCCTCTTAGTTCTTTGAGGAACTCTTTTCACAAACTGTTTTAATTCTAATAATTGTTCAGCCTTGCTTTAAATTTTTCTTGTATTCATATATAGAGCTGGTTGGCATTTAAAATTTCCAACTTACTAAAAACATCAACATTTTAGTTTTCCTTAGTAAGATCAGGATTTTAAAAAAGCTTTCTGTAAAGACATAAATAAAATTTTTAAAACTCAGTTTAAAATCTGGTATATTTTGAATTTTGAAGCATACTTTGGAAGTTTACCAAGGGATTTTAACTGACATTTTGTCACTTTAATGCCTTGTTATTATTATATGATATATCCATTACATGGGTACATCACAAACAGCAATCACTTTAAAAGACCACAGGTAGAAAGCTATTAAGTATTAATTCAAGAAATAACTGATATAACATTCCTCAGTTTTTTAAGGAGGGCTTTTATCAACAGTTATGGTAATAATTCCCCTTCTCTCCCCCACGAAAATAGCTTGAACAAGAATATGAAAATATACTGTGTCAGTAGAAGCAAATGGCATTCTACAGATGGTGATTCCAATTCACTTTCTGAATTAGTGAAAGGAGCAGGAACCTCCGCTTCTCCAGAGAAATTTTCTATGGAATAAGCTGGAAGGACAGAACTGCAGCATCTTCTCTATTATCAGTTTTATGAATAATGTCCATGTTTGATTCTTTTTCTTGTTCGTTGTCTCGCTGAATTTTTTAAATCTAGTTGAATTTTTTTTGTTTGATGGTATTTAAGGAGCTTCTTGTTGCTGATGCTGTCCATCAATTGCAACACCTTGCAATTAATAAATAAATTTCAATGTTGTTGCTGTATATTAATTACAATCCTTTGTAAATAAACTACTAGTTGAATGTTTGAAACAATGAAATCAAATCGATCTCTGCTAATTATTACCTGAAGCACTACAGGAAAACTTTTCAGAAAAGCATACTCAAAAAATTTCAAAATAGACATTCTTAACTATCATAACCCTATGCTACCCCAAATGGCCAAAAATGAAAGAAATAGTGTCAAATTAGTTGGGGTGGTGAAAAAGAAAGTATTGGAAGTAATCTGAAATGATTAGGAAATCTTTAAAGAAGGAATGATAAAGAAAATTTTCTAACTGGTCAAAACATTCTAGTAGAGAAAATAAAAAATGTACATGGTCCCTAGATCTGTCATAGAAGTTAATCATCCAGATGAAATCTTCAACAAATTTTAGGATGCTGTCTATCAAAAGTGGTCATGAAAAAACTACACATGGACACACTCCTTAAGTTCAATTAGTTCTCAGGAAAGAATCTAAGACCAATGGCTACTTTTCCTCAAAAAAAAGAAATGTGGCAAGCAGCTCACATGCTTCAATGCTTTGAGGGTTTTTTGCTAACTGGTTTACCCAACATAAATAGTCCATCTGTTTCTATCACATTTACTTATTGAGACTTCAATGCTGCAGAAGCGGCACCATCACGAAATTCGCCCCTCATCTTTGCTGCCTTCTACAGACGTGGCAGGTGCACACAGCTGCAGTGTGGTGTGTGCTCACCTGCTGCACACACTGTGAGGCCTCTGGCCTCTGCTCCAGCCCCTTTCCACAGCTTCTCAGCCACATGAGAAATCTGGATGGCATCGGACTGAAAGGCTCAAGAGAAGCGTAAAACATCTTCTCCTGCGCTAGGTAAGAGCAAACAAAGGTTTATGAGCCCTGACATCTCTACCCAGCAATGCAGTACTTGTATCCCTCCTCTCATGGGAAGAATGTGGACTTGCAACAGCAAGAGGATGCCTGTTGTGGGTTTTTCTAAGCTAGGATTTTTTTTTTTTTCTGTTACATCAGCATATCACCACAGTAGATAAATAACTGATATTGCATAAATAACATGGTTGTTACCATGGGTTTTAAATATACTCTTCCTCCATACAGAAATCCTTTACACTCACTCAAATACAGTCAAACAAGTTAGGAGGAGAAACAAAAAGGATGGAATAATCATCAAGTAAGTCTGATAACAATGATGGTACTAACTATAACAGGTGACACACTGCATAGACAGGGATGAGGGGATAATAGGAATTAAACAAGAAATATCTGGGGGAGAAGTAAAATTTTAATTTCTTAAGGTCTGTGGAAATGGAGGAGGAAAGTAAATGTTCCCTAGCACTGAAAAGAATGAAAAGGAAAATAACATTGCTGGAACATGGTTTTCTTTCTTTCAAGATCCAAAAAGCACAGCAGTAAGACAATCTGCTGCTCACATAGGAGTGTCAGCAGGGAGAAGGACAGCAAATTGGAGCATTACAAATAACCATAAATCCCCCCTATATTGCTGCTGCTCTCTACATGAGATAATAAAAGGGAAAGCAGCTGCAGACTAGGCTACTAGAAAAAAAAAACAAGAAAAAAAGGAACAAAGTGTAAAAGAAACACCATGATAAATTGGAAATTAAGGCTAATCTGGAATACTGTAGTCTTTGTTAATCTAACTCATACTGCCCTTTCAATTAAACAGTAGCAAAATAACACTGGAGGCAAACTAACTGGAGTTACACGTAAGGTAAAATAATAAAAAAAACCCCAAAAGACCAGTAGGGACACCAGTTTACAGAAGTTTGCAAAAGAAATGGTAAAATTGTCCCAGGTTATATAGCAAAGTTCTTTTCCATTTTATTCTGTAGAAAGAACTTATGTTCAATTAAATATGTGCTGAAATGTACATGAAAACCTAATTTTTTAAAAGGAAATCCCAAGAACAGTAAAAAAGCACCTCCAGGTGGTATTTCCTCTCCAGCTGTAAAACATCTGACACAAAATATTTGGTCTAAATACTATCCACCAGTAATTAATTACATATTTTGTGCTAGACTTTAACCTCAGAGAGTGGTGAGAAGGAAACCAATAAGATCTCATGAGGTTATCTCTGAACAACCTGCAGCAGGGACAAGACTCATTAACCTGACAGAACTCCTCATTTGTGCCTCTTAGTTTTGGTTGTACAAGCACAGGTGATTCACAGGATGTCCATATGCACAAGAGTTTCCATGTCAGAGAACTAAATTAAATTCTGTCTCACCATAAGGTACCTTTGAATAATGGAAAGAAATCTAAAAACTCAGAATTCTGGTCTTTTAGAAGTCCTAGAAGAAACAAGTATTTTCATGGTGTAAGCATTGGGTTGTGTTGGGGTTTGTGTGTATGTGTATTCTCCCTTTTTATTTGTGGTTTTGTTTATTTAAACCATAAAATATTGTGTCTTATGTCTACTCTTTATTAGGACACTCTCTAAATGGTGAATAACAATAACTGACACTTTTTTAAAGGAGTATTGGCAAGTTGATTGCACCATAAATCCCTTTTGCACCATGGTCCTCACATGGAAATCTGGAAAATTTTGTCCCAAATCCCAGGAGAAAAAAGATTTTTTTTTTTTTATTTTTAGCTTTGTAATGATGGAGATGCTCCTTTCAGCTTAGAAAATCTGGTAATGAAGGCCACATCATCAGAAATAGTTTACTTCACAAGTCAAATAAACTTCTCTGAATTCTATAGTATGGGAATATAAAACAGTAAGTAAAACAACCACCAAGTTAAATTATACAGGTCATTTACTTTTATGAAAGCAAGAGTAAAAATCAATGCTGCTAACAGTAAGACTTACTGATGCTGTTTGAGAGGTAAGAATAAATAAGTTAGCAGAGGATGCTTTTGACTATAGTGTAGAGTTCTTCCACCCCATTCCATTCAAATGCCCCATGCAAAACATTCAAAAGAAACTGATACTAACAGAGACACCTTGCTATGCCATAGACCAAACCCAAAGCACAGCTAAACAAGCAAAACCAGCATGATCATCATCCATGTAAGCAGCACACAAACCAGAGTATTGGAAAGCTATGCCAAAACCAGTAGCATTAAACCTAAGCTGTCACAGTCATTTCTAAGTGGTTGATGGCCTCTATATTTGAATATTATTCTACTTCTCTAGGTTGTTTCACACATTTTGGTCTGTGTCAGGCAGTAATCTGATCATTAGAGGTCTCCTCTTCAATTACTCTGAATTGTCTCCAACCTCTAATTAGCTATCAATTACAATATTCTCTCAACTGAAATTTTTCTTCCCTACCCCACTACTGATGCAAAAATAGCTACCTTCTCTAGCACTTTCGTCTCTAAACATCCTCACTTTAGTGATCTTTCTACTTAGCCATCAAAAGACTCCTAGTTTGTTACTAATTTAAAGATCTAGAATGTCTGTTTCCTGATCAGCTTTCAGTTCTTATTCATCTTTCTGATGCCTGTGATCATCTGTCCCAGTTTAGTCCTTTTGCAAAATGAGGGATGGGAGGGTGTTCACTTGATGGGTGGGCATTTTTTTTTTTCTTGCTGCTGGTCCCTTCCAAAATGCCTGCCTGTTTCTCTTTTACACCATTAGAAGACTTTCTCAGCTCTCAAAGACAGAAATCAGTTACTGCTCCTTTATTTTGAGGGCTATCTAGCTGTTCCAACCAAACTACACACACAAAATCAATTCTCATTTGCTTTGACTAGCACCTTTTTCTTAGTAGCCTCCCCATTCTACCATTAGAAATTATCTCCTGGCAACTCCTTGCAGTAAATCAGCCAGCAAAGGTCAGTCAGCCTTGCTGACATCAATGCTGTCAGCTATCACAGTACTTGAAATGTGAAATTGCCTCTTTAAGGCTGTGTTTTAACAGGCTTAACATGCAGTAGCATATAGGGGTTTCTAGCAGGTAAAAAGGAAAGGAAACTTGTATGAATGAAAGGCACACTAATTTATATGAAACAAGCAAAGAATTGCTTTCTTGACAAAGATCTGAGAAGTCTATTGATTTATCATTTAAACTATGCATAATTAATGCAGCTCTGTATGCTACAGTGTGAAGCACTAAGTATTCGTAGTCATGCAGCCAAACTAAACTATTAAGCAGAACAGTACTTACAAAATACTTGCCTAGACTCTTCCTGAAAGAACACTGCATACTATCCTCAGATTCATGAAGGCTTCTAATCCCAGCTGCAGCTTTTACCCATGTTTCCTTTCACCCAATACTCCTCACCTCCCCAGGTGTGTCAAGCCATCAACCTTCCTTAAGCCCCCCTCAGAACATGATTCTTTAATTAGCTTCATCAATATTATTCCAGAAAGATATTATTTAAAACCAGAAAGATATCTGCACTGGTTGTAAAGAAACTCATAATCTGTTTATGAAATGTATTTTGTATTATTTCTCTAATGTAGAATATATGGCTTTGGGGCAAGAATCACAGCTCCCGATATTTTTTATACATCACATTTATACATAAGCCCTTCCTTCACTCCTTTCTCTGCCATTTCACTATGTTGTCAGTCGAAAGATTTTTTTATTTATTCATTCAAAACAAAGGAGTGTATGTGATATAAACTTTTTTCAGTAAAAGCTGAAACTGGAAGTTTTCTGAAGATTTCTATTAATCATACAAAAACATGCATCTGAAAATCCAAAAATAATCAAGTCCAAAACCCAGAACAGATTCTGATGATTGCTCTGAAAGTCATTTGCTACTTTTATTAAAAGTGTTTAGATTTGCACACTGAACATTTTAGCTCACTGGGTTTGCCTTGGCAAAACACCTTTTACTCCTACAGAATACAATGCCTACAATTTTTTGCCAATGTTTTCACAGATTTTTACATTCGTAACTTACTGATTTAATTTTGAACATTTGATTTAATTATTGTAATATGTTAGTGTTATGAGTAAGATGAAAAAACCATGATTCTTAAATAAGTTCAATGTGACAGCCAGAGGTTTTTTATAAAGCAAAGTAGACCCAGCTGTTTAGCTCTTGCAAGAAGTATAGAAGGCTCTGAATTCCTCATAAAATGTAGCATCTGGTCTTCATGTAGCATCATGGCACCAGAAATATCAGGCTGTTTCACCTCTCCTGGTATATGTATCTGCTTCCTTTTGTTTCTGGAATTGTTTTGAAGGGAATTACCAATTTCTGTTGGTAAAACTGCCCTTACTATAGGTAGGACCAGTGTGCTTCCAAGGACAAACACCCTGATTTACACTTCACCTAAATACTTAGCTTTTGTGCCTTCAGTGTAACAGAAATCCATGCTGAACTGGCTTTCTCAAGCAGGAAACTTTTTGATACATCCATGGCATCTTTGAAATGGATGTAGTCATAGTCAATGGGTGTAGTCAATAGTCATTTCTCCAGGTAATTAATCTCTGATAAAACTCCATTGACTCATCAAAAGAACTATTGCAATGCTTTTTAAATATTTGAATTAAAATATCTGGAACCTAATTTAGGAATATTCTCCATTATGAGAGGGAAACAAGGAATATACAATTACAGCTGAAAGGGATAATGCAATGGTGGACATTCAAGGTGTACAACTTCAGAAGATCTCTTTTTCAAAGCAACTTTAATGCTTCCTAATTTTCCTAATGATCATTTCAGAAAATACTGTTTTACTGAATAATTCAACTTTCATGGTTCTTCAAGAAGCTGAAATAAATACCTGTAGGAAATAATTAACTTATTTTAAAACAAACTGCTTATTCACAGTATCTTATTTCTGGCTGTTCAGTCCCATCATTGCAGCATCCCTAGTTGCTTCCCTAGATTTCCCAATGGACACCTTATTCACTGGGAGCTCTCTCTTTCCTGGCTTTTGCCTGTGGGGAAATCAGGCAATTGTCCTTAGAGATTCAGTGAAGGATCTGGGTGGCAGCAAGCCAGATCTAAGTAGGAGAATATCTGATAACAGAAATGGTTGCATCTTAATTCCCACAGCAGGTGATCTTTGTCAGGTGTTCTTTAAAACAATTTTTCAAAGTCCTTTAAAGCTCTTCTCTGTGCAAGTTGGCCTGTTTGCAAGTTTCTATATTTTCTAGCTTTTAAGTTTCTCTTTCCTAAAGGATAAGGAATTGATGATGGCCACCAATGTAAATGTAGAAAGGTGCAGAGCAGCTCATGCAGAGGATGTGAATTAGAGTGCACTGGTTGATCTGGTGTCAATGCAGACTCCTCTTAACTCCCTACCCAGTAGGCTTTCATTACCATAAGGAGCAAAAACCTTTATTTCAGCTTAACCCAACCAATCTAAATAGTTTTTATTAGGAAGCATAGATGTTTTCTGGACATAATATTCTAGAAACATTCATTTAAAAAATGATGATATGTTATGTTGGATTTCATTCTTCTCATTAGTGCTGAAATATGCAGATTTCTTAAAGGATGGCTAGTCTTATTCCTACTTAGTTCTGCTTGTAAGCCATGAACCTAATGGCTCAAAGCAGAAGACATGGCTTCATCAGAAGCCATGTCTTCTGATTTGAGCCATTAGGTTCAAGAAAGTGGGAAATCAGAGATTTTTCAACAGTGTAGTTGGGTTTAAAAGAACAACTGAGTGGGGTGAACACTGTTGATCAAAATTTCACAGATGTGTCTGTGAATAAGATTTTGAGGGAAAGTGTAGCTGAACAGCATTTGTTTACTGTGTGTTTCTCAACCATATAGATTACTTAAAGGAAAATACACATAAACTGCAAAATGTGTAAAATTAATGCCTGCACTGTGAGTGCTCAATTGTAAATTGGGTTGACTATAAAATTAATAATGATGACAGCTATTTTTTCTAAGTATGATTTATGCCACTGTTCATCATATGGCATTACACAAAAATGCAGAATTAGAGATCCAAGCAGCTCTGAATGAAATGAGCTCTACTCATTTCAGCTGTCTGCCAAATGTTATGTTGTGCTATCATTTTAATTTATTAATTCTGAAGCAAGAGAGGAAGATGCTCAATTTGATTTTTATCAATGTGGAAATCTAAGGCTAAGGAGAAAACCTTTTTTACTGAATCAGTCTCTACATTTTGTTCTCTCTCAGCATTAAGCAGCAAATACTTAGCCTGAATTCTACATACCTATTTCCTACTGAAGGAGTCCTAAGTAGCTCCTCTCTATATGAGCATGGACCCAAATTGGAATAATATCTATAGGCAGCACAGAGCAAAATTGCTTTTTCTAGTTTTTATGTCTCTGCTACCCTCTTAGGGTCTCTTTTCTTTCAGGAATGTTTGCATATACAGCCTTCCACACGTAATGCCAGTACACCTTGTCCTTCTGTATGTAGCATACCACAGATCACTCAGCAGCATATAGTACTCATAACTGTAGCATAATGCAAACAATTCAAGAAAAGTTAGTTATAAGCTATGGATCTAACTCAATACCCTATCAAAGAGCAAGGACCTATCCATTTGCATTTGTGTTCCATTTAAACAAGCTCATATTTTTTCATATTGGTTTCAGTAGGCAGACAATACTCTAAGTGGACATCCCATAAAATATTCACATTACTAAAATCTAAAGCCTGATTATTTATCATATGGATTGTTAGATTTAATGACAACTAACATTTTTATACCTTTTCATGAACCTTTTGCCCTGGCTCCATTCCTTCAATATGCTCTGACTCAGCAGACCCTTCCCCAGCTGCCATTTTCCTTTGAATGTGTGCATTTTGTTCACGCAAAGCTACAATCTGCAAAAGAAAAAAAAATAAGTGGTAAATATACATAAGAAACCAGAAAAATACTGAGCAGGCAATTTTTAAAGTCCATTAACAATTCAATCCTATGTTGGCCATCCGTAGTATTTGCAAAATTAGGTCATTATATGCAGAGAGGCTTAAAACTCAAGCATACTAACAATATCTTAAGGCCATTAAGGATGCAAAGGAACAAATGACATGACAGTCAACACTGTCTTGTCTTCTACCCTGCTTTTGTGGTAGGACACTTTTTTTTAGCTTGAAAGATGAAACAGCAGTTAGCCATTGATTTTTTTACACATTGAGAACAAGACTTACTCTTTTATCTAGAATTCAATGAATGCCAAACTTGTGCTACAGGAAAACAGTAGCAAGAGGCAATGAATCAAACCCAGGTGGTGTAAAATAAAAGTGCTAGTTTTCTGTCAGCCTCCCATCTGTTCGTAACAGCAACATACATTTTACGTGGTTTTTGTCAAGAAAAGCATGTACGTTAACACCCTCTACTACTCACTGACTCTCTTAGCACATATAAAAGTAGGTTTTATCATATTTAAAATATTGGTTATTTATTGGTAATACTACTAAAATTCCCATGCAGCTACCGGAAAATGTTTTCTCTCTGGCTTTGTGGCTTACTCTCAGGCAATAATCAGCATAGAAAGATTTAGGTCCTAATTTTTTTTTTACGTTGTATACTACAATAAGCTGGAAGAGCTGGCTAATATGAACAGTAAATTTTGTTAAATTGCACAGTTAGATATCTCTGTATTGTTCTGCTTTTATGAGCACATACAGTAAATGGTTTACCTGATGAATAACATTATGTATTAAACACAGTAGAACACTGGTAGGATGCCAGTTTTGGAAAGCTGGTGTAAATTTAAAGGCTTCTGTCACTATATTTTGTCTGCATAGGTCCTGAGTCAGAATCACCCTAAAAGACTGTTCTGTCCTAGAACACAAAGGCATGGGGTAGGAAGGAGAATTTTAGGTAATACTACCTGGTAACCATGTGCAGCAGCCAAGAGTTTGTGCAACATTTATTAAATCAAATTAAGTTAAATTTAGCTCTAATTGACATCAAGATAAACTTACTTTGATGTGAATAATTTAATTTCAATTTGAAACATTTTTTTCAAATCTGTTTAAGTTATATTTAAGTGCTTATTTTAAAGACCATTTGAATCACTCTTACATCTCACAAAATTTGAGATGTAAGAGCACCACTTTAAACAAGTCTTCCTTAATATAAATGTTGAAAATTTCTGTAATATCAGATTCTGATGAGCAGGCTGATTCACTGCTCACTAAAAATTCCAAGTTACAGCCCCTCTAGAAGTCATATACTCCCCCTGATATAAGTGCCAAGACCAAGACTTGAAAGCAAAATTTAATCCAAGCAATTATAGGAAACTACAAAAGTGGGATTTAAAACTGAGACAATCTGTGTCTTTGGGGGTTGTACAAATACAGTGAACTTTAAAACACTTTGCTTAAATAAGAGAATTATATCTGTCTCAAGTAACAGAAAAAGGACTGGTGTAATCTCATTAGCATAGTCTTGCTTTTTACACAATCAGTAATTCAATATTTTTGGCTTGTCTTTTGAATAGTTTCACTTATTTTTCTTTATGGTTCAAACAGTTCTCAAATCAAAACTACTGAAACTTTGGCTTCCAACAAACAAAATTAGCCATCAATTAGTGCTAAAAGATACCTTCAGGTAGGCTAAGTTAGATACTTCAACAGACATATTATAGAATTTTGACTGATGTAGAGCAACTACACATAATATTAAAAAATGCAAAATCATAGGATATATTAACTGAGAGGAATCAATATAGCTGACTTTTTCATATGATAATCTTTTGTTGATCCATTAAAAAGCAGAGATCACTATGCCTTCATTTTGAATTATCACCTGTATCTACACAAATCCTTAACAGGCCTGTAGCTGAATAAGAATACTCTTTAAACACTAGTGCAAAAAATTATCATTTTATAATGTATTTGAAAGAGTTTAATTTTTCTTAGCCTCCATGGGTCTTTAGGTACCACCACTTTCAAAGTAAGTAAATAAATAAGAAAAAAATCCATTGTCCCTTTTAGATGACAGGCAAATAAAGTAATACAATATTGTGTATCATTATTTGGAGGGATTTTCTTGATTTTTCAATGCTTGGGAACAAACACTTTGCCAAAAATCCATCCCTGTTAAACATTATGGTTTCAATGATTTTATTACTGTAATGAATGCACAGCAAATATTTACAGGAAGAACAAAGAGTTTGAAGTCTGGCACATTGCAGAAGTTTCAGCTCTTGCATAGTCAGATAACAGATCTAAACTGTGAAGAACAACACAGCTAAATTGTTTTCATACTGGTTCTATTCTTGATTTAATGAATATATTAAGGCAAAATAAGCGCTCCTAAGGAAGCACGGAAATTCATCAGTGTCTTACAAGTAAATTTTTGCTTTTTACTTTGTTGAAGAAAAAGTTTTAATTGCTGTCATACTCATTTTATTACTTTTTACTGATTTAACTTTCAACAATGTGCAATTTTTTGCAAATGTGCTCATTTAATCACTGAACCATTTGTGTAACATTTTAAACAGGTTGCCAAAACATGAAAGACAGGTTGATGATCTGGGTGAAGAGACAGATGACTAAGTTTTTCCCAGATAGACTCCAAAACCTCTTAAATTCTAATGATCATTACAATAGCACACAGCAATAATAGCAGAGATCTAGGTAAGCAAATGATTTTTCAATGCAGATAAAATTTTGTAATAATATTTTTGAGAAATGCCTGTCTATTCTACTGATGTTTTTATGTTTATGCCATCCAGCTAAAAACATCTACGACAAAACATGTCCATAGACAGCTTTCCAAGTACCTCCATACTATCTGACCTCTAACGTTAAATTCCTAATGGTTTTCATGCTATGCTCTGGTTTTGGAAAATAAAAGGATTCTTTAGGATGGCATCATCTTTAGGATGGCTGCTGAAAACAATCAAAATACCCCCCTCCCACTCCCCTGCCCCAAGACAGATTAATAGAAAATAAATGTGGATAAATATCATTAATCTATTTAGGATTGTTGTACCCAAAACTGGACAATCAACCTAAATAAATGCTGAAGTCCAAATTCCAAGGGACTAAAATGTGATCAAATACATCACATTTTTGTCCTTATCAACATCTGCTTGTGAATCTCAAATGATTATACTCCATTTCTACAATCACAAACATTATTTTCCTATTTAGCACACTTCATCTGGACCACAGTAGCACCTTTCAATGTGACTCTAAACAAGAGTAAAATTTCAAGTCTCTCCCCACTTGAGTCTAAAGAAAGTAAGAAAGTTTACATTTGGCTCTCTGCTTTCTTTTCCAAGCTCATTCAGCAGAACTGAAAAGTTCTTTTTTTTTTCTTGATTGAGAAAAATGAAGCAATTATTGTCAGTTTAAGAACAAAATGTGGAGTATTACTTTTCTAGTTGGACCTTTCTAACTTTTGTAGCTTAAGTCCATGAAAACACCCCCTAATCTAAAAATATTCCTTCAGCTTGTTCTCTTCTGACAGGCATATTGATCTTCAACATTCTTCTTGCTTTTGCATGTTGTTTTTATGACTCACAAGGCACATCAAAACCTTAAAGAATTTCCATTGATTTTGATTCTATCTTCTAGATGTCAAAGGTATTACAGAACAAATGGCAGTTTCAGAAGCCCTACTCTGTCATAATAATTCTGGACATAACCTTATACAAATTCTGCCTTTCTGTCTCAACTAATAAATAATTTCAACATTCCTAAAGCCCACCTTTTTGATATTAAAATTTTGACAAATACCTCCACTATAATACCCCTATAAATTCCCTCTAAATTAGCAGAATTTGTGTTCATTGTCTACAGACACCATTGAATCATGGTTTTTTAAAATGTTAGGATTCAGCAATTCAGACTCAAAACTTGAACTGGTCTCCATTTCCATAAATGGCCAAATCTACATATGATGCCTATACACTTAATAGCCCGAATCCAGGTGCTAAGGCAATACTGATTTCAAACATTAAAATACAGCATAGAACAGAAGATGAATACATAAGCCAGTACTGATCTGAAGAAGTCTCTCATCAGACACAAAATGAGGCAGGAAAAGCACTACTCTACATGTTTACTTTGGGTATATTGCAAATTAATTAATTTAAAATTATTTAATAGGTGTGAGATCAAAATCCATTTCTAAACATACAAAATCCTAAATGAACAGGTACCTCTGGTGCTGAAATTTGTTTGAATGGTCATTTTTTACCTCATTACAGTTTCAGTCTTCAGGCAATTACGTGTGCTAGGAATACGTAATATACTTTTCTACATAGTGATAAGACAAAGCAGGATGCCCTTAAACTGAAGGAGGCCTGGTTTAGCTTAGATCTTAGGAAGAAATTCTTTCCTTCTTATAAGGTTCTGGTGCCTCAACACTTTATGAACAGTTTTCCCAGAGAGACTGTGGCCTCTCCATCCCTGGAGGTGTTCAAGGCCAGGTTGGATGAGGCTCTGAGCGACCTGGTGCAGCAGAAGGCATTCCTGCCTGTGGCAGGGGAGCTGGAACTACATGATCTTTAAGGTCCCTTCCAACTCAAATCTTCCAACTCAAACCTTTCTGTGATTCTGAGATTCTATAAAAGCAATGAAATTATTTTAAGCTTTTGAAAAGCTGTTTTACATAAACTTTTCCTATCTTAAACCACTGAGTTTGTTTATGTCATCTTCTGACACTGAAACAAACCACAGTATGGTTCAGTATTGTGGTCAAATGAACTGCACAGGACTGAAGATTGGCTACATACACAGCATTTCAGAGAGGGAACACAAGATGCTCTTCAGGGTATCATAAATAGCACATTCTGATTTCATGAACACAACTCATAGATCCACACAGTCTTTGGAAACAGCAGACAAAAAGGAATCTCCAAAAATATTACTTTAGTTTTGAAATGCTTTAGTTTTTCCATTCAGAAACGCAGATTCTGAGCTTTACAACCAGGTATGTTTAAAAGGGCAAATACAGAATTTGGGGTCTATTTTCATAATTGCTAGGAGTTAATATAACTATGGAACATACAACATTGTAATCAACATTAGCTATACTTCAAGGGAACAGAATAAAAGAAAAAAATATTTTCAAACTGAAAAAAAATAAGCTTGGAAGGCAGGGAATGAAATCATCAGCCCTAACAATGCACTTTGGGCTCACTTTGGGGGAAAAAAAATATTTATTTTCTTTAAACTTATCACTCTGTCTTCTCCCACATTCAATGACATAAACCAAAAAGAATCAGTCAATTTTCAAGCTTTTTTTTGGTGCTTTTTTAGCACAAATTTCACTTTTAAACTAAAGACTGACAACCTCTCAGCTAGGTTTATTTTCTATTTGCCTGAAATTTCAGTGTATTTTATTGCTATTTAGGGGTCAGCTTTCTAGAAACGATACACAATTGAGTCCTTTAATACCCGTCCTAACATATCAAGAAAAATACTCCTTTATTAAAATAAAAAAAAACTTTGTGAGTTATGAGTAATACACATCTTCAACATATTTACATAATTAATTTGCCCTTTTTGAGATTTCTGATCTTTTATTAATATTGCTGTTTAGCTTTCATTGTTATGGAGAAATATTAATTGTGGTGAAATCATCCTCATGAGGGAGCCTTGGAGATCAGACAATAGTAGAAAGACAGTAATGAAAACAAATCTTCTATGTTTGTGGGTAGGTAGCACACTGAACTCCAGCCTTCAGTTACACATATTTTACAGCTTAAGTCTTTATCTCCTATGCTCCAAATTCTGTCAAAGACAGCTAAAACCTCTTGCTTCTGCAGCTTCTGGCACATCTTGGTTATTTTATTCTTACAATCTTGATGTTGGCACTGCTCTCTGCAATCCTGCCTGTATGGTGGAGAGCACTTTCAGACCCTGCTTTCATGTTGCTGAAGCACCCATAATGAATGACAACAGGCAAAAATGACTGCAAATGCTGAGTCTGCAGCAGATTGCTGATTTTAAACAGAAAACATGGAAATGCTAACCCCATGGTCCTTTACTGCTGATGGCCTGTGCTTGTGATGACTATTGACAAGGTCCTGGCTATCAGTGCTTTATTGGACACGCTCCTCAAGGTCCCTGGTGTTGGTGGCAGGGGTGCTGTGGCCCAGGGGTGCTGCACAGCTGTGGCACTCAGCTGGCTCTAGAAGGGCACTGTACAGCTGTGGCACTCAGCTGGCTCTAGCAGGGCACTGACTGTACAGCTGTGGCACTCAGCTGGCTGCAGCAGGGCACTGACTGCACAGCTGTGGCACTCAGCTGGCTGCAGCAGGGCACTGACTGTACAGCTGTGGCACTCAGCTGGCTGCAGCAGGGCACTGTACAGCTGTGGCACTCAGCTGGCTGCAGCAGGGCACTGTACAGCTGTGGCACTCAGCTGGCTCTAGCAGGGCACTGACTGTACAGCTGTGGCACTCAGCTGGCTGCAGCAGGGCACTGTACAGCTGTGGCACTCAGCTGGCTCTAGCAGGGCACTGCACAGCTGTGGCACTCAGCTGGCTGCAGCAGGGCACTGCACAGCTGTGGCACTCAGCTGGCTGCAGCAGGGCACTGCACAGCTGTGGCACTGCACAGCTGCAGCAGGGCACTGGCCGACCGCAGCACCTCCTGCACCATCACTGAGCCCTGACTGCATCTGAACTCAAAATGTCTGTCAGCAGGTGTTTTTGTACTTTGAAAGTAGTAATACACTAACATTTCAGGCTGGTAATGAGGCAGTAGGGTTTACTAGTCTCCTTTGCTTCATTAGGAATTCTGGACCAAATTGTTCCTGGGTAAATACCTGTCTTGTGCTATTACACCTACTCCAGAGCATGCTCCATTCATTTCTGTGGCAGCACTTGGAAAACAGAACAGGAGCAATTTAAAGCAATGGTGCAGGTGCTATTGTGAGGAAGAGTACCTGTCAAGATTTTTCACAGATTACCAAGTGCATTTAAGTATGTTTTCTGCAGAAACCCTTATCAAAGTAAACAAAAAATGTACAACTTTTGTCACAAAATTTGTACGAAATACAACACAGAGAAAGAAATGTCTTTTACAGAGACTAGCACAATAGAAAAACAGTAACAAGTATCAATTACATGGTTGAATTATATTGTGTATTTCACACCTGCTGACTAATTTCTCTTGCTTTTCTTTTTTTTCCTTACCAAGCTCAACAAAATAGTAGCAACCCCCTTATTCTTCCATTATTACTCTAACAAAGACTAGTATTCAAAATCTCCAGAGTTCATTGGTAGGGTCTAATTTCCAGCTTGTCAGAGCTAAGGATGGATTTGGGAGAGATGTTATAATGTTTATTCTTTTCAAAAATATACAAGTTATTGAAACATGTATATGTAATATGCATGTATATATTTAATATTTATGTAAATATATACACAGATATTTGTACCTCTAAGACTATGTAGTTGCTCTTAGTACATATTTAATTAAAAATAAAATTAATTTAATTTGAAATAAAATAAACCCCCTGTTTAATGTATATAATTCAGTCTGAAAAACACTGCTCTGTTTAAAAAAGAGTGTGTTTAGCTATTTGCACTGCAATCTGTTCTCCTCTTTTTGTTACACCAATATATGTCCCTATGAGTAAAACCAGTCTTCCCCAAATTAAATTTTTGTATTCTTTGTCTGCATGTTGTCACCTAGAGATTTGAGATTGTTTAGGCTTATTTTGACTGGACATGTCTGTTATGAAAACCACTATTCTGCATGTATATCCAGTTTTATCACATTTTCCTATACAGTGTATCTGTATTAAAATCAGTATCTCTGCTACTGATTGTAGAAAACATGAAAATATACAACAGATAAATAGGATATGAGAAATACCCAGAAAGGAAATGAACCTTATCCTAGAAGTACAATTAAACAATATCAAAGCCATGATCTGCCTGTACAAACTGAAGAAATCCCAACTTAAGTTTCATTCCCATTCTGTTGAAATTGAATCTCAGTAGAGTAACAGTCTGTATTTCAAGTATTAAAACCAAATGTTTAATTTTAGTCAACATCTCAATACATTTCAACAACATTTCTACTGGTAGTAATTTTTTTCCCCAGGTTTTTCCAGAGAAGATCAAGGATATGGGCTTCTCTGATACAAATTTTATCTATTTTTTAATTACAAAGGAAAGTCCTAGTATCTGGAATTTCTAAAACAATGTTTTTTTCCTAGAATTATTGCAGAATGTAATCTAATATGACAGCCTTTTCTAATGCAGAGGAATGATACATTGTTTTTTACTTCTTTTTGTACGTAACCACATATTCTACATGTTTAAAGGTGTTCAAACCACACTCTCCAGGTGCCAAGTTAAGCAAGCAGGTTCATTTTCTATAGATTGAACCAAGTCAAATCCTCTACAGCTCCTCTTATAATAATTTCACCTCTACACTGATGGTCCACATTAGTATTAATGAAGATTATTTATTATTTACTAATGTTGACATTTCCTAATCAAACCAAATTTTTTACATTTTTGAATTCCAAGAAAAAATTATTTCTATATTTATTTTTTGCTTTTACAGGCATATGTTGACTCCTTGTTTGTAAGTCTTTCTAGTTAATCAAATTATGGATCTGCAGAATACCCTTAGAGCTGCAGGCGCACTGTTAGGGTTGAGATGATCCAACGGGAAAACACAAATGATACATTTTCTGGTTCATATGTTAATGGGAATATTGATTAATAATTATGAACCTAGTGAAGCCTAAAGTTGATTTTATTTATTGACCCATGTCATCAATTTAAATATTTTATACGAATTCAGCATGAGGCCTATCCATACATTAAAAATTATTATGGAGAGTAATAAACATAAAAGATACTATGATCTTGTTATATTATTTAAAATCTGGTTTGAGAGTTAGTAGATGATCTTAACAAATCATCTAAAATTTAACAAATTTACAGAAAACTGAATAATCATTCCAAAGAAGCGCATTGAGCAAATGTTAAAAACACTACATTATTCCAGCAGATTAAAAACAAAGGATAATGGGTATGCGTTTTGAATTTTCATCAAGATGGATCTGCAAAAAGATAATTAACAGTAAAGAATCATTTTGTCTTGCAGTCCTATATTGCAAGTCTAATTCTTGCAATGAAACTATCTTTGTCTGCTTGAACGTCTCATTTGACAAATGTCAAAAGACCCCAAAGCTGACACAGACAGAAAGATAACCAGCTATGTTCTGAAACCTGAATTTGTACCTCCAGTGCAGGATAAAATAGCATCCATTTCAAAGTTTATGATTCCCAAAATAACAGACCAAAGAGAAATGATATATTCTTTCTGATGTCCCCTGAAAGGCACTCTGTGAATACTGTGAGCAAATTAAACATTAGACATTAAAATTTTCATGGATATACTTTGAATCTGTAATAGTGACCCCTACAAAGCATGTCAGCTGAGCACCCCTTTACCCAGGCACTATGTTCTTTGCTTTAGGAATTTGATAGGTTGAAAATATGGCATTTGCTAACTAGACCTTATGAAATCAGCTCTGGTGAGAGTTGCATTCCATTGATTTGTTAAGCTCCCTAAACAGATTGCCAAGCAGATGACATTAAATCCAAACTGAAATTATCCTGGTGTCTAATCTCATGCTGACTATGAGCAATCCTAAACTAACCATATACAAGTAACCTTCCAATTTCATTAATCTCCTGGAGTTTTCAGGTGTGTTGGCAAATAATTGTGAAATATGCTCAACCACACATCTGGCTTGTGTGATCCCTGTGTTCTCTCAGCTTGTTATTTCTTTGGCTGCCATGCCATTCCCTCTTTCTACCTTTTTTCTGCTTTGGGTGAGGAATGTGTGATAAATTAGAAATCCACAAAATCTGTACTGCAAACTCAGAGATTTTCTATTTTGTAGTTCCCTAGAATAAAGTAGAGGAGATCTATTTATCAAACTGAGGCATCTTCTTCAGCTTCACAGAGCTTTGTCATATATTGATATATTTGTTTGCTGTTATACAGAAATGTCAGGCGTGCTCTGTGATCCACCTTTACTGATTAATATAAAAGACTGTACAGACCCTCAAAATAACTCAACTCAACCACATGAGATCCAGAAAACTGTCCATACCTGCAGATTTATTGCAGAGTGGTTGTGTTATTGATGAGGAATACTGTGTCCTGTGGTTATTTAGCTGCAGGACCTCATGGAGAGCACAGTCACCTCCTTCCTGCCTGCAGCCCCAGCCTCTCCTCCATTAGGAAACCAGGCATGGAGCTGGGCTGAGGGGACAGGTACCCAGCATTTCAGTCCCAAGCATGGGTTACAGCACAGGGAGTGGGATAGGATTCAGACAGTGTAGCAGGATTTGTGCAGGGTCTCAATGATTGTGTGACAGAATGTGCACCTGAATGATGCCACTTCAGCCATAACCTGTCAAAAATCAAGTTATGCAATTTAGCCAAGTCCATCTATCAATACTTATGAACCTATTAACTTCTGTATTGCACCTACTTCTTCTGCTGTAGAAACAACTAACCAGTCATCCCAGCCAAATTAAACTCTATGCTTTTAGGAGCAAGAATATTCAGAGCATCAGATGAGCCTGAACCCTCTGAGACACTTTACAGAGCTCCTGTGGTAGTAAAAAGAGTAATTATTGCTTGCCACATCTATTGCACAGGTCACTGTGTACCTGAGCTTTACAGTAATGCTGTCCAGGCAGCAGCTGGATGAGCCATGGACACCATGAGACAAACTTATGTTGTTAAGTGCTATGGAACAGGAACCATGTTTCAGTATTTTTTTTTCCCCAGAAAATGGCATCCTGCTCCTTTACTGGAGCTCCATTGGGAGTATTGTAATGCAGTAATAATCATAGTAAAAATGTGCAAAATGTGCAATACAAGCCCTTCAATATGGAAGACAGAATATATCACTACTAAGTAAACAACTATATATTTATATTTCTGCATCAATCTAACTTGCAATTAAGATTCGGCCATAGTTTTTAATGCGTAGAAAAATACAATCTCTTCAGAGGCAAAAGTCTGAAGACTTAGGCCACAAGTATTAAAAAAAATGAGAATATAAAATTTAAACAGAAGAATAGTATGAGTATTTGTAATAGAATTTGTAGTTAGATTTCTTATTTTTTCATTCCAGTAGCAGTACCTAATTTGTTTTCACAATGAGCAATCTATAAAACAAATGCTTTTAAAACACAGACAGATGAAAGAATATACTGGAATAGGATTATGCTCATTTTGATACAGATGCTAATTTCATGGAAAATTTGTGCTTCAAGGTCTAAAGGAAATGGGGAATTTTTAATCTCCAGTCATCATTTATTCAGTAAAACAAGGCATTAAATCACCCAAGTTTCTAATCATGGGGGGATCAAGGTTTCATTAAATCAAATATTTCTGTCAGACATAAAAATGAAGTAGATTTTAAGAGATTTGCAAAAAAATATTTCAAACATTGATCTCACTGATCTTTTAATGTATATTTAAACAATTGCTTCATAGTGGCACAGTAGGTTTTGGGAGAAAAGTAAAGAATGAGGAAGTAGCAAGCCACAGTTTGGCATTGCTTTTTTACCTTTTGCTATGCTCCCTTAAGCATTATTTTACTAAACTTAAATTTCTCTTTTCCTTTAATGCAAATAACAGCTTACAATAGTTTAAGAGCAAAGTCTGTATGCTCTTGTTGCTACACAGGGATGTGTCATAGCAAAACACTGAGAGTCTGAAAACCATCTCAGGGTATTTTTAAAATAAGCAGAACAAAACTCTACCCCCTTCAATGATAAATCTGTGACACTGGGATTTACTCCAGTCACAAATCTTTATATAACAAATGCCACAAAGAATTCTAAAAGTAAATAAAATGAAGAAGAACTAGTTAGCCATGACACAAAGTTCTGAGAAAAAAAAATCAAAATTGCAGTGGAGATCTTTAGTAGCAAGAATTTTTCATTTCAGTGCAAGGCTCTGAATCCTTCCTTAGCAGCAGTAAAACTGAAGCAGCTGAATACATTCATACTTGGGATCTTAGAATATTTAGAAAATAAAACCAGAAAAAACAAGTGTCTTTATGACATAACATTCTAAAGAATATAAAAATATATAGAAAGAAATATATACGAGCTAGCAAACATTCAATATCAAACATTTTGTTAAAACTATTAATCACATTGTCTTTGTGAAGGAATAAAGCCTTCAGTCTTCAGCTACATATTTCCTTAACTGCTCCATGAACATGTGAGCACAGACCACAAATCCTTTCTTACAAACTGGTATCTTCTAAAGAACACACAGGAGACATTCAACTTAGACAAAATGACAGTTCAAAGTGAGAACATGACATTGGTATTTTAGGATTTGTTTACAGGTGGCCACATGCTAAATGGAGAGGAAAGAGAACACAGCATTTCAGGATGGCTTTTGAAAACACCCTAAGACATTTGGCTAGCAACACATTTCTGCTCTGTGAAACCATTTCAGTGAAGAAGACCAAATTAGGAGAACATATTTATTATATAATTTCTGCATTGCACACACTACACTGTGGTAAACTCATAAATAGGCTTAATTCATTAAGATTTTAATTCACTAAGATTTTTGTATAAAAATACTAATATCTGCAAAATCATTATCTGCTGTCATGGTAGAAACTGTATGTTCTTTTAGTTGCCAAAATCTGAAGACTTTTCTCTGTGGTAGAAGTTTATGGAAGTTGCACTAAGAAACCACTCTTGCAAACACAATAGTGAGCTTCACCTCAAATATGCCAATAGAAATTATTGTTCTTCAGTTACTATCTGGGAAATGCATTGAATTTTAGACCTATTCTGCTCTATATTTTAGTGAAACATGAAATTAGTGAAAAAAGGTTGTGGCAATGCAAAATCAATTCTGCTGCTCTCAATATTCACAAAGGATTTTGGTGCTTTTTTTTCCTCTGAGAAGTCAGATTAGAATTAATTGAGGACGTAAAATGAAATACTTATGGCAACTTAGCTGACTATTTCTTGTGCTTAGTTCTTTTTCACTTTGTAAAAAAATTAGGCAATGAAGGCTGTAGTGCTGCTGTATTAATTTTCAACCTCTTCAATTGCCATGCTACATGTACTAATTGAAATGTGTAGAGAAATAAATTAATGCTGTAAAGCATTTAGTATAAGAAATAATCACCAAAAAAAATTCATCATTTTGCATCATTGCCACATTTAAAACTTGTGGGCAACAATAACTTTCTTCAGAGGTAACATTTAATGAGATGGCTAAGGTTAAAGGCAGATCAAAAAGAAATTATACATAGCATTTAAAATTACATTTCAAATCAAGATTTTTTAATTATGTGCAACTTTGCAGAAAAGATATATTTTGCTACATTTACATAGACATTTAAAGTTCAGAGCACAAAGAATATCTCTTGAGTCAGACCTCTGCAAATCTATAGCTTATAAAGAAATAAAAAAATAACATGTCGAAGAGAGTTCAGAAAGCAGTTGCACCATTCTGAGAAAGTATGGTGCTATCAAAGAAGGTACTATAGAGAAAGGGTGTTTCAGATGCTTTGCAAGGAAATGTATGCCTCAAGTCACCAAAAACAGATATAAGTCATCTTCCTGGCCTTCAGGAAAAAAAAAAGGTCCCTGAATTCCACCCAATTTCATCCAAAGTTTTGATGATTAGCAATAATTTCTAAATTGTGGATTGATTAAGTTTTGTATAAATCATATGTTCAAGAAATGCACATCTATTTTTCCCAGTAAACTATGCCTTTTACAACACTTTTAGTCCAAAAATCACTTTGAAATTACACAGAAAGCCTAAGGCTGCCAAGAAACAAGAAACCCCTGTAAAAATTGCCTTAACCTAACTGGAAATGAAAAATCTAGAAATATGTTTTCATATGCAACTATGGGTAAAAGGACAAGCCACATTTAGCTAAGACTTCACTTTGAAATGCATATAAATATTAAATAGTACAGAATATTTCATTAGCAGTAGTGATACCATAGTCATGTCTGAAGCACCCCTCATGGTCAGAACCAAAACTGTTCTCAGCTGTAACAGTTTTACTGAATTTTTTGCTGAGTTCTTGATTTGCCCTGAACAGCAGAAGTTTGGCAGTTAGCACGGTATTTAGAAGTTCTTTCATGAATCAGTGGATATTTTCTGCTGTCTCTGGTATGGAACATAAAGAATCAGAAATTTCAAACCATCCTCTCTTTTCAGTCATGTAAATAATTTATGAATGCTTTCATAAATGCTGAAAAATTACCATTGGGTACCCTAATGAATAAACTGACCCACTGTCAGGAAGAAACCCATTGCCTAAACAGGAGAATGTCTCCAGTTACATGAAGCAATGAACTATGATCCAAAACACCTGCAAGATCTCTGAGAGTTCCAGGAGTTAAATTTAGCCTCAAACTCAAGGAAACTTTTGTAGAAGCAATTGTTACAATAAGGCTTTAAAATGAAGCCTAAGTGTTTTAAAATATAATCTATGTGTCAGTTGACAGAGGCAGTATAATGTTATTTGGCATTTGGAAATACCATTGGCAATTGGAACAAATTCTGAGGAAAAGCATATGGTAGTACAGTGATATATACAGTAAAACCAGTAGTTTCTGCAATTTTATATTCTGCAGTCCCAATGTTTTCTGGGTTCCTAAAGTTCCATTTATTCCCTTGAGGCAATTAATGTAAGTAAAGCTTTATTTTTCATTCCACAGTTTCTTCTAATGAGGAGAGATGGAAAAGCCAGCATACTAACTGGAAACAAAACAGGGGTTTGAAATGCCACCTATCATTTGATTCTTATTAACACATAAAGATGTTGCAAGGGATGGATGATTGTTTAAAATTAACAGGAGAAAATTTATGGGCAAATGAAGTACAGCCATTAAAAAAATTCCAGTATTGTATTAATTATGTAGAATGCTTGATTTTACAAAAAAAGCCTTGGAAAAAAGCTTTAAAGGTTGTTTTGGTTTTTTTTAACTATTTGTTGAAGGCTCAGGGAAACAGGGAGATCTGTTAATGGAAATGGCAACAGTTGTCATTTAACACTGCACATGCTGCAGAAATGGATTTAGAAGAGTCACTATGGGTCATGGTCCATAATCTAAGAAGCCTTGAGCTGTGGAAGCTGCTGGCACTTGGGTTCCTGGGAATATATGGCACTAATGGCTAACCTTGGTGTGTTGTTTGTATGCGTGTAGTTTAGCATACATTTAAAAAAGATTCACATTTGTAATGACAATAGGAGTATCTCTAAAGCTGCAGAACAAAAGTAGTTATCTTATCAGTATTTTCAACATTGAAGTTAACTCCCATTAAGATAATGAATGACAAAATTGTGAAGATAAATTAACTTCTCTTGCCAATGAGAATCATTCTTGTGAAATTAGCGTGTAAAAAGGAAGCTGGTTAGCAGATCATTGTTCAATTTTGCAAATATTCATACACTCACTGGAAAACTTCACATTTCTCTTGAAAAATATTCACAGTAGAACACTATTATACCATTGAGCTTTGTTATTTGATGTCCCACTTGCAGCTTGTCTAATATCTAACTGCAAATTACAACCCTCAGCAATAAAACTATTTGGAGAAACCATAGGTTATATGGAAGAAAATGAGAACCAGCATAATTTTAAAAGCACCTAAGGGGTAAGAAAATGTAGCTATGCTTAACAGTAATTTTATTTAAAAACAGAAGGGAAATTTCTCAAAAAAAATGTTAACAGTATCTTCTATCCATCTTGTCTACAACAGATAATGATCAGGACGTCTCCAGGTCTGAACTAGGAATGGCTTTGAGTGTAAGCAGAAATGGAAAAAAAAAGCAGGATGAACATGGAATTTTATTACTGCAGTTATCTTGCCCCTGTCTGCACCAAAACTCACTAACAGCAATTCAGTTTGCTGCTATGTACAATGGCCCCCTCCACAATCACTAATCAGCTGCAGCAGAATAAAATATATAGTCAAATAACCTTTTCCCCTAGGAAAACATATATTTAAACAATTTTTAATCCACTGCTTAATAAAATATAAGCTTTAATAAAATATAAGCTCATAAAATGGAAACCCTTCTCTATTCCCCTTGTGTAACTACATGTAAACATTGGCTACACAAGCTGAGTTCCCCCAACAGGTCCAATGCCCACCCCAATTTCTCTGGGGTTCAGAGTTCAAGGTGTGTTACAATTGCCTATCCAATATTAAGTGCTTTGCAAGACTGTGTTAGCAACTAGAGCTGAAATCAGCTTTGCCGGTTACAGATGATTTCACTCCCTTTGTTAGGTATGTAATATGCCACAAACACTGTTAAATGTGAGCTTAGTTACCACCCAGTGATGGAGAACTGCAGTTTTCTCCCAGTTTTGGGGTTATTTTAATTTAAGAACATTTTCAATAAGCACTCAGGACTGTCTGCAGTTTCTCACCATTGCTGTGTCAGAGCCACAACCACAAGCTTTCAAGAAGAGGAAATATATTAACATATACATTTCTGCTACTTTTTATCTGCTACTTGTCATATACCTAAACATAATTTGTTAAGTCAGGGAACCAATTTACTGTCATCATTTTATGTTTAGATACAGTCCTGAATAGAGTATACTCTCAGAATAAGTATGAGAAAATGGATATGAAAGAAAATACTAATTCTCCTGGGAAAACAGACAGCAAGACAGGACTACAGAAATAACTGAAAACCATATATTCAATTCCCCTAGAAATTTAGCCCACTTATTTTCATATATAGTACAATAAGTCTTTAAAGTGCTTTATTGCCTGTGTATTCACTGTGGAATTTTGCATAAAACTAGATTTAAATACTGCAGTGCTCTAATTAATTTTGTCTTACTCAAATAACTAATTGTGTGAAAATTATCTGAACTCTTGTTTAAATACATAACTGTCTGAAAATAATCCACTTGTTCTCTTCCACATCTCACTCTTTTTTCATTATTTTTTAACTGAATGTCAGCTTTAACAGTCCCTCATAGGAAACTGCAATAACAATATTCAGACTGTGTTAGTGGTCATGTTATGCTTGACTGATTCAGTGTCCTTCTAAATATTGTCAGTGGCATGAAGACACAAACACTGTTCAACATGTCTAAGGATTTGGGGCAGGAAAAGCTATAGAAGTCCTGCTTAAATGTAATTTCATTGTGCATGCTTTTATTCCTTACTGTTAAAAAGTTTCATTAAATTTTAAAAATTCCAAATAGCCAGGAAATTCTCTGAAGACCTGCTCCTATGCCCAGTGAAGTGAACTTGGATTTAATCAAATGATGAGCAGGAGGGACTGGAGGAGTGCGATGCATCTCAGTTGGCTTGGCTGACCAAGAGGACTGCTTGATATTTAATAAATGCTAGTGAAAGTAACAGAATAACAACATAGTAACTATATTATTTGAACACAACTTTTCTGGATCCTTCTGAAAGAAGAATCTTAATTTTAAACAGATAAAGTGCACTTACTTCAGAGAGAAAAGGGATGAATCAAAATATCATATTAATAGGTTTATAGTTTATCATACTTTATAAAAAAGAAGTACTAATATCTTAATTGAAGATCCTGCTTTTAAGAAACTACCTTATCCAGTTTAAATTAGTTAAAAAATCCTTTAGGGGTCTCTATCACACCTTGTTCTGAATTATGAGTATTCCACTTTTCAAGAATTGTTAGGTAGCATTTGAGTTTGTTGGTGGGTTCTTTCAGTTTCTGTCTTAATCCTGAATAAAATGACACGACAAAATGACCATAACCTAAAATAGTTTTAATTTAACTTGCTTATCTGGCTCCTTTTTAACAGTGTTAAAATATCAAGCACATGTCAGGTGGGTTCAGAACATGAGGGGAATGGTAAAGTCACCAGAAGACTCCATTTTTTATATTATCTGGCTTCAAAATCACCTCTCTAGGGTGAAAACTTTCTTTCTCTATGTGTGTAGTATACAGCTGTTGAAAACAAACAGGTTTTGCTGTTCACCCTTTCAAACAAAAGAGAACAGTCTTCAGCAGGAAAAAATCTCTCTTATCCAAGTTGACAATAGTCACATGGCACCAGAGTACACCATGAGGCACTGCAGTTAAAAGGGAAGAGACAAACCTACATTTCACAGTCATCCATAATCCTCCCTTAATACTTCAATGTTAACATTTAGATAATGTGGATATTTGCATGTGTGTGTGCTTTACTTAATTTTATAGTGAAATGGAAATTCAGGTTATTGAATTCTTTATAGTATCTGACATATTTGTTGGTTCACTCCTTTTTCAAGTCCAATAAGAAATTTGGGAATCTGTTACTAGCACTTGGATTTTGGCTTGCTCACAAGGGAAGAGGAGGAGGAAATAAATCAGTAAACAGAAGGTTGTATTAATCTTACAACCACCTTAAACAAGCCTCACTGAGAAGCTTACTCACAATGCAATTTTTCTTTAGCTTTGTTTCATTTTGGTTTTGTTTGTTTGTATTATTGTGGGTTTTTTCTAACAGTTTTGAAGAAAGTGACAGGGAACACATGGGACAGAGTATTAGAAATTTAATCTCAAAAGGGGAGAAAGTGTTTTATGTTACCTCCTGGTTAGCAGCAGCTAGTTCTTCTTCCAGTGCAGAGACTCTTTCTAAAGAAACCCTCAGTCGTTCCCTTACCTAGAAGAAAAATCAAAATATGTGCAGTAACGTAATTTCTATTAGTCTTTAAAGATTATATAATCTGCCATATGCTCTACTGTATGCCCTGCCACTCCATTTGCAGGCATGTGTGTTGCAAACTTTCATGAGACATACTGTGTAGTAAACATTTAAACCTAACTACAGGAAAACTTAACCCATTAAAATAGGTGTCAAACTTTAAATGCCACACTGCTGTTCCACAGTCTGCCTGTAATTTTATGGAATACACAGCAAATGAAAATATTTTAAGACCACATTAGGCATAAAATAAAACTTTCACAAACATCTTTTACAAAGGATAAAGAAAAAAAAAACATTTTCAGATGTTTTAAGTTCACTCCATGGAAGATAAGTAATCTGTTTATTGTAACTGAATGTAATAAATTCATTGAAAAATAACTTGTAGCATTGCCTTCAGGCCCATATACTAGAGATCTTTTATATCATCATGCATTTGTTTCAGTTTTGCAAAAAGTCATAAACAATGTATACTCTCATAAGCAGGAAATTCCTCTGTGTTTGCACCAGTTTCATAAATAACCTATTCTGTTCCAAGGATGATTATGATCTCAATTATTATTACCACCAGTATTTTAATCATTGCTCATTATTGATTATTAATAGATAATATTAAATGAATACTAATTGTGTCTGAAGACCCACTCACAGCTGATTTGAGTGCTCTGGCTCAGGGTCAGCTCGTGTAGCTCATGTAACCTAAAGCCAGCAATGTAGCTGCAGTCTCCCATTAGAACCAAAGGCAAATCAGACCTGAAGTGACCTCCAGTGCTGTGTGTGACTCTCTGACTGCTAAGGGACCCTGTGACTATCCTAATCTACAGAACTTCATTAGGCACCTCACAATAAACGAGTTTTTAACGCGGCTAATCAGTCAACACTCAAGGTATACATCTTTACAAGTTCCAGCTACCCCACAGCAATGCTGTTCCAGCTGCTGATGCACAGATGTTTAAGCCATCAGCAATGTTTGCTGGGTAAGATAGCACACTCTATTAGACCAAGAGATGTAGCAGGAAAATAAAGCAAAACAAAATCTGTCTTTCATTTACAAAGAAACATGACACATTTTCATCCTTGACAAATACTGGAGATCCCTAAAAGAGTTCTATATGTCCTAACACTTTCATATTTTTTCCAGTGATAGCTCTTAGTCTAATAAATATTACCTTTCCTTACACACTTCATTTTCATTTACTACAGATAGAAATAGGATTTTGCAAACAGATCACTATATTCCAAGAATGGATTAGACTTAATAGATGAAAATTAGTTAGCAAGACTAACACAGCACATTCACTTGACTTTAAAACTAAATCTAAAGATGAAAT
Source organism: Agelaius phoeniceus (assembly GCF_051311805.1). Lineage (NCBI taxonomy): Eukaryota > Metazoa > Chordata > Aves > Passeriformes > Icteridae > Agelaius > Agelaius phoeniceus. The sequence goes on along the minus strand of NC_135269.1, from coordinate 34,203,825 downwards.
ACATATTCAGGAAATGAACACTTAAAAATAAAACTATTCACCTTTCTAAAAAATGCAAATGTAGTTTTTATGCAGTACTTTGAGGATTTTGTTCCTCTTTACATAGCTTATTAAAACAACTAGAGAGAGGTGTAGACCTGCCTTCAAGAGGCCTGATTTCAACTTCTCCACAATGGGAGATGGTATATAGCAACTTCTTAACAAAAACCTCAGATAAGTTAAAAAAAAACCATGGAAAAATTACGATCATATTTCTGGCTTCAATCCCTTTGGCTGTAAGTACTGCATTGGGACAAAATGATTGAGAGAAAATTCACAAGCAGGCAGTTGTTAAAAGGAAATACAATTAGTTGGCAACTTTAATTGAATTTTTTTCTGAAACCTCCATGTATTCAAGCCCAAGTGTTTTATAACGGAGAATGTCATTAAAAAAATACATTATAATATGTCTAACACTGACATTGACTTTGAATGGTGCTAGAATTAGCAAACCAGCTAGGCCAGATTACTGAGGATGTTATTGCTCCACAAAGAGCTGGAATCAGAATTATCCTTAAACTTTACAACCTCTGGCACTGTGGAAATGAAGCCTAGTGAGTTTTATACAGCCATTTGAGAGCTTGTAAACAACACTGCCTCTAAACAGCAGACAACTCTGGAGACACAATTTTTACATGGCACTTCAGCAAAACTAGGTAGATAATTAGTGTTTCTATTCTGGCTGTCAAGCTATTATATTCAAATACATTTCATTCTTGGCCTATTGTCAACAACATTGAACATTACCAGTGTAAGACAGAGCAACAGCTGGAAGTTGTTTGCTTCGTCCTGCCTCATCTTATCTTACCTCACCTTCCTCTCAGGTACATAGCTAATACACTGCCTTTTTGTTATAATGACCTAACCAAAATTGCAGTCTGATGGCTCCTACTTGTTCTCTGAATCTAATAGTTGCTAAAGGAACTGAAAACAACTGTGCCTTGGCACAGAAAGCCTTTTTCCCTTTCATCTGACCAGTGAACAACAAATGCAGATTCACATTTGCCATACTGACATTGGAAAGGCTGCAACTAATTCTTCATTTTCAAACATAAATAACAGCTGTTAAAATTGAGGGAAATCTTTGATTCTAATTAGCAAAAAAATAGAGTTACATCAGCACTCTGATCTGAAGGGGAAATCTGCTCTGGTTTATAACTCAAAAGCTGTAACATTATTTCTCATTTTACGTTTCTTTCTCAGTCATACAAAAATGTATTGCAAAGCATTTTTTATTGGATTTCATATTCAAATTTGTGTTTACAGCAAAAAAAAAAAAAAAAAAATCCCAAACAGAACCATCCTCATTTCTGAGAGATGCAGGAAAGGTTGTTGTTCTGGGTCACCATCTTGTTAAAGAAAAAGGAACTGGAACAAATGCAAACTATTTTTATCTGACCATTTTTGTTTGGGTTTTTTTCATATGCTGAATGCCAATTAGTGATTGGCATAGTGTTTTCTATTTTCTGGAAGTCACAGTAAGTGAGTAACTATAGTTAATAAGAATTATCTTAGTGAGATCATGTGTATCACTTCAGAAGTTACTCTACTTAAATTTCACATGATTCTTCAACATATTTCTATTTTCCTGGGCACATGATAGAGCTTTATTAAAAAGGTTTCACAAAGTAAGACTAATCAGATGTCAAGTGATCTAACAGAAATGCTATCATAAACATTTTTAAAGGACAAATACCTGGAGAATAGAAGGCTCTAGGAAGAATTTACAGCACCTTCCAGTTTCTAAAGGGGCTTACAAGAGAGCTAGAGAAGGACATTTTACAAAGGTAGGTAATGACAGGACAAGGTGGAAGGGATTTAAACTGAAAGAGGACAGATTTAAATTAGATATTAGGAAGATATTTTTTACTATGAAGGTGGTGAGACACTGGGACAGGTTGCTCAGAGAAGTTGTGGATGCCCCATCCCTGGAAGTGTTCAAGGCCAGGTTGGATGGGGCCTAGGGCTACATGGTCCAGTGAAAAATATCCCTAACAAGGCAGAGGGTGCAAATTGGGTGATTTTTAATTATTTCTTTTTAACCAAAACTATCTTGTGATTTTATGATTGCAATGTCACAGACACAGCAGAAAAGAGTTGCTCTCTCCATGTTAGAGGGTGTATCCAACATATGCCCAGATGACTGGGTATTCTTCTGGCTTTTAAATGCAACCATATTATCTTTAAATGTAGCATAGTCAATGTCATGTTAGCACTGCTGTCAGTGCAAAATATCACCCATCTTTCTCTGTCTCCTAGCAACTGCTTCCCACTTTTTTGCTTGCTGTCAAATTCTTTCTTCATTCTCTTCAGATCTGCAGCCCATACAGAGCTTTTTAAAAAACATGTGCATACTGGAATTGAATCACTTTTTTTCCCATGAACAGTCTATTGAATAAAAGTTCTTCTAGTTACCTGCTAATGAATACAAAGATAGTGACCATGCTGACACAAATAGACTGATTTTGTTTGCAAGAATATTAAGCATACTTTTCTGCCACTTATCTCAAGAGAACCAGTGGGTTTTTGATTCTTAGCTAAGATAGTATCATCTGGTAGCTGCTTTCCACTGTAAAAATCAACTGGACACTTTTCTTACATCACTGACCAAAAACTGGGTTTGGAGAAGTTGCTTCTTTCTCCTTTCTAAATGCACATTTTAAAAGTTGAACCGAAAGTTTAAAGCAAAATAGGAAAAATGTCTGCAGGACAACAAACATGTTCAGATAGATATTAGAAGCCAAACAGAACGGCACAAGTAACATAATAATTTTTCTACTTTCGTTCTTTCTGAATTACATATGAGGACTATGTATTTCCTGACCTACTCAATGTCTTTTCTAACCATGAAGTTAACATGAGCTTCTATTTTTCATCCAGCTCTAATGATTTCTAGGAAATATTGTCTTCACTTGCTCTTTTATAAACAATTCCATTTATATTCATATCTAATATCACAAAATATTTTCCCCTCAACAAAGGCATGAGCTACTTAGCAGCAGTGAGAGAAGTGTTTGAGATCTGAAGCATTAAGAAGGACGGGGTGAATAACTGAAGGGAGGTTTCCACTCTGTGAATACTGCTGCAAATTTCATCTGACTTATACAATAACAAAGGTTATAAGAAATGCTGAGTCAAAATTTCATATTGGTCCTAGCCCAAATCACTCCTAAGTTCCAATGTGTAAAACTTCACATTTTTTTAAACAATGCTCCTTATCTATGAGATATAACCTAACCTTACACTTTGGTAAAACAGTCACTGAATTTAACTTCTCACATGATGAAAATTTAAAATTGCTAGCAGAATTGCCCATGTGCCTTGGTTTTTTCTATATAAAAATGTTATGTTAGCATAATTAGATACACAATTTAAAAAATATATAGCTTCTGTCAAATTAAATTTCTAAATAATAATAATAATAATAATAATAATAATAATAATAATAATAATAATAATAATAATAATAATAATAGTAAAGAATACATTTAGTGTGCTATCAATTTTATTTGCTGTGACACAACTTACCCAAGGAGACACAATGAGATTTTTCTGAGGGACACATAAAATGGTAAAAATTTCTAAACCAAATTAACTCTGTCATCATCCCCATGCCCTAAAGTGAAAATTCTCACAAAATACATTAAAAGTGCAAAAAACACTCCGTGAAGACTCTTTTTTTGGCACTACTAAGATCTCTACTAGAAGATAATGGGGTAAGATTAAAATCCCTAATCTTACCATTCCCTACTCACTAGAAGGTACCTGCTGGGTTCAGCCAAACAGGACTGGCTCTCTCTCATGGGAAGATCATGGCAAGCTTTGATTCTCCACCCTTGTGGCATGTGGATAACAAGAGGGATCCTGAAGGAGCTGTCAGACTCTGAAAAAACTGCAGTGACAGCCATGTTTTCTCAGAATAATGCATTCACAGCTGTGATCTCTCTGTGGTGATCTGTCTTTTGGACAAATGGTAAAGGCAGAGCCCAGACTTCATGTAGTAGATAAAAAGTCAATCAATTTTGAAATAAGTTAAGGCATCAATCCTGATTCTTTTTATACTTAAGCAGACCTTCTTAGAAATTGATAAATTTTATTTTTCACTTTCCAATCTCTTAGTAGGTTTCATTGCATTTTCTTATAGTAATGAGGAAGGTTTTGTAGTTCTTGTACTCTTCATGTAGCAATCCTTTCAGGATCAGTCAAGTTTTGTGGCAGAGCTTGTTACAACACATCAAGATGTTTTAGTGTAGGAAGTGAAAACATGAAAGAAAATTTGCATTTAGGAAGAATTTTAAGATTTTCTTCATACTTTTGTAAGTTTAAAGGGCAAAACTTATGAAAATATTTTGTTATGCTTTTCAAGAATGTAGCAACTACATTAATAGTTTCAGTGTCAACACTTTTTGTGAAGAAAAAAATTAAAGAAAAATTTGCATTATTCATTTGCAAAGGATCATTGTATATTTCCTGTGCCCTTTTGACAGTTTTTATTAATCTTTATCCATTAACCTACTTTGGCTTTGTGAGCATTTTCTAAAGGGGCACTGTTTACTTTGCTGTTACATCAATGTATCATAAATCATGGGTTTTTGCCTCAGTTTTACTGTGAGATTCTGCCTGCAGGTCTCCTCTAAGCAGAGCAGCAGAGTCTGTGGAAGTGAAGCATTACCCAAATACAGGAAGACAAAACATACATAAGTCAAAGGCAGTAGATTGACTCCGTGCATGAATGCCAAGATTACTTGACTACTTTGTCATTCCTTTCTCAGCTTTGCAAGTAGCAAGTCAGGGAGATTCCTGATGAGTGGAAAACCCACAAATGTTTTGTCCTTCTTCATGAAATACAGGAGTTATCCTGGGAAGATCCAGGAAAGTACAAGCTGGCCAATGTAGGGAAGGTTATAGAGCAAATCTTTCAGGAAGCATTTTCAAGCACATAAAGGACAAGATGTTGATTGGGGACAGCCAGTATGGCCTTGCCAAAACCAAATGATATCTGGTCAACCTTGCTGCCTTGTGTGAGGAGAGCACTGGCTCCATGGATGAGTGGAGAACAGAGAATGTTTTTTGTCTTTACTGAGGTTTTCTGCAAGATCTTCCACTTATCCCTAGAGAAACTGGCGAGATGTGAATTGGTGAAATAGATTCCATGGTGCATCAGAAATGGACTGTACTGTGAGGTTCAGAGGTTTGTGACCAGTGGGACAAAGCCTGTGTGACATCCCATTGCCACAAAATGCATAACCCATGAGGGAATGAGACAGGTTTTAGGAAAAGAAAGCAGTTTTGCAGAAAAGACCTAGTGGTGAAAAAGGCCAGCACACAGTTTGGCCAGTGGGCTGGACGAAATGATTATTTCCCTCCAGACTTTTGAGGCTGCATTTGGTTTTGGGGTTTCTGGTAGAAAATACTGGCAGATTTCAATGCAGGGCCACCAAGCTGGCCATGAGCTGGAGCACACAGCATATGAGGCAGGCTGAGAGAGCTGGGTCCGCTCAAAGTGAAGGAAAAGTTTGTGGGAGATCTAATTCCTGTCTACAACCAGCTTAACCAGAAGATGTGGAGGAAATAGAGCCAGATTCTTCTTGCAGATGCAGGAAGGGAAGACCTTGCAGGACAAAAGGGAACCAGTGCAACACTCAACAACAGAAACTCCAGACAGGTATTATGGGAAAAAATTACAGTGAGGGCGGTGAAACACCAGAATAGGTTTTCTGCCTACAAATATTGAGAAGTTATTGGACAGGACCCTAAGCAACCTGAAACAGTTGGCCCTGCTTTGAGCAGGAGGTTGGGCCAGATGTCGCTGAGGAGCTCCAACCCACATTGTTCCACTGATCCCTGAAAAGCCTCAATGCATTTTTATAGGTGGATTTATATCTTATTTCTGAAGGGTCTGAAACAAATCTAACTTACATAATTTTTCTGTCACCATGCCGAATGTATGACTCACATGCCATAAAAAAATTTTAGCACATTTGGGTGCATGCAGTCATTTTTAATTTCATTATTTTTAAATAAAAATCACCATAATGCTGACAATTTGTGAAAGCATTATATTATCAAGTATCTGGGTGATATCTGCAACATCTTTGATCCAATCCTCCCAGAGACACTGTAACAAAGCCAGGCATTTTTATGTAGGATTTGTCCTTGAAAATAATGCCTGCTGGTTTTAAAATGAATTATTTAAAAATAATTTATTAAACTGTTTACTGGACTTATCTCAGATTGTTTTACAGTGACATATAAATAGCATAGTTTATTTTTTTATAGTAAAAATATGATTTATTGCAGCAAAATAAAAAAGGTTCCACACACAGGTAAACAGCATGTCGGAAAAAGTAATTTTGACCAACCAATTTTAAAACTTGTTCCACAATGGAAAAAATCTTCTGCTAATATGATTGCAGATGGTTGACTTTTCTACCCTGAAAACTGTGATTATCACTGGGACAGGAATCAATTAGAAACATAAGATGTCTACCTTTGTCATTCCAAAATTTTTTAAAATGCTGAATACTGATTTTAATCTGTAACATTTAAAATAATGTAAGAATAGAATTTTCAACAATCTAAGTCAAATTTTTCAATAATGCAAGTCGAAACATTACATGTAGCTTCAATCTAATTCTGAACAATAGTTTTCAGAATGGGATGCAAAATAAACTTCATAGTACCAAAATACTAAAACATTCATGAAAGAAAATATGCAAGAGGTTGAATAATCAGAATCTATTTCAAGTCTAGTTCTTACAGTTTCTCATACTTATCCAACACAATGTCAAAAGGTATATAAGCTGGAGAGCTTCCTACCCTAGTTTTATCGATATTTAAAGTGCTGGATAAAAAAATCAAAGCTCAGAGCATAAACCCCATCAATCCTCAAAATATATTTTTAATAATACAGGATTTTTAAAGTCTTAATGAAATCCAAAAGCTTATTACACTGGCTAGAAGTCATTATCTTTCCTTTTCTACATTTTCTTTATAGATGCTTTTATGATGTCTGAGTAGAACATATAACCCAAAAGATATACCTAAAGGTTTTATTTGGTCTAAGTTCCTTACATTTATTCAACTTAGAACCTGATCGTTAACCTAGTATGACTCATAACCCACAGTGTCTCATCCTTTCATTACCAATGATATATATATATATATATATATATATATATGTTGTTATATATCTACAGCTGCCTCATTCATTAAGTAAAGTCAACTTTCTGTGCATATTTCTGAAAGTTGAAGTTAAATTTGTTACTGTGAGACCATTAAACTGGTCCTGTACAATACAGCTCATCTGTGCAGTCAATGGTTTCAGATTCTGCACTGCACAATGTCATCCCTGCTTACCCAACCATCTCAAACAGAGAAGCAACTCAGCAGCAGCAATGAGCAAATCAGCCAGAAGACACCCCGTAAGGAATGAGGTTCTTTGCTCATGAGCCCTGTTTCTCACACGCTCCCTGCACGTGAAGTTTTGAGGCACCTACCAATTCAGATACATCACCTTCTGAGCATACTGTTTCTAGACTAGCATTGGATTTCTGAATTTATGTACACAATACTCAAGGTGATAATTCATTGTTGTACAAAGTTTCAGTCATTTTGAATATAGTCTTTCCAGCACAGGAAAGATCCTCTTCATTAGCATGACTTGATGCAGTTATCATTGGTTTTTACCTTGATTCTGCAGGCCCTTCATCACCTCTGATAATGAAGAATACTACTTTAGGTTGTGCTACTTGTATAGGGAGCACTCTCCTTTACATAGCAAAGGCTAAAAAGATCTCTGACATTTAGGAGGTTTTCCTCCTAAAAGTATCTAAGAGCCAAGTTCCCTTATGTAGCTGGGAACATCTGATTCTATCTCCCTATGTGTTTTTAAAATTTGAGATACACATACATTTTCATGGCCCTAACTTAAAAGCACATTTTACACCAAATAAATCCCACAGGGTCATCTTTATTTAGTGTAAATTGAAGAAGCATGTCTGGTAGGGTGAGATTTGTTTATTTTGAAAAGTAATTTCTGTTGTCTACAAAAGATAGCTGAAGTGACCTCGAGTGCATTACAGCCATTGGCCATACCTTCTTACCATCCATATTTCTCTGGACACCTGTAAACACTCTAAGTACAGGATTTATTCCAAGAAGCAACAAACTATACTGTTGCTCTGCTGCATCATAAAGCACAATTAGGCAAGTTAAAGAGTGTATTCAGTAAGTTTTTTTTACCATACTGTACCTTTTCATCCAAAGCCTTGTGGTGCTCAAACAGAGATTTCAGAGCTTTGAGGACCTCAACTTCACTGGAAACTCCTGAGGGAGACTGTGCTTGCCGTTTCACCACTGTCATCCTCAGGGATCTTTCGTGTCTTGAGACAAGGCACTCCAAATGCTCCAGTAACAGCTATGGGATTTGAAATACAAAGTTATTAATTTCTGGGCCCCTAAATACCACAGAAATTCTAACTACAAAGTGCATGATACCAAACAGCAATCTCCCTGGCAACTTCATTGTAGGAGAGATTGCTGGAACTATTAGCAATATTTCATGTTTCTAAAGTAGATGGAGTAAGTGGAAAAATAGAATACCCATTCATGATTTCACTTAAAACTCTGCTATGAAAAGCAAGAACAACAAATCATTAAGCATAGGGTCACTATTTTACTAAATTAATTACATATTTACATCTCATGTGTGATAGTAATTGATGATTATTGACAGCCAAATAAGCAAAGACAGTCTAAAGAATCGTGCAAAAATATTAAATAAATTTACAATTAATTCAGCCTAACTGTAATATATTTTCAATTTATCTTGAAAGCAGCTTAACAAAATATGTAGTAGTGAACAGTATATTCTACTAGATTTTTAAACTATTCATTAGAACTGTCACAGCTTGTCACTAGCACATTCTTTAAAATATTGTCTGTTGTATTAAAAAATCAACAACAAAAATCAGAGAAGTCCATAAAAATCTGTGAAATAGACCACAAATAACATATTGTAAACACATTTTATATTTAGTTTCCATTATTACTCTGAGGTTAAAGGAAAAATTAAAGTATGTTGATATTGTATAGAAAATTCCTTATTTGTCTATTTTCATAGGGCTACCATTGCCGTTTTTAGTACCTGAACATTAAAGAGACTTGATTAGCTGTAAGGTTAAATCAGGGTAGCTAAACTCATGAATCAGAATCCATGTTAAATGTATTGTAATTACAATAAACAATTACATCCAACTCATTGAACTGGAAATCCAAAAGTTACATGGACAATTGTTTAATATTTCTCCTTTGATGTGGGTCTTAATATAGCTACTATTAGTAAATATATTTATTTATCTGTAATCCACAGTTGTTCTCAGTTACATAATGGTTTTTATTCTTACATGAATTTCTAGACATAGTAGTATGTTGATGATAAGTCAAATTAAGAATGATTAGGGTTTGGTGTCGTCTTTGTTTAAAACATGGTTCTCGTGTCTGGATTTGCACCTGGTTATTATGCTACAATATATTCTTCACAAAAAGTAGTGAAGGAATATGTGATCAATGTTAATACAATGAGAGTTATAATGACTCCCTGCAATTCAAGAAAGGAGGGTAATTTCTGAATCCAACTCATGCTCTGTATTTATCAAAAGCAAAAGAACAAGAAATTCAGAAACTCTCACATCCCTGAAGGGCTAACAGCAGATATAGGTGGATTTTTAATTATTTGAGGAAGTCCAAAGTAGCACACAAATTTGAGGAGACCTCTTAATAATAGAGCCACCAAGAATTCAGTGTGGGGCTGTGGGAAGTTTGCAAATTAAATGAGATCAGAACATTTTCCAAATATTTACAGAATATTTCTGTTCATAGTAGTACTTAAATAAACAATTAACTGCTATCTATAGATAGAACTGAATTGCTGAATTTTGGTCTAAATTCTTGTATCTTGTATCATGGCTTTTCTAGGCCATCTAGTTTATTTTGAGGGAAAGCTGGAGGAAACTAAGTCAATAGCTGATTTCTAATTCTTCAACCTACTCTCTACCCTGTCTCCTGAAAGAGTCTGTGAAGATGCAATATTTCCTTCTCTGTGCAGCCTAACTCTGACCCACTCCATAGCCCTGGGGTAGCCAGAATCTGACTCTAATCCACTCTGTGCACTTAGATTTCCCCACAGTCATTCCCACCTCCTGGCTGATTCTGTTAGAGCCTGGCTCATCCTGATTGGTTCTCTTTATGCAGAAGGCTTTCACTGCATCATAGCTACGTCTGGAGGAGTCTAAATCCAGCCAAAAGGCTACAGATTTCTGAAGAAATTGGGATGAAAGGGAAGACATTGATCCACAGTTGAGTTTTTAGTACGGCCATTCCTTCCATAGGTCTGTAGTTGTCTTATGCTCAAACTGACACCCACTAAACCAGTCCAGAGTAACAAAACCTTGAAACCTAAAAAACCTCTTTTCTGGCCTAACTGAGCAAATTTATCATATATGGTGTCCTACTACCCTAAATGACTTATCTTGCAGACAAATGCTGTGATGATCAGGGATGTCTGAGAGCCTATATGCAAGACTCTGTTGGAAAGGGAAATGGGGAAAATCTGGTTTAGGAGAGAAGAAAAATGATGGTGACATGGAAATCTGGACATGGAAAAACATTAATGATAGAAGGAATTACACATAATCTATAGCAGAGAGATAAATAAGGAACACACAAAAAACCTCCTAACATACATCCAGAAGCTCATTATGAATTGGTTCACACTGACAATCCCAACAGGGAATGTGAAGACAGCATGGACAGAAGACAAGAAACTTGCTAAGCAAAGGCAGAATGGAGATCAAAGAGAGTGATGAAGAGACAAAACAAGTTAAACAATGTTTTCAAGTATAAGAATTGAGCAGAGTGGTGGGAACTCAGAATTTCTAATGGAGTGGTTATGGAGGAGTTTGCTATTTGAGATGAACAGTACAGCACTCTAGCCTTTTGCAGAGCTACCAATAACATATTTAGTACCTTACTGCCATGTCAGAAACATGCATAATACATAATACTAAACCAGTGACAATCACCCATTTAACATAAACATAAGCTAAGCTTGTTTTTAGCTGAGAAGTATAATTTCAGACTAGAAAAAGATATATTCCAATGTCTGCATACATTTCATAGTTGTTACATAAATCAAGTGTAAAATGCTGTGTTGCCTATTTTGCTGTATACAGATTGTCCCAGCTGTGTCAAAAGACCCATAGAGAACTAAAGCAGCACTTCTGAACACTTCATAGCTTTTCTTTCTGTTCCTAATTACTCAAGCATTTGAAGTCACTCATTCTTTTGGAAACTACTTCTGAACACTGGAATTTTTCTTACCATCAGCTCTAGGAATGCTCAAGAAGGCACACTAACATAGGTTTCTCATTTGTAAAAATTTCTTATTTTTGCTTTTCAACAAAAATAATCTTGATTTCTTCATAAATTCTGTGAGCACTGTTAACTGCAAAACTAGCTGAGCAGGGAAGATTATTAACCAGGTCTCTTAGTGAAACATCACTCCCAGTTCTGCTGAAAGGGATAAAATCCTAAGGGGGTGGGTCATCTGACTGTGACTGAGAACCTGATAGCAAACCCTTGCCCCCTGCTCTGATGAAATGCTAGATTCACAGAATAATAGAACTGTTTAGGCTGGAAAAAACTAAGATCATCAAGTCCAAACATTAACCCAGCACTTCCAAGTCCTCCACTAAACAAAGTACCCAAGTGCCACATCTACACATCTTTTAAATACCTCCAGGGATGGCAACGCCACCATTTCCCTGGAGCAGCAGGGCAGCCTGTTCCAATGCTGGATCCAGTCACCAAGATAATCTTCTTAGTGAAGAAATTTTCCCTAATACCAAAACTAAACTTCTCTTGGTGTAACTTGAGGACATTTCCTTTTGTACTATCACTTGTTATCTGACAAGGAAGAAGGGCCTGACCCCCACCTGTAGAGAGTGATAAGCTCTCCCCTGAGCCTCCTTTTCTCCAGGCTAAACACCCCCAGCTCCCTCAGCTGCTCCTTGTAAGATTTGTGCTTCAGACTCTTCACCATTTTTGTTGCCCTACTTTGGACATGTAACAATACCTGCTGTTTTATTTAACTTTCACCCAATTAAAATTATACTTTAAAAAGGGGTAGTTATATTAAAAAAGATCTTCCCTGCTTCCCTGGCAAGTGGAAATGTCAACAACACTGACAGAATAATGAAGTGTCTCAGGGCTACAATGATGGGGGAAGGGAATATAAACATAAAAGATTGACATTGAAGATGATGGTGTGTCCAACCAATGATTAACATCTGAAGGAAATCACAATAACTTGTGGGCATGCTGAGGACTTTCCTCCACATATGCAGTTCAAGAATTAATATTCCAAATACTTGTGAGAACATCACAAGTTATTCTCATTGAAATAACATTTTAACAATAATGGTAATTCATTTAAACTACAAAAGAATTGTTAGAAACAGCTTTAGGGATTTCAGTAGATTGCAACTAAACTCTGGCATTAATAGTGATCATGGGCTGCTGAGCATTTTCTGCTCCCTCACACTGTTGAACTGTCACAGTTGTCGAGCACTCAGAGGGACAGGCAGCTTGCAGAGAAAAGAAGATGAAGATTAACAGCAGCAGGTAGGACAGAATCACCCACGCATCATTGCCATGCCTCTCCTACTGGAAAGCATAAGCTTGACAATGAATTATGAAATAATCTGACAAGTGAGTTTTATGCTGGGCAAATTTTAGGATGCTCAAGATGCCGTGATGATAATTGTATCTTATGTAAATAGGATCATTTCTGGAACTCTGGACTTTTTATAAGCATAAAAAAATTACAAAAATAATAATTTAAAGACTGAAAAGTGCTCTAGTGCATATTTTTTGAATGAATGTAGCATCTTTAAAGTGTTTATTAGAACTAAATGAACATGAAAGGAGAAAATTTTTAGAATACACACAGCTTCCTCTGTTTCTCAAATCACTTATAAAGCAATCACCAATTAACCAATTGAAAGTGGTTAATTTCTGTTAAACAGAAATGCATGGTTAGAATCAATGGTACAAACTACATTGGTGTAGATTATCACCTACTCTGCTCTACTACACCATACCATCATGACTACATGGACACTGATTTATCTATAGAAAATGAAAGAACGCTCATTTTAAACACTCATTTTAAGAAATGATGTCTCAATAAGTTGAAATTAGAGTGACTCAGTAGAGTTTGCTATTACAGGACCTGGATTTTAATCAATATAAAATATTTTATCTGAACTTTCATTATTTTTGAAACACTTATTTGTAGAAAAAGTTCACAGCAGGATAACAAAGGGAGACATTAAAGAATCAGCAGATGGTATTGGCGAGAAAAGGAGAGTCATGAATAATTAAATACCCTGAAGAAAACATAAAAGAAAGACTTTTACTGAAATGAGACAGACTTAGCTCAAGGTATTCCTTAGAGGAATAAGGTAACCCTCTAAGAAGACAATTTTCTATTGAGGTTCAGCTTAGAATTTCTCACCAGCACAGGAAAAACTGAATTTTCTTTCAGTCTATATTTAGAATTCACATTGTTCAGTGAATCTCCATCTCTGGCGTGAGCAGAGAAGACAAGTAAAATAAGCAGACATGGTGTTGAAGACTACCTCTAAAATCAGTCACAAAATCAATGATTTTCTTCAGCACTGTTCCACAGTGATGGAAACCACTTTTCACCTGTGGTCAGGTGGTGTGACCTCCAACAGCTACACTGGTAAATTACCAGTGAAAATTTTTCTGTGAAAAAATAAAGTTGCAGCCCAACTACTGCAGTGTGTCCCATGTCTGTCCTTCCGCACAGAAACCAAAATGCAAGCAACTCAAAACCTTAAGAAATCACACATATGTGAAACCAAGGTTTCACCAAAGAAAATGTAACGATTGGATAATGATAAAAAGTAATAGGAATAAGAGGGGTTTTAAAAGAATAATGAATAGAAATATAATAATTATTATGCTACATAGATTACCTAAGAACACTCAGATATAAAAAACATATAGTTATTTAAAAACTATATATTACATTTACTATCTGTTACACTACTTTCTGACAGAAGTTCTTTTTTTTTTAAAGAAGAGACACAATCTACAAGATAGTTAATAATGGTGAGGCAATGATATATACTGTTACTTATATATTATTGAATTAATGTCTTGTCATTTGAAGAACTTTAGGAGACAGACATATTTTTCATGTGTTTTTAGACTGTAAGAACTCCTTGTGTTTAAAAAAGAAATAGAGCACTTGAATAATTTTCAGCATCTATGGAACTGGTTTAATTAAAAGGACCTATGAGAAAACAAGTTAAAATAGGTAAAACCACACTATAAAATATATTCTTAGAGTTTCTCAATACAGTAGAAGGGAATTTGAATAATAGAATATAGGGTTAAGTCCTGATTTACAGGTATAATAAGACTGCAGTGCATAATTGAAACTGTTTCATAAACCATTCAATAAGGAATGGAGACAATAAAATATGAATAAAATTAGATATAAACCAGGTTTGTTCACTTTAATAAGTATTTCAACTCTTAAGGCATGAAGCAAAAGGGAGTTAATGACACTGTCTGTTACTGGTGTTTCATTTATGTACATGGTATAATTCTTTTTGTTTCTAAACTGTTAGAAGTAAAATATTTCAGACCAATTTGAGTAAAAAATTTATGCTTTATGTAAAAAGCACATGTATGTGTCTGGCACTTTTTTTGTTATTGTAGGGAAAAATCCATAATCAGATTAATCAATAGCAGTAGAATATCTTATTTTTTCAGCTACCAAACCAAACCCCAAATTTTCTCATAATAGTACTGTGATCTAATAAGGTAATCCTATGCATTTTTTCGTACTTTCAAAGAATACAGACTGAGACAAAAAAAAAATTTAATTTTAATTTAAACAGCCAAAGTAGTGTTATTTATAATTTCCATTAAATAACATGTTAGCATCTTTTCTGAAGCTGGAAGATAAGTCAATGTGATCTATCTTTCTACATCCTATAGGTGATTATTCTATGTAGAGGATATCCAGAGAAATACCTGTAAGAATTTCTATTAAGGTACTTTTGTATCTGTTTTCAAAGTCCCATAGAAAGGTGTTCCAGAGAGAACCTGTCTGTCTTCCCGTCAGCAACGCCACACAATCAGTGCTCCTACACTTTCTACTCTGCCTTGTGTATTGATAAATTGAGTTGCCAGCTTTGTTCTTAACATGAAAATATTTCTACTGTAATATGTCAGAAAAAGTTAATTATCATATCAGGAAAAATGTACATTCAACAGCAAATGCCTAAGAATGCTGCTAGAAGGATTGAGTAGAAACTTGATTAAATATTGGGGTAAGGTTTAGTTTCTGATATTTTGGCAGAGATCTGAAGTGTATGTGTCCCAAAGAATGCAATTCCACCATGATCTCTCTCTAATACATGTTACCGTCAAGGTCTACTACTACAGCTTGGGAAAGTGATTTCCCACTACTACAGAGTGGGAAATCAGGATGTGAAATCAGTTTTGGGTTTTGTTTCTTTATGTGATGAGCAAGAACTGTGTGAGGGTGTTGCCAGAAAATAAAGAAACACACAGGTGGGGGTCTAGAGTAAATAAAATACTGCCAGTTAGGCAAAACTGAAAATGTAAAAGGGACCTGGAGGGCTGGTGTGCACTCAGAACTGGACAGAATTGCCATGTTCATTCCTTTCTGCTGATATTCAGTTTGAAGCAGGACAAATCAGACAGTACCTTTTTGCTGTTAACCCAAAAAGATATAAGGTTGGATTAAAAAAATCCAGAAGCTTCAATTTGTAACTGAGCATCTTCATATAAAAGCAGCAGGAAGTGCTACTTGGAACAAAGTGGTTGTCATGAGTAGTTCCACTATGTGTGGGTATGCATGAGTGTGTCTTGAGGGGTCAGGTGAGCCTCATTAATGTAGCCAAGCAAGGGCTGGCTTAAGTGTGAACATTAGATCAATGTAAAAGATGTATTATCTATATATGAGAGAAGACATTTAATTTTCTCACTGTGAAACTGTATCAGTGGTCCTCCAAATATTATTATTTTATTAGAATCCTTGCTAAACCAACAGAAAAAATACGGAGCAATTTTTTTTCCCACTAAATATTAATGCTGTTTTGCACTATTAACACCATAAATTTCAGTTTGCTTAAGTGCCTCTTTATAGGCAATGCCTCCCCAACGAGTGCTGCTGGAAATCTCATCACTAGGACATCATTGAGACTGTGTTGAAAACAACAGCTTTGCATCAAAAATACTCACCTTTCCCTACCAAAGGAGTGTCCCTATAGAAGACAGTGTGAGTATTGCAGCTAGCTCTGGGATATGTTGTTGTGGTGGTTTGACAGGAAATGTGTTTTTTGGGATGCTGTGTTTTTGGCCAATGGATATTCAGGCTTTAATATTGGCATCTAACCTGGCCATTTAGGACATGGACACGCCTCTGAGAGCACGGGGTTAAAAGCAGAGCTCTCCCCTGGGAGGGTCCTCTTGGGTTTCCGGCGGGAAAGAGTTCGGGTCTCTCCCCCGGCCCAGCTGCTGGCTGGGCAGGGGGAGGGGAAAGCCATGTGGCCGAGAGAGGTAGGCCTGAGCCCCGGGGTGGAAGGGTGGAAGAGAGAAAGAGAGAGAGAGACACCGGGAGCCATTGGGCAGCCCCCCCTGAGAGACACAGAGAGAGAGAGAGAGAAAGAGCCGCTGCCTGAGACTGTGACCTTGAAGCTTGATAAACATGGGCCTGTGCCGGCAGCACGGCTGGGACGGAGAAGAGGGGGGGGTTCAGCCGGCCGCTTGTAGGAGCTTTTAACCCCTTTTTGGAAAATGAGAACTTCACAGAACATTGACCTTTCCTAGAAGATAGAGTGGAAGATGAAAAAGGAAATGGGCCAGTGTGAGAGAGGTCTGGGCAAGTGAGAGAATCCTAGTGGGAAGAGATGATGGAGTGGCTTTTGCTGGACTCTTTTTGTATAGCCATGGACAGAACCAAGAGGGTTCAGTGTTGATGCCCCTTGGCCCCAGGGGGTGAAAAATATGGGGGGGACAGCTGTCCCAAAGGAGAGATTGTGGGGACAGGTGTCCCAGAAGAGAGATGACGGCCTCAGAACCAAGAGGGTTCAGTGTTGATGCCCCTCGGCCCCAGGGGGTGAAAAATATGGCGGGGACAGGTGTCCCAAAGGAGAGATTGTGGGGACAGGTGTCCCAAAAGAGAGATGCCGGCCTCGGAACCAAGAGGGTTCAGTGTTGATGCCCCTCGGCCCCAGGGGGTGAAAAAATATGGGGGGGACAGGTGTCCCAAAGGAGAGATTGTGGGGACAGGTGTCCCAAAGGAGAGACTGTGCCTTTTTTGGATCGGGACAGAGCATCCTTAAAAGACAACCCTAGAAGCAGTTCTGGTCCATGTTCAGTGGTGAGAGCACTGGACATGAAAAGGAAGAGGTCACGACGGCAGATGTACTCCGGGCGGTGCCACAAGTGACACAGGAACACATGAGGCTTCGATTGTGTTTCCAGGGGAAGCCCATGGCACAAGAAGGACTCCTCTCCTCTTGATGAACTGAGGATTGATTGTTTGAAGGGTGGTGCAGGACCGAGAGTTGGTGATTTGAGGAACAAATGTATTATGTTAGAAATTTGGTGGGGGGAGGAGGAAATGCATTTGTGAAGTTTTCATTTTCCCTATGTATGTGTGTTCCTTTTTCTTTGTAGTTGTAGTGTAGTTAATAAAGTTTTGTTTTCTTTTTTCCCTAAGTAGGAGCCTGCTTTGCTTATTCCTGGTCACATCTCACAGCAGAAACCAGGGAGAAGGTATTTTCATGGGGGCACTGGCATTGTGCCAGTGTCAAACCATGACATTTTTGGTCCCACTAGGATTCTTCTCTATTCTTCTACTATCTCTCGCTTCCACCCTTCCACCCCGGGGCTCAGGCCTACCTCTCCCGGCCACATGGCTTTCCCCTCCCCCTGCCCAGCCAGCAGCTGGGCCGGGGGAGAGACCCGAACTCTTTCCCGCCGGAAACCCAAGAGGCCCCTCCCAGGGGAGAGCCCTGCTTTTAACCCCGTGCTCTCAGAGGCGTGTCCATGTCCTAAATGGCCAGGTTAGATGCCAATATTAAAGCCTGAATATCCATTGGCCAAAAACACAGCATCCCAAAAAACACATTTCCTGTCAAACCACCACATTCCACCCTTCGCCTCTGAGAACACACTTTCTAAAATTATTAACAAAATTACAAAACACTTCAACACTTCTACAAAACAAGAAAACCTTCATCCCCAGATTTTTACTATGCAGCTACCTTAACTCAATACATGCTTTGTTCTTATTCTTCTTTGGTCCCATCTCACAGCTTTACTCACAACTTTATCTTATCATTCCCCCCAAGGTTCGATTCCCGGTCAGGGAACCAAAAATGTCATGGTTTGACACTGGCACAATGCCAGTGCCCCCATGAAAATACCTTCTCCCTGGTTTCTGCTGTGAGATGTGACCAGGAATAAGCAAAGCAGGCTCCTACTTAGGGAAAAAAGAAAACAAAACTTTATTAACTACACTACAACTACAAAGAAAAAGGAACACACATACATAGGGAAAATGAAAACTTCACAAATGCATTTCCTCCTCCCCCCACCAAATTTCTAACATAATACATTTGTTCCTCAAATCACCAACTCTCGGTCCTGCACCACCCTTCAAACAATCAATCCTCAGTTCATCAAGAGGAGAGGAGTCCTTCTTGTGCCATGGGCTTCCCCTGGAAACACAATCGAAGCCTCGTGTGTTCCTGTGTCACTTGTGGCACCGCCCGGAGTACATCTGCTGTCGTGACCTCTTCCTTTTCATGTCCAGTGCTCTCACCACTGAACATGGACCAGAACTGCTTCTTGGGTTGTCTTTTAAGGATGCTCTGTCCCGATCCAAAAAAGGCACAGTCTCTCCTTTGGGACACCTGTCCCCACAATAAATTGGCCGGCTGAATAATTGGCCAGTTGTATAATATGGTAGCTTAATGCCTGGCAAGAACATAAATATGACATGATGGGGTAATAACTTATTAATGAAAATGCTAGAGGTCAGGGTAAGGCCTGTCTCTGCATTTTCCTATCTCCTTCCCCATTAATATTTGGACTCTATCTTGCCCTGGTTTGCTGTAACATCTCCTGCATTCCCTGTATATTTTCATAGCCTAAACATTTTGATCTCTAGCTTCATCCTCATTTTGAAAACACGCTGTTGGCATTTACTAATTTTAACTGCAAGGACTTGCAAGGATTAGAACACTGTAACTCCCATTTGTTGATATTTGTTCTCCTGGAAAACCTCTTACCAATTTTTCTCTTACATAGCACAAGAAACATTGGAATGGATGATCTTTAAGCTTCTTGCTCTGCAAAAAAATTGCCTATGACAGAGATCAGTCTGACTTAGGAGATGACTTGCAGTTGAGTCATCTTCCTTTTCTCTCACAGTTCTTTGACAAGACTATCTTAGGCTACTAGGCTGTCTTGGAATTTTTGCTAGTCTGCGCTGCTTATATCAGATCCACATAGATATTGGTGCACTGCAGTTTTAACACACGAGAGCTGGTGTTCAGTGGACTTTGGAGTGAAATGGATAAAGCATTTTTTTTTATTAAATACAAAAATAATACAAATGTAGGAGTTACTGATATTTTAAGCACGTATAGAAAGTCTTCAGACTTTTCTTAGGCTGACATGATTTGCCAAACCTGGAAAATGAAGTGCAATTCCTACACATTTCTCAAAATCAATTAATGGGAGAAAAAATAGGTCTCACCTATACCTCCCATAAGATTTTCCAAACCATCACCTCTAAGAATTTTTTGCACAGAGGTGGATGGGTCAACTTTGCTTCTTTGTAGGCATCCATTTCATCTCTCCTCCCTTGAATTTCTGAACTCTATGGCACTCTATAGTGCTACAGATGGGAAGAAAAAGCAGGAAGAAAGGCCCTCTCTCAGGTCTTTTGGCATATATATATTGTTAGATTCTCTTCAAAATGCAAACTAGATAACAAAGAAGAGATATTTGCTGAGCACATAAAGTGTTATTAGTTTATTAAGGATAAGAAAACAGGAAAAGTTACACAGATCACAGAACAAAATATGGATATTAGAAGTCATCCTTGGTGTTCAGCCTCTGAGATCTATTTTGCATGTTCACTACCAGCCTGACTCCCACCTGATCTGGGACTACTCCATCTCTTTTCTCACACCCTTCCACAAACACCATAAAGTCTCCTCTGCTACCCTCTAGACAAATTCTGCCTTTGCCCAGACAATTTTACATGCAATTTATTTATTCTGAAAACGACTCTGTCCATCATTTGAGAATTTTCAGAAGGTGCTGTATCATATATTCTTGTTCCCAGACAGAATAGTATTTCTGATTGAAGCAGAACATGATAAATTTCAGGATTGAATCTTGCTCTCCCTCAGCTGACATTTTCTTCAAGGGTCACAAGGCTGCATGTACACTAAACAAGAGACTGCCTGTGGTAGGTGTGGCAGCCTTCATCTCATCCTTATTCAGATTAAATCCAAGGCACAAGGCAAAACCAATTGTCTGTTGTAACCTTGCTTTTTGCCTTGCTAAGAGGTAAGGATATGTGCAGGCTACTCAGGCTTGGAAGGCTGCATGAGTCCCCTGCTTTAAAAGACATTTAAACCTTACCATGTTACATACTAAATCTCCTGTTATTGTAACTGTTTGCCATATATCTACCTAGTACACTCATTTCCTTCAGGACTGTAGCATGGTAGATATGTCCTGCTACTTAGATTCTCCTTTACTCATGAAAAGGCTGGATTTTTTGTCTTCTTATTCATAGAAATTAAGTTCTAGATTTATATGTAAGTTTAAACACACATGATATCCAGAAAAGGTCTGCTATGTACTTACTCTTGTGTTGTTTCTTTCAGCTTTTAGTTCTGAAATCTCTTCCTCTTTTTCAAGCAGCTGTTCCCTGCATGCATTTAATTCTTTAGTCAGTGCAGCAAATTCCTGTAGAATAAAATTACATAGGAAGTTACTCAAGATGTAAACACTAGGATAATCAAATCCATGTGCATTCTAGAGTTTGAGGATTTAAATAATATTTAGACACCATCAACACAATCTAAAATATCATATGTAAGCTTCAGCATCTACTAAAATAATTTCAAGTCTAGACATAGCTAATAAAAGGTAACTACTGATTTAAGTTTAGAAACAAAAGAAGATTCAAAATGATGGCAACATCTCCCATACCTAAGCTATCAGAAGCTATCACACCAGAAGGAGAACAGAACTGGCCAATTTCATACCAACAGAGACACCACACTTCACACATAAGGAGGTTCAATTCAACATACCCACTTAGGATCATTCCTGCCACTCTGTAAGGCAGCCTTTCCAACATGGCATGTGAGAAGAAAGTTAAGGTATTCACTAATCAAAATCTACCTAATATTAGATTAACATAAGTACTATATGAGTTGTGAAAAAAATACTCTTGATATTGAAGTTAACCATTAAAATGTATTCAGCCATTAGAGTGAAAGGCTGTGAAGACTCAGAACAATATTTTTTGGTTGGAATGAATTTTCTATGAATTCACAACATAAAATGAAGCTGAATTTTAAGCTGCTCCTGATGTTAAGTTTTATGCATGCAACTAATAGGTATTCTGAAAAACATCTTTTACTTGTCAAAACTATTATTAAAATGTCTTGAATTGCTGTAACTCTTCAACAATACACAGAAATTTTTCTCTATACAAAGGGCAATTGCAGAGTTGTTATTAATTTTAATAGGGAAAGGTTTTACTCCATATTGTTTATTTTGACAGACATACTAAGCTGTAGTAGTAAATTTTATCCTTAATAGCAAAAAGATGCTACACATCTCACAGATATAGTACGGTAAAGGATGAAAAGCCTTTAAGATTTGTGATCATGTTTTGAGGAAAAAAAGAGTCTTGAACAGCGTTGCTGTTTAACAAAGATGCATACATATTTTTAAATACTAAGTTAATTTTTATTTTACCAGAACAGTCAGTGCATAAGAGCCCACCAGCCCACAAGCAAGCAGTTAAACTGCACTCCAAGAGAAAGCAGTTAAAAAAAAAAAACAAACGTGTCCAGGTGGTTTATCTTCTCAGCCAGTAGGATGAAGCTGAGACTCAATCTACTTATTTAAGACAAAAGCTAGTGATGATCTCAAAAGGGCTTAGTTTGCTGCTTCTCCTCAAGCTGCAGAAAGCAGCTGTTATCTGAAATAAATAGGTGTTCAACAGAACTTTCATGAGTATTCCTAGTCCCATTCTGTTACAGTCAAGATTTTAAATAGTTAATAGGATATGGTAATAGATGTTAAAAATTATTCAAATAAATTTCAAGTTCTATTCTGAAAACATGTAACTAAGAGTGCTTTTTTTTTTCCCCTATTTTTCAGCAGCCAGAACTGGAAGCACAGTAGACCTCCAAGCAAATTGCATGATAAGAAGGAGAATGTTGTTCTGATAACCTCAATGGATTTTGTATTAGACACTGGCTATTGATTACATGAAGTATATAACGATGTTTTGTGTCCTACCTTCTAAACAGTATTTGCTTTTTACATCCTGGTGGTCAGGTAGATTTAAGGTTACACAGTACACTTTGATGTTAAAACCCTTAGCTTAGCTTTGAAAATGAGATTTATATCATAACACTCTTCCTTCCTTTTCAAAAGTATCATTAAAACTTCAGCCTGTAGGTCTTAAACTAGGATTCAGAAACTAGCAGTCCAGCAGTGTTACTCTGTTCAGATTTTTTAAAAAAAAAATCTCCTGTACCTAAGGTTATAAGTAATGTTACATACTGAACAAAAAATCAGAGTTAATAAAAAGCTAATGATCTCAACTCACATTGAATCAGAATTCTGAAGCACAAAACCACACACACATGCATATTTCTCTACAGCCCTACAGGGTGGAGCCCTTGTTGCTAATTTACACAGATTAGTGTCCATTATACTTTCAGAGTCTCACAGAATAAACTTTCAGTGTCATCTATAGAGTATGTTGTTGTGTTTATGTTTTCTCATTTCTTGGTATTGTTTCAGGTGGAATTAAAATAGACGCTTTGGCATATGCTTGGGCATCTGGATGGGTGACAGGTGGTGGAAAGGATAACAAATGTCATCTGTAACTTACAGTTTGAGTTCTGAACTACAGTAAGGCAAACCAGTCTGGTAACATGCATTTGCTGCTTTCTTTGTGAGTAAAAAAAGACATGTTTGTCAAATTGCACATCTTTGTTGTGCCAAAGTGAGCCTGTTTCCAGTACAATCTCTAATGCTTTGGTCAATATAATCTCAAATAACAAAGGAATGAAATTCCTACGTTTGCTGAGCAGCATGGAGTTTATTCTTAGGGTGATTTTGTCTGGTCATCAAGTTTTCCTTGCTTTTAATCAAATCATAACTCAAAATTCTGCTCCCAGAGAGTCCCATACCTAATATAATGTTGTTTCAGCCTCCAAATACCTTAGGTTCATATTCATAACACCTATTAGCATTTACTTTAGCTGGGCTACCTGTGTCCACTGTTTTAGACTTTGTTACTTGAATGGTCAACCTTGTCCTTTCAAACCTATTAATTATTCAGTTGTTGCTGCTGCTCTCTGAAATTTCTCTGTGCTTTTGACATACCTGCAGTGCAAGCACTTACAACAAGTAGTCACCTCTTTATGTGTCTGGAACTCAAGTGGCCAACTTCATCTGAAATACTAGAGACTGTTCATTCATCAAGAGCTTGGAATTCTCTGAGTTGAATGATGGCAGAAAGAGGCCTTATTCCTTGTGTTTATATCTTCAGCCTTTTACAGGGAAAGTCTCAAAGTAAATTGAGTTTTCCCCAGAGCTTTATAAGTTATTATTTCTCTCACATCTGTTTTCATAAATTAATAACTAGGATAACACCTTACAACTTTCAAATAATACTTCCAAAACTATATGTAAAACTTATTTTTAAAATAACCTATTTATCCAAGATATCCCAACAACCAATGCTCCAGGAAACACTTTTTTCCCCCCACAGGTTCTATGCTAAGCAAAGCATATTTTTGTTTTAACATAACACCCAGTTATGTAATAAATGACATGTGATGATAATGACCTCTGCTCATGCAATTCCCTCGTACATATATACAGGGATCAAGGGAATACTGTCATCTGGAATTACTGTTTGCAGCAGAAATCTTGCATGGTCAGTGACCACGACAGTCAGTCATACTTTGGGAGCCCTGAAGGTAACATCTGTTGCATAACTAATAGGAGTTGACAGACACAACTGCGCTCTTAAAGCTCATATAGAAGCTGTATGGCAGTAAAGCTAATTAAGAACTGAAGTGAATTCAAATTCTATGAAAATTATTCAGTTGATAGCACTGGCTTTATACTATACCATGACATCAAGATGTTTGCAATTTTTTCAAGATAAATAACCTGAGAATGAGCATTGTTTTCCTCATCTGAATAAACAATCTCAGAGCCCGTCTTAACTGCTGCTTGTCTTTTTCTCTTAACACTTGGCCTATAAAATTAAGCCTTGAAAACCAATTCAACAGAAATCTGTAGCCACGAAAAGGACCACTAAGAGTTACCAATAAGCAAAACTCAAGGACTTCCCTGGTGAAGCAGCTGAAATACAGTTTGAGCAGAGGCTGGAGGGTGCCTGAGAGAGTGGGATACCATCAGGACAGGAAGGCTGGCAGGACTGCCAGATGTGCTGGCAGCAGGAATGGGCAGGGGAGGCATCCTACAGCTCTCTTTCCATTAAATTTCTGCCTCTAGGGGCTGGTTCAAGAAACCCTGCTTTCATTGCTTATTGTTCCCAGGAAAAGCCTGCAAGGTTTATTTTCTATGACCAAATAACTTGTCTCCAAGTTGAGGGTATGCCACAGAAATTATGAGAACTTGTATCTCTGATACTCAACTGTTCAGAATATGATCCAGTCCAAATTGAGCTGAAATGAAAACACAGTCTGTCATCATCCCCACAAAAAATACTGAAATAAAATTGAAATTTTGTGGCAGTAATTAAAAAAAAACCCAGAAAACTGTTCTAGTGAAAGATGTTCT
The DNA here is from genome assembly GCF_051311805.1 of Agelaius phoeniceus. NCBI lineage: Eukaryota > Metazoa > Chordata > Aves > Passeriformes > Icteridae > Agelaius > Agelaius phoeniceus. The sequence continues at coordinate 34,178,559 of NC_135269.1, read as the reverse complement.
GTCCATGGTAGGGGGGTTGGAATTAAATGATCTTTAAGATCCCTTCCAATTCAGGTCACTCAATGATTCCATGATTCTATGATTTAAACATGTGGGTTTGGAGTCAGTTGTCTAAAATGTTCATTGTTACATTACTGCTCAAAATGAGAGTCCATTTGCACATAAATTTTAGGTTGGATATGTACCCAGAAATACTGTATCATAACAGGACCTGGGTAAAAGAAATGGAAATCTGTTTGGATCTTAGGACTAAAATTTTGATCTCTTCATACAAAAATACAAAACTTTCAAAACTGTAGAGTAGTCTCTGAATTAGTCTCTTAACAATATCAGAGAAGTTTGCACTACGATGTTTGTGTAGAGTGTTTTCTGTACTTCTCCAGAAATAAATGTAAGCAAAACTGATTTAGTCTCTGTTTTTCATATTTTTTAGGCACTGGAGTTTTTTTTTTACCACTCCTTCAAAAAAACTGGCTGCCATATGATGTGGGTTGGCCACATCATGTTGAACTACTTTGGCTTTAATATGAACTGAGTGTTACTGTGACTCAGACCTCGCTTACACAGATAAGGAGTAATTCTTCTTCACAGACAGTGGCTCTTCCAGTGGTTCTTACAGAGACATTAATTGTGTTTCAAACTGTCAAGGATTTACCAGCACTGGTTTGGGTTGCATAAGGGTCTGCTAGACATCTAAAATGTGGGAAATAGGCTTAAATGTCACAACCTGAGAGTTATATTAATTGACAAAAAAAGACAGAGTGACACCTGGGGAGGTATAGAGCGGATGTTAGGAAAAAAACTAAGCAGGGAAGTGGTGGAATCAACGTCGCTGCAAGTGTTCAAAAAACATGTGAATGTGGCACTTAGGGACATGATTTAGTGGTGGACCTGGCAGTGTTGGGTTAACAATTCGATTCAATGATTTTAGAGTCTTTTCCAACCACTTCTTGATTATTCTAAGAAAACAACAAGATTTCTGTTAGGTGAGAGAGAGAACTTAGTCTCCTGTTTTCAGCTAGGGTAGAATTCATTTCTTCCCAGCAGCTGTTACAGTGCTGTGTTTGGGATTTGGAACGAGGATGGTGTTGATAACATGCTGATGTTTTAATTTTTGGCTACATTGTGTTAATCCTAAGTCAAGGACCCATATTTTTCCTTTTCTCATGCTCTGCCAGTGAAGAGGTATACCAAAGAAACTAGGGAGGAGCACAGCTGGGACAGGTGACCTGAACTGACCAAAGAGACACCACAGAATGTCAAGCCCAGTATTTAAACTGAGGGGAGCTGCTGAAAGGGTGTCTGATCCTGATCTGGGTTCAGGAAGGGGAGTCTGGCATTGGTCAGTGGGAGGTGAGCACCTGCATCATGCATCACTTGTTTTCTTCACATTCTTATTCTTACTCTCATTCTTATTCTTACTCATTTTCTTATTCTCATTCACCATTAGTATCCTATTTTATTTTCACTTATTAAACTGTTCTTTTTTACTTCAATTCTCCCCATTCCACCAGGCTGGAGGGATGACACAGGGGAGGTTGAGGGAGTGGCTCTGTGGTGTTTCACCTCCAGCTGGGCTGAAAACCATGACATTCAGTAACACTGTGGACTTGAGACCCCATTTTTAATGTTTTTTTGTTTTCAGAAATTTGGGCAGTGACTGGAGTTTTGAAATGTGTAGCCATTTACCCACACAGAAGCACACAGTCAATGCTCTTGGAAGAAAGTGAAACATTTCAGGGGCTCAGAGCCCATGTAAACATCTATAAGAATTAATAATTCCAATACATTCACTGAACATAAAATTGGACAAATGTCGAACTGTTACATTAGCTTTTCATCAAGAAGAATTCCTTCCTTAAATAGTCAGTTGAATCTACATCAGATTCTGAACTAAGTCTTGCAAATATTTACTTATTCAGCCATCCCCTTCTGGGTAGAAAAAATCATCTCAAGCTAGTAGTCTCTCTGTGCATGGCCTGCTACTGTGAATAAGTAATTTACTATGATGACTGCGTTCCCAGAGTAAGAGAGATATAAATGCTTTTTTGAGTAAACAGAAAAACACTCAAGATACCTTTTCAGTACCTGGAAAAAAAAACCCACAAAAAAAGCCCCAAAAACTTTTTTCTAGAAAAGAACCCAAAATAATAATAGAGAACTGAGGATTATGCCAAATAAATTTATATTTCTGATTAAGATAATTCAAACTTATTGATATGGATACAAACATTTTAGTGTACCCTTGTGACCTATGTTACCTGATTTTTATAGAAATGTCACCTAAATCCATAAGCTGCATCATGTTATTTCATGATTTTTTAGAACAAGAGTACCACAGTATGCAAAATTATATTTCAAAATTCAGTCAGAAAGAAGCTTTAAAATGCATCTGTTTACATGCTAGTTGATGTGACAGCCATTCTAGATAATAGGAAATTCAAAGGTAATGGGAAGAACATACCACTGTCAGGACTTCTGATGTAATCTGCCTAATTTTTGCTAGTACATCACATAAAAATTAATACCACCAGATTTTTGAAGTCAAAGAGAACCTCCACAACAACATGAGTATTACGGCAATGCCTCAGTTTCTGGCAATGATTTTCTCACACAGAATTACTTCAGGAAGAAATATGACACTAGAGACAGAAGATATGGGCACAAATATGCCATGGTAGCTTTCACTTCAATCCAAGACAATAATAATATGAATAAAATTAATATGTTTTTAGCAATATAAACACAAAGAGTGATCCATGTATAACTCTCCTATCAGTACCACACAGTCAAACACAAAACTCTTTTCCATTATTTCCCAAATTTGCCATGTAAAATTGTAAATTTTAAAATTTTAAAATTTACAATTTTACACGCCACCAGCTAAACCTATTTTAGAATCAAGGAATATCTATTATTTTGATCTGTTAAAACACTTACAGTAACAATAAAACAGAAGAAAAAGGGGGAAAAAAGGGATTTTTTTCTTTTTTAATCTAGAATTTCCTGTTTTCTATGAGACTCTTCAGATTATAAGAGATATAAGTTGAAAAAAGCTTAAGAAAGTGTCTCAAGCACAAGATAGAAGATGACAAAAATTCACCTTATTTATTTGTAATCCTTAGTATCAGGCTAAAGCCTGATAAAAGCTTGAGGCTTCAAAGGACTTGACAGCCTCCACCCCTCAAAAAAAAGCAGACACATTAACAATTATAAGAATATAGCTTTTTAATACTTTTAAATATTTTATTATAACGTAGCCAATCCAATTATACCATTCTCCCATATTTATTAGCAACAATGAACTGAAAGTGTTTTTTCTTTCCCTGTAAGAAAGGCAGATTGAAAGTTTAAAGGTCTCTTGTCTTGCAGATTGTGTAAACTAGATTGGTTTGGTTTGGAACAGATACCACAGTGAATGACACACCCTGCTACTTTGAAATAACACTAATTGTGTCTTTAGTGCTTTGTTCCTGACTGATGGGGACCCTGAGGCACAGAGGGTCTAAAAGCAAGTTAAACATCTGTCAGACTAGTACTGAAAAGGGATGGGACAAACCACCACTCATATAACATCTGTAAACATAATAAAGCTGAATGTGTAATTCAGGTGTGTGACTATAAAAAAACTCATTATCTTATATTCAGTGTATGATGAAACTGCAGACTGGCTTACAAGGTGTATTCAGAATGTTTTACTATCCACACTGGACTGGTTTCTATGGAAGTACTAACGTGCAACATGATGGAAGCACACTTTCCAGAAGTGGGATGAAAGTGTCTTAGTTTGTAGGAGTTTTTATTTAAATCATACTACTGTAGTATGGAAGCGAGTCAGCTATATAATAAAAGGAATTATACCATCAACTTTTTTTCCTTTAATAATTAATGCCTTTGCTTTACAAATAATCATATTCACTTTTTCTAAAATTAAATAAATGATTTCCAGATATAGCTATGTTGCAGACTACAGCCTATCATCATTTTCAAGTGATGTCTTTTAGCATAAAAGATATTTATATCAATATGCCTTTATTGATTAAATATTATACTGCATAAATACTGATGACACTTTAGTACTCCAAAGCTGGAAAATTTTCATCTATCAAAAAATAAAAAGAGTAAAATATGGTCTAAAATGACAGACTATGACTAATTTTAAAAATAACTTTATGGAAAGTGGGATTGATTTTATTCCAATTGATCAGTTATTTATTTTTCCAGATATTTAATTATTTAAAATGTGAAATGGTCACAGAGCAGTAGCGTAAGCACGCGATAAATTGCTGCACTGAAATACAAGACTGCAAGCTCCCACTGCCAGCACAGTCTGATTTTATGCTTACCATCCCACTTTTTTATTTTTTTCCCCCCCAAATTTAAAATAAACACAAAGTTATAAAAAGAACAAGCCTGGACAATATGCAAATTATTGAAGTGCTTTACAGACTGTACAATGGCTTCAGCACATCAATGCACACATACAACCCTCATTATAAGGCAGATTGAGGTCAGTACATGGCCCTAAGAAATAACCTAAAATAAATCCTGACAGAGAGGATATATGAAGGGTGACTATAAGAAGCAACACAGACCTACCAGTAAACAGAATATGTCTTCTATTATGATATTGGATAAGGAATGTGCAGCTTTTTTTGGTGTCAATTCCAGATTCCTAGTCTAGTTGTTTTTTAGCATCCCTGACTCACTTTCCAAACTTCACTTTCCTAGCTTCAATTTGCTTCTCCCCAGAGCAACTTGTTGTTTTCTTCCAGGCAAACTTGACAAAATACAGCATGACCTTTTCTTCTCTCTCATTTTCTGTAACTGTCCTGACACATGTCTCATTCTCTGCTTTCTCAGCATTGTCTCTGGGTAAATTTTATCCATGATCACACATTCAGTTATTATTAATAGGTCAGCAAGCCCCTGTTCTGATTCAGAACCCGACCTTCCCTACACAGTAAAATCATACTTTTTACCCTTTCAGAATTTATACCAAATAATTAATGTTAAATAATTTAATACTTTAAATTTATTTAATTTTCCTTCCAGAAGTTTGCTGTTTTCCAGTTTCCAATTTTTTTCATGATTTTAGTAAGTGTAAAACTACAGAAAAAGAGGATGAAGAAAGTGCAAACATGCTTAATTCTATTATTTTTAATAACTTTCAAACTTCAGAGTGTTAATCATACTAGATTCTAACAAAAAAAGAAGTTTAAAAGTTGGAGTGGTTTTTTGGTTTTTTTTCAGAGAAAGATTTTTAAGAATCTACTAAATGACTTTATCCACCAACTGATCTTTTTGTATAAACTATATTTGATCTTTTCCTGGCAAGAATAATTGCTAATGGATCCTTGACAATGCAAATATTAGATATTCTATATCCAAGCTGGTCACCCAAGAGCAGCAAAAATGAATAAATGCACTTTTAGGATGTGATTCATCTGTCATTTATATCTTTTATATCCATTTATATCTTTTGGGTTGAAAGGAATTGCACCTTTGAATTCCTTTTATTATTCCCTCTGTAGGGTTTCAATAAAGACAATTGGAAAAAATACCTCTTCTGCATTCTAGATGGCTTATTCTGCTCTGACCTGTCCCAGCAGAACTAAAGCTTCACTGTGAGAAGTAAATAAAACTCCCAAATAAAACTGGTGATCAGGGATCACTTCATAATTGTATCCCTGGGGGCAATAATCTTGCCATCCCTCTTGCCCCTTCAAAAAACAAAAACAAAAAAAAAGAAAAAACATAAATTGCTAGTAATTATCCCATTCTTCTAGGTGCTAGTGCTCACCTGGAGCCTTATGGGGGGGTTTGGTTCTTCGGGAAGACAACAGGAAAAATGTCCCAAGACACAACAAGGTTGAACTGCTGCCAAAGCAGTTCAGTGCAGTGTTAGGAAAGCTCTCTGTAAGAATAATTCAGCAACAAGGCTGGCCATGCAGGAATAGTGTGGTGACACACTTGCACTGATAACTGAGGCAAATGCCTGTGAGGGCTCAGGGTCTTATTGCAATGGGCAAAGGTGGCATAAATGACATTTGGAAGATATTTCCATTTTTTCAGTCCATGACAATGAACTTGTATATCTAGTTTCACAGCTGTGAATTCCACTTTATTTGCAGATCCTTTAACTTAGATGACTACAATGTATATATGTATACATATACATAGTGTACATGTATACATATATATACTGCATTTAGAGATAGTTTCTTGATGTGTGTGCTGGAGATAATTTAAATCATGGATTTCACTGACCTGCTTTCTGTTTGGTAACTGCAAACGTGACTTTTTCTTCATATATTGACTTGTTGTCTTTCCAGTTAGTCCAGCTAAGAGTTAGCTAATCACAAATTACAAATATGCAACTCATGAAGGAATCCCAATCTTGCTTGGGATATACACTGAATCTTGTTTCATATACTGAAATTTTGAACAGCAATCTTTAATTTTGTCTATACTATTGCAATAAAACTTAAAAAGTTCAGTGGTGGAAACAAGGTAATAAGTCACAGATGTTCTTCATCAGGAAATATGATGAACTAGTAATTACTGACATAGACTTTGTCTCGAGGAAAAATATACAATGTAGTTACAGATGCCAAGAAAATCAAATTAAGGAATGGTATTCTGTATTAGAAATTGCATAAGCAACAAATATCTTATTAACCTCTGTGCCTTTGTGGGAAATAAAGGAATAATAAAACATCTTAAAATGTTAACATTCATACACTGGCATCTATTTTTTTTTTGACTACAGGGCAGTTGATATAAAACACTTGGAGGTTTTCAAATTCTCTTTCTCTGCTCTCCCCTTCCCCCCCTCCTATTTCTATCTCTATCACTCACATTTACTGTTTAATAAAATCTGTATTATTGAGTTTGTCACATGATCTTGTTTGCACTTTAATTTGAGCAGGGGTATCTCTTAATAACCAGATCAGAACAGAGCAGTAGTTAAACACATGAGAAAACAATCTGCTAATCGAGAGCTCTGTAGGACTCCAGTGATTGTGTTCAATAAATAGGACATTTACAACAAAATACAGCTTCATCAGCAATACATTCTTTAGCTGCCCACTGGGCAGGCAGGTGGTCCAGAGCCAGATTCTGCTCAGAACCCAGGCAGTTCATGTATCTTTGTCCACATCTTGTTATTTAGTCCTTCAGGCATCGACAGGGCCTATGCAACACAGGAGAACAGCATGACTTCCAGAAGAACAGTACCCCAAAATGGGGATGTAGCCCATGACTACTAAGTGGTGAGTTATCTGTTCTGATGCCAAACACATGCACATCTCTGAGTTTTGTTGCATGATTTGCCAGACCTACCCAAGTAGGTGTATGATCACCTCACATAAACACTATGTCATATGTAACTACAAGTAAGTTTTGGTCATTTTTCATATAATTTAGATGACTCCACATAACACTATCCATGTTTCTCCAGAAAAAGGAAAAATCAGAAATTGACAAACACAGCAATTTATTAATTTTTAAAATTCTATTTAAAATATTCACTACAAGACTGTCTCAGAGGAAGGTTTGCTACCTAATCTTCACACACATACTTCAGAAACAGTTGGGCTTGTTTGAAGTGTGACTGTCACTTTCAAAACTAAATTATATTTGCTGATCCAGGTCTAGTGCTGTGAACAAAAGCTACACTTCAAACAACTCTAGTTGCCTTTGAGGTGCTGCAGAGCTCCTGTTTCTGTTTGAAGTTCATTGTCCTACCACATTACCACCAATTCAATGTTACATCTGTTCCCTTTTACCACATTGTGTCTACTTTTACTGACAACTAAATAAACAAGATAATAACAATAAACATGACAATGGTCAGGACAGAGTATATGTGACATCTTTGAGCTCTTCTGCTCAGAAGAGCTCTGTTTAGTATTACAGCTACCACCACAAAATGTGATGGAGTCATATGAAGGGGATAGAAAATAAAAATTATCTTTCTAAGGTAAAATGTTAGTGAAATTATGCACAATCACAAATGCTCACATACAGACTATTAAATACGCCCAGAAGATATGTTTAAATCTCTTAAAAAGCTAAACTTAGACTATAATAGTCACATAAATCCTGCAGAAAATGATACCTCACCAGTTCTCCATTCTCTGGGGAATGTATATGCTTTCCCACTAGTGAAAAAACAACCACTGGGACTTAATCAAGTGTTGTGAAGAAAACAGCTAATTACATCAATCATGTTATACTTCACAAACTTTGATTTAGAGACATAATCCTCTCAGTCTGAAGCCCTAAAATCTGTGTCATCACAAGAAGATAATAGTCTAGAAAGTATTTAGCAGCAGCCAAAATATGTGGGCTATATCTGTTTCAGGCAGACACCTAGCTCAGTCCTTGTAAATGCATATTGTTTGACAAGGGCTGTGACAAGGAGAAATGAAAGAATCCCAGGAATAAGAAACAAAGTGGTCTCTGGAGGAGACTCCAGATTGTCTTGTTTCCATCTGATGTCTACATCCCATAAAAAACACTGTCTCAGTTGTAGCCATGCACCCACAACTCAGCCCAGGTTCTGCTCTCTCACACACACCACAGCTATCTCACAGCTCGTCTGTAAACTGCCTGGGGGTAATCTGGCATGAAAAATCCCTCTCTGGGTGCTTAAACCAGTTTGGAAAGGTAATGAATGCTTCAGTAAATTTGGGCAGAGCCCTCTGTGGTGTCTTGACCTGCTTGATGAACTGGAAATCTGACTTGGTGTGCCAAAATGCTTTCTGTCCGTGCTATATTTAGCATGTAACCATCACATTACTAAAGGTCCTAAAGATATTTATGTAGGTAGTCATCTATTTTAGCACTACTGGCATGCAAGAAAATCAGTTCACATTACAGAACTGGAGATAACACCTTGCAGCACCTCTTTTCCTTCTCATCTTTTTTGAATCAATTGGTTTTCAATATTCTGTGTAAAGCTGTGTCTTGCCTAAAATTTCCATTTCCAGCCTTTACTACCTAAAATTTTATTAGCAACGTTATGAGAAAGTAATTTTTATTTAAAGTGAAATACCTATTTCTTATTCCCTAAGAAAGAAATGTATTCTATGTACTTAAATTCTTTACATTTTTGAGTTATTTTTCAGCTGCACTCAGTGGAAAAAAAAAAAAGAAACAAAAAAAAAAAGACTAAAATAATTAAAATGCAGTGACAGCATTTCAGTGTTCATTACCCCCTTAGACCTTTATGGAAAAAACCCCAACCTCCTCCACTCCCCAAACTCCCAACAAACCAAATCCCAAAGCATTACAATCATATCAAAACACTTTCTCAGCTCAAAAAACCCCACTTTCTCAGGCATGAGAACAGAAGGAAGAAATTTTGCAAAAACAGAGGGCATAAAAAAGCTATCCTTTTATGCCTGCATAAAGTGCATCTTTGCACTTTAGTTACGTAGGCAATCAAGGCCATAACTGTAGAAAAAAAATACTTGAAAACATCCTTGCCCTCTGATCATGTTGAGGTTTGCATAAAGTTTTATTTTCTCTTTTGCCTCAGGGTGCCATTCAACTTGATTTTAATTTTTTCTAAAATCATGTGAGATTCAAAAAAATTTGTCTGTTATTGCATAGCTTATGTAAAACTGTATGAACATACGTGCATGCACCATTCACTAGATCTTCAAATAATGTTATGCATAGGAAATGAGACATATTAACTTTTTATTTAAAAACTTGGTTTAAATTTCTTTTAAATTATTCTCTGTAGACCTCCTCTGTAATAAGTGAATAGTATTTCATTATAAAGGATTATATAAGGATTTCTTTATAAAACATTTAAAAAACAAATTTTGTTTTGGTTATCAGAGAGCTAACGAGGTAATGGACAGAATCATTCATATGACTGATGCCTTCTTCACCCTTACTCTGTGCAGTATCATAATTTTGGTTTTATCTGTTGATGACATTTTCTAATTAGGATTTCTGTATTTCAGAGGACTTGACCAAACCCGTGAATTTTAGAAAATTCACTATTCTTATCTGAATGTGGTTAAACGGACTTGTTAAGGGAAAAGGGAGAAATGCACATACAAATTGCTGGTTTTTTGTTCTTCCAAGAATATTTGCTGTAATTTGCAATATTGCTGATTCTGTGTGATTACTCAATGAACCTCTACCATGAAATGAAGCTCGGAGAAGACAGACAAGGATGATAAACCCATGAAGCTTAAAAAAGAATTCTGGAAGTAGCCACAGCTATCATATAGGAATTTTACTCAACACCATGGGGACCAGTGGGTGGCCTTTATTGCAGATAAATGGCTGTGTCAGTTGAGGGTCACCTTGTTATGTACACGGACTTCCCTAAAATAACAGAAAACCTCATTTTCCTGATCCAGACAGATCATCACGGGGGAGCTGTATTTATGGCTCAACCCAACAATTATAAGTACAGAGCAAATAGCAAAAGTGACTTTGAAGAGAGCAACAGGTTTAAGCTGAATTCAACCTATGCATTCCCTTCCAGCAACCAGAATTGCCGTGTAATGATTTCAGATGTCTCTTTTAAAAGTCAGTCAGGCCTAGAAGTCCATTAGTTAAACCTCTTCTGAAGGGAAAAGAACTAAACTATCAAAACTTGACACAGAAAGTTGATACTTTCATGTAGGTTTAAAATATTAATAAACCGTAATATATCATTCCATGCCTACAGAGGTTTGGAAAGTTTTGCCATCAGCAGTACAATACTTGGAACGGCCTTCTCATTGAGGTCAAATATACTGAATATTGTCTTTGGCTGATCCAAGTCAAAATAATAAAACTTTCCCTTCAGTTCTTATGCTATAACACTGCATGTAAAGATAAAAATTATTTTGTATTAGGTAATTTTTATAAATTTACACTAGAAACCCTACCTCAAGGCCTATTTCATCCTACTGTGCAAAAGCACAAAAAGATATGCTTTCTTTCCAAAGGAAGTTACAAACTAAATATAAAAAAAGAAGCAGTAAATTGAGAGGGACAAGGCAGAGACAACATGACAGATAATTGGCTTCAGCTATATAATGCATAATCAATTTTCCTGGTAAATCAACTGGAATGGGAAAAGACAGACATCACAGCCACCTGGGTTGACAAACAAATAGCAATCCCTGTGGAGAGCTGGATGCTACACCTTCATACAGTAAATCTAGAGTTTGCTGGGTCTGTATTCTGTGGTGTGTGTGCTCTCCTTCAGTGCTTTGATTGCTGCCACCTCCTTTACAGAGTTTCGGACCATCAACATGGGCCATGCTCACCTTTATGTCAAAAAAACATTGTGACTATAAACACAGGAAATGCATTCCTCCTTCTTCTGAGGAACAGTAAGGTCTTCTTTCCAGCAAAATGAAGCAGCTCTTAAAAGTGCATTGAGCTGCAAGCAGGAAAGCAAGCAAACAAAATAATGGCAGAGATATGAACAGTAACTGAAACCAATGGGAATAAAACTAAAATATGCAAACAGCAACAGTCTGTAATTCCCAAGTTGCAGTAGGAGCTGTTCATACAAGTGGCAGAATCAAAAAACTACTCTGCAGATGGCTGTTGTATCACGTGGTTGATATTTAAGACTCAAGAAGTCCTGCAGGGCCTTCTAGTCCCTGGCTCCCTCACTGTGCTAGGAATCCCCAAGTTTTTTCCCACAGCATTGACCCTTAATTTGTCTTCCTTGTCCTGATTTTGGGCAAATGCTGCCATTCAGGCCAAATAAGTTCATTTATACAATCAGAACACTCCATCTGCTCTGTTTACAGCTGGAGGGTGCATGGTAACACAAGCTGTGGCAGGGATAGTATAAACAAGAGACCTCATCCTTGGTTTCCTCTCTAGAGTAAAGAAAGAAAGCACAGTTTGCTAGAGGCCAGTTCTTCATAAAAATTTAATTTTCCACACAACTCTCTATAAAACTTTTCCATTCCTCAGACATACTAATAAAAGAATAACCACAAAAATATGACAATATCTGTCATGTGGGAATAGACTATTTCAAGGCGCGGCCATGAAAAGGAGAGAATCGCATGCCTTCAGGGATACCTTTGGAGTATTTTGGACTAGGTAAAAAATACAAATACAGTTCACACATCCACAGTTACTAAAAAGGAATTATGCCACAATATAGTTCCTGAAAGGAACTGTCACCTTAAAGCATATTTTCTTTGTAGAAGTAACTAAATCTATTGAATGATGAAACCATCCCTTGATGTATGTCACTTGGACAGCTGGTTCTGGAGTCAGAGTTAAATGAGATCTTCCAACTCTACCATTATAACAGCTTGGTCTTGTCCTCAAAGGGATGTCAGAGCAGGAAAATTAAGAGGAATGCTACACTACTCTTGGAGGTCATGAGACCAGACTGACAGACTATGTCACAGAGACCACATTTAAATCTCAGTTCAGAAATACTAAAGAGATTCTGACCTCTTAATCCTAATTTTACCCTTCATCCTGCTTTTAGCAGTTTCATTTGGATTTGTGTTCTGAATCAAAACAGATCTAAATGTGTGAGAGAAGAAAAATGAGGAAAAATTACCAGGTGACCGCCCAGACTCGTGACAGACCTTCCAGCTACAGCTCATGTTATTTATGACAAACTCTTGTTCTTTTAAAAAGCCAGGCAGGTAACTCACATATAGATTAACTGGATCTAATTGAAAAAATACACATTGAAAAACTGCATCTTCTCAAATATAGCTATCAATCAAAATTAATTTCCAAGATAAATACTGGTGCTTACCCAATATTTTAAAATCAATTGAGTTGAAGTGGTTAGTTCTCTATCTATCTTGATCTGCTCTAAGAGAAATACCAAAGTCATTGTTTATAGAACAAATCAAAATGCATTATGAAACTGGAGGATGAAATTTTAAGAAGAAAATTATTGACCAGTGTAAGTTTAGGCTAATAACATTTAATTAATTTTCTAATTATTTTTCTCTATCAAAATAGTAGGTCAAAGAGACCAGGTCCAAATTTTCATCTGATGAAAATAAGCAAAATATATTGAAATCAATATTCAAACACTTACATAATTCACCAGAAAAATTAGACCATTTTAGAGCTACTTCTCTCTCTTTTGAAACCCAGTAAGACTTTTTGGCGATGCGCACAAGCTATTTTTATTTCTTTGATAATTTTGCAAAGTGAAAACAGTTATGCTTCTGTGCTTATAATCTTGTCACATTTTTGCTTCCCTTCCCCCTTCTCCCTAGCAGGGATCACGCCCTTCAAGGGGAGGCACAGAATGATCTCATGACAAGAAGATATCAAGGACTTATGAGAGAAAACCAGCCTCCCAGCACATGTTCTGCATCTAAATCTGAGCTGACATCCATATCTTAACTGATTCAATTCTTCAAAGTTGATCTATCTACTCCTCAAGTGCAGTATTAGATGAATCCATAAACCATGGTAAAATTTAAAAATTGGTTATGATCCTCACCTGGAGAACATCATCATGGAAAGGACAGAAGAAATTAAACAAGGCGATTGCTTCAAAGATATTTTTCAAATTAGTATTTAAAAATGAAGACACTAATTACTTTATGCAAAATTTCTTATGATTTCTTACTATCCAATTTTCAGAATTATATTAATACTACTTGGAAACCAGAAATTTAGGCAGAGGCAGGGTAATGCTAAGAAGTTTTTAAAACTAAGATCTGAAAAGAATTTTCCATTTGAATAAAATCCGCAATATGTCCAATTGTAAAAATAATAAAACCAAGAAACAGCTGAATATGAATCAAAATTAAGTCATGCTAGTAAAATATACGTCTTATTTGTCCCAGGAATAATCTATTCACATAGAAAAATCTATATTTAAGAGAAAGTTCAGCAGATCACAGTATCCCTTGCAAGAAGTATCTTCACTAGCTTTCCTTCTGCTTGCTTGCCCCAAAATGTGTTTTTTTTCCTCTCTGTTTCACTATTAAATACCTTATTTCAAATCATCTGCCTCCTCACATTTCTCTTTTACTCTATAATTATGCCTTTTCCTACATAAAATACAAGAGAGAATAGTGACATAAGAAGCCAGTTCATGCTAGCAATTTGATATTGTTTGGTGTCTAAAACATGTAATCTGGGGAATAGAGCTATCTTTATAAAAAAAAAATTATACAGAATGATTAGATATAAGAAAGATCGGAAAGATCGGACAAAAATAACTGATGGATAATGAACTTTCCTAAAGATTTTTTTGGGAATTTTTTTGTTTTCAGTTTTTTTCTTTTTTTTTTTTTTTTTTCATTTTGGGCTTGTTTCATTTACTTTGATTAAAAGGTATCTACAATTTAATCAGAAAATAAGAACGTTGCAAAATTCATTTTATCACCTAGGTAACTTTTACTAGGCTTACTACATATGAATGAAATAACAATGGTACAATTCAAAGGTCAGGGGAAATTCAAAATCTACAGAAGGATCATATTGCCATTTCTGTTTTTTTTGCAAACATCAATTACTTCACATTGCAGCAGCATGAGAATATAAATGTGCCATTGGAAGGTGAGTTTCTCTAAATTTCTTTTAATGGGATGTCCTTAATGCTCAAGAAAATAACTACGCTGTATTTTAGATAGACTGCCTAGAGTTCTCATGGTATAGATTTTTCCCCGCACATTTCCTCTGGGAAACTGAAATCAAGTTTAATCCTTGCCTTAATATTATATTCCATCATTATTGTATAAAGCATTTGTGCATTTTAAGGCCAGCCACTTCCTTGAGGCACCAAGGAAACCTCAGGACACAATCTTTGGTGCAAGCTTTTTCCTCTGGTCTGTCACTTGCAATATCAGTACACTTTCCAATTTCTTCTAACTCCAGTCTGCTGTAAGCATGAAACAAGTGCTTAAGTAATACTGACCTTTGAAATAATTCCTTTTTTTTCTCAGGGCATGTTTGTTTCTCCTTCTAGAGGACAACTATTAGCAATTTAATAAACCAGAACTATTGGCTGGGAAAACAATTACAACAAAATTTCCATCTCACCACTCAGAATGTAATATATTGCCATATATAGTTACAGTAAAAGGGTTATACTGGAAGAGTGTAAGAGTATTATTTAAGTGCCATTAGCAGGATTACGGTTGTCTAGAAGCTGAGCTCTTACCAAATTGAGTGATTGAACTAGCAGTTAGGGACTTTCCCTTAAATATTTAATTAAGTGCACCATATAGCTTGGTGTGACATTGATTATTTTACTGGCTTGGAACTAATCCATAAGTCTAAAGAATTCACAAGTATATTTGATAATACAACCTCTATAAATTCCCAAAGTGGAAGGAATAATTTTCTCATCAACATGTTAGATGTGCCTGATACACAGCATCAAATCTGGGCTGAACAGAGAACTAAAAGCAGAATTGTCCAGACCACATGACAAGTGCCACCTGCCATACCATCATTTAGGGTTTCCACTGCTGGAACTCAAGATACCTTAAGAGGGGGCACCTCTCTCCCACTTTAAGCCTATCTGAAACATCTTTCCAATGAAACTTCACATTTACATGAAAATGTCTGCCTTTTCAGTTAGGAGAACTGTGCCATTAAAATTTCCTTTACTTTCTCCTTCATCTCAGATCTATTCCTCCCCCACAGCCACCAGCCCCCTGTTCCCACTGGTGTCTGTGATCTCCCACCAGCTTCCACACTCCATGCCTAATAAATCATAATTATTTTCCCCCTTCCTGTCCATGGCTGCCCTTTTCAATTCCATTATTTGGTTTTTCTGGTCCAGAAACTTTTTCCCTAGGAGAGCTTCCTCCTCTGCCTCCACTTGGTTCCAGCAACAGCATCACAACACCAAGGAAAGTTCCCAGCTTCACTAAGCAAAAGCTGTACACCATAAACATTGTGTATTGCTAAGCACAGAAATAATCTGAATCTGAGCTGATTTATTTTTCACATGTCCTGAGATGGGTGGCATTCTTTTATTCTTTCAAAGGAATTTGCCAACTGCCTTTTGCCAAATGAGTTATTTCTCTGCCATTAACAGCTGATAGCTCTTCTGTATCCCTCTTCTGCAGGACAAATGCAAAGTACAGGAGAGTAGTAAAGTATCTAGAAGCATCACTGTTATCTAGAAAATTATTTCCTGTACATTAGATCTCTGCCACGAAAAGATTTTGTCCCACCTGTTCTCTGGTGATAGGGCTAAGATTTTTCTCAGCAATAATCCAAAGGAAAAATGTTACCAAACCAATGAAAACCCGCTCTTCTCCCCAAAGCATAGTTCTTTCCAAATCTAGATCTTCCTTCCAGCTCCTCTAGGGAGCTACAGCCTGTGGTGTGGAATAACTTAGATATCATCTGAGAATTGTTTCTTGCAAATCCTTCTACAATTGTGAATACCTGATTTCCATTTTGCACTTTTCAATCCCTCAAATCAATGCACTGGGCCTGAGTCAGGCTGAGTGCCATGGGAAAGTGTTGGAATGCTTGCAAAGCAATGCCAGGACACGAAGCTGTGCATGTAAGAGCATTTACCAGGAGGGTGCTGCCACATACTTGAGGACGAGGACACCCCACTGTTGCCAAGGCATACACTTGCCAGCAATACATCTCCCCAGCTGAAAAGCATTGCTGCTGTCTCTTTCTAGGCCCTGATTTAACACACTTGGCACAGCTGGCCCAGTAGCAGACCTGCCAGTTGGTTGCCTGTCACGAGATCTGAAGCAGAAGCAGAAATATTTGGCTGCACAGTTGGATTTGCTGGCCCTGTGGCAGGGAAGTGAGAGGTGAGGGCCAAAGATTAGTGCCATGCTGAAAATATAGAGCTGCACAATCACTGTCACTGAGAAAGAAATCAAAACTGCTTTTCTTTTTGCAAGTTTATTTGTGAATTAAGTAACTCCTGAAGACTTTAAACTATGGAGTTTGTGAAAACTTGAGAAAAGAAACCTCCCTGCAATTCTTTTTTCCTTCCATGGACATAAGTAAGACACCTATGTGTCAAGAGGGTCTGAGGCTGGAAAGTGTCAGGTGATCACATAAAATGGGTTTCTAGCTTCAGTGGTAGGTCACTGGTAAATCCCTGATTTCTATAAAGCTGGAAAATGAGCTGAAGCAGCTGAGCTGAAAGCTCAGGGTGCTTTCATAACAATCTGAGAAAGGTTGGAGGCCTGTAATTATATTTTGGCTTCCAACTTTTTTCTTCCTATCTGTAGCAGTTCTGGAGTACTTTTTCTTCTTGATCTCAGAAATGTTCCCAACACAGAAAAAAACCCATTTCTTCTTCAGAATAAAGGCATTTGCCTTCAATTTAAGGAAAAGACATGCTCAGCTTATTCAAATGAACAAACTTATGGAAAAAACCCAGGGTTTAATCCTTGATTAAAAAAAACTTGGAAGTACAGTTATATTTTTGTATAGATAGAAAAAATATGCTGATATTTTAAGGCATCTGTATATTACCAACTCTTTCACCCTCAGCCCCCTCCTTACTGCAACCCTCTCAAAAACCCTTTTGAAATACTGTAAAGAACTAAGCTTGCTGATGGATGAAAACCAGCAATTTTATAAGATGCTGCATAACTGCTGAATTTCAAAAAATATAAACAAATTGCTGTTTTTCTACAGAGCTCCTGTATAAAATGTCTATAGATATGCTCTACATGTTGGCTAAAGCCATAAAATAATAATAAAAAATTGATGTTAAAAATTTAAGCACATTAAGCTTTGTAATGGATAAAAGTGACTACCCAAAAAACCCAGTCTGAATCACATATACTGGAATCCAAAAGACCCAGCATTCCAGAGTACTTACACTCTGAAACTTCTGATTAGCTCAAAGAATTTCTGAAGGCATGTATCTTGTTTAGACAAAACAAATGTGGCTTTACCATGAAAGAGGAGTGTTAAAATTGATGGTTGAAGAACAAGATGCATTGTGTTTGCACTTGATTCCAATTAAATAGTTTTCTTTCCAATCACATCCAGTGAAGCATGTCTCATATACTATATAGCTCAATTTTGTTTTACAAAAGCACAGATTCAGGTTCTGTTCTGAGTAAAGAGACACAGCATGCTTAATATCTGTCACCATATTGTTTTGTATTTTGCTGTTTACATTTTCACTGTGGACCTTAAAGAGCGGTAAAGAAAAGGAGCATTAGTGCTGCAATTTTGCAGAAGCTCAGGGTCAGGCAGCCCCAGCAACTGGGTCTGCATACAAAGTGTCCTGTCTTTGTCTGTGCACTGCTTCCTGTCATCATGTAAAGGCACTGAGGTATCTCAGTATGACAGACTGTCCTAAGTGACTTTACATGCATCATTAATATTCATCCAGGCATTTTACAATGTATGTGTACTTTAAGCTTCTATCTACTGATATTCTTACCAAGAAATGGTGTTTATGAACTATACAGCAATTGGAGTGGTTGTTCAAAGGCCAATCTATTCAAAACCACAGATAGATAGAATAATGATTTGGGATATCTTGCATGAAAGACAGCAAACCTAGCAGCTAATATCCTACTAAACAATACAGAGAAGAATAATCTGCAAAGTATTTTATGATTGTATAGAATATCCATTTCTTGCCTCAGCTTCTGCTGCATGAACAGTTGATAATAATGAAAAATAGAAAACAGAAAGTTTATTTGGGAATAAAGGTAAATTGAAGTCTATAATTATGAAGGTGTAAACTTCACAGAGCAACAGCACACAGATTGGAACTCTTAATATATGGGAACCTGTCCACAAAGTTGTACCTTGAAAACCACCATAATAGCTGAATTCTCAATTTTGAATATATCACAGCTTCTTCCGGAGCTTCAGCTTTATTGCACGCCTTGCAATGTGTTTCCATTAGCAAAATTAAATACTACAAACCCTTTATATCTAAAAACCTGTTTACATTTGTTATTAATAACATTAAGAAATTTTACTCAGGCTTAAGAAAGCCTTTTTAATATTTTAGCATATTTGTCTCATGAAACATCTATTCTATGTTTTCTTTATGGTTTTAGCATTCCAAACAGTGCTTCTATATGAGTACTTCTAGAAATATATTTTGGGTCTGAGATAAGGAGCCAGAAAAGCCAAACCAAATGCATTGTGCCTTTCTGATTAAGTAACTGAGGTTTATAATGAATTAAAACTTATTATTAATGCCATGTAATTAAAAGGTTGAACCACTGCAAGATATACTGATTGAAAATTTTATGGTTTTAAGGCCATGGGCTGTAGTTATCCCTTAGACAATAGGCAGAAATACAAAGTTGTGTTATTCACAGTAATTACATGAAACATTTCACAATAATGTAGCCCAATAACTGAAAATTATCCACACATTCAAACAATTTTGGCTGCAGGTTTGACAGCCTTAATGTCCACTGGGGTTGGCATTAAATGGCATAAAATAAATTATTTACTTAATTTTGTACTGGGGGGTTGGCATTAAATGGCATAAAATAAATTATTTACTTAATTTTGTACTAGTAAAGTAGAAATGACTTGCCTTCCTGTCCTCCCTTCAAGATGCTGAGTGAAAGGCTGAGTGCAGAGTGCAGATTTCCACTTTTTGCTCTTGCTTGAGTGCATTTGGATGATATACAGGTGTTGACAGGGATTATATTCTATCTCTAAACAGGATTCTTTTATAACTAACAGAAATTTTGCTCATTCTTAATTATAAATTCAAAAATCATAGATAAAATATTTGGGGTTGGAAAGGACCTTAAAGATCATCTAGTTCCAACCCCCTGCTACAGGCACGGGTACCTTCCACTAGAGCAAGTTGCTCAAAGAAAATTAAAAGATCACAAACCATTTTGAAGTAATAGCATGGACTTCTATAACTAAATTGGAAATAGTGCATTTTTACATGCTCATAATTTCTGCCATATTATTGTCTTTTTATATTACTAGCTATTGTCTGTCTATATCACTAGCTTCCATTACAAATGGTCCAATTTGCAAACTGGGATACTAAAATTGCACTGGAGAAGTTAAAGTCATGTTGAAAACCCAGAAGAGATTGGAGATTAATCATACACTATGTATTGAGGAAGAGTTTTTCCTTTGCACAGAAGTATAAAAATGGAATCAAGCAGTACAAAAATATAGACAAGAACTTATAATATTGATCTATTCCACAAATGTATGCAGAAATCCACAATGATTCAGATGGTCAGATGCAGTATCTTCTAAGAATGTAGTGTAAAGAATTTCTCTTGTTTCCTTAAAAGCACAAACTTTCCAGAAAAAAGACTGGTTTGAGATTATTTTCCCAAACAAGGAGGACAAATTCATTTACCAATACTAAATCACATCATTTTCTCTTTTATATATTAGTTATTTTAACTAGATTGTGCTTGTTCTTAGATTATTTGCTATATCTTCAAAGAACTTAAGGGGATGGAAGTGTTTATTCAGAATTACAGCTGCCAGTTCCCCTATAAATATGATAATCTTTAGTTGAAAAATAAATTAGTAAACACATTACATGATAAAAAATAGCTTCTATAAAAGTCAGAGCCACAGTCTTTTCTCAAGAGTTCATCCCAATTTTCATTAATGCTTCCCCATTAATGTATAAGAGTTCAATTTTGTCCCAATGACTTTCCATTATCTAAATAGTTTTGGTCTAAAAAGACAAATGACTTATTATACTACAAGTGAATAATTTGCTTCCTTTCTTAACCAGATATATCACTAATTCTACCTTTCATAAGCAATAACTCACCCCTCCTTCTATTTTAAGTCATAGTATACATTTGCCTAAGTAATGAAAATGAAATTGCCTTCCCTCCACATTTATTATTACACATCTTCACATCAAAATGCAATTTAGGACAAGGTTAAGTAGAATGAATATAGCCTCTCATTGCTTTCCTCATTTTGCCTATTGCTATTCTACTGATTTCAACTGACAGGAGCATTGAGCTGGTTGGGAAGCAAGGTAAATGCAGAAGGTACTATGAATATATTATCATCATCTTTATTTAGCTGCACCATCAAACCATATAGAAAGAATTACAGCAATTTGGGAATTTTGATAGGCTAAGACCTCACTTGTAGTACAATATTCATTGACCCTGAAATACATAATGTGAAGTAACCTCGAGATGCACAAAAATACGGGCAACAAAATATCAAATTCACATAAGGAGGCTTCACATTTAAATTACGCAAAAAACCAAGATATTTTGAACATACATTAGGGCAGGATATGGTCCTTTGAATGTTATTCTCAATGCTCGTACCAGCAGCAACCGTCATCTGCAAAAGGGGGCAACAGAGATTCCGCTGAATGGAACAGAATTTTGTACAGTACTACAGTTTATTTAAATTACACCATACTAACAGATGAATGTGATCATTCAAACAAGCTTATCCAAGAGAACACTGATGTGGCTCAACTGAAATTCACATAAAGAAATTGAAAGTATTGTTACATCTCCTGGCTCATGAAGTACTGAGAACAACCAAAGGGTAGATCACTTTGGTGTTCTGCGTTCACAGAAGTGGTCTCTGAAGCACTGGACAGCCCAATAACCAGGGAGAAATAATCCCAGCTCCACGGCTGACTTCTGCCTGAAGTCTCTACACAAACTAAGAATTTTACCTGTTTGTGAGGTTTGAAGAAAGTAGGACCTTCTCCTCCATATTTAAATGTCTTATGGAAAAACATCAACATCAATAAACCTATTAAAATGTTAAGTACAATTTACCTGATAAATTGATAATTTTTTCATGCTCAGACTTCCTTCTTCCATCAAACAATCATAAGAGTATAAAAATAGCAGGAAAGAAGCTATCTGCGCCTTTAAAAAATCTGGAAGTCCCTTCAGCTCCTGAAGAATGTATTTCAGCATTGAATGCTGTTTTTCCTCCTTTTTATCACTTTCTAATTTATTTCTGCAGAGCCCAATAAATAACAATTTTCTTTAGATAGACCTTGACTAGTAGCCAATCTGACCAGGCAGTATTTCTTCTGATTTCAAAATTTTCTTAAGAAATTAACAGCAGACATTTTTGAAAATTCTGGATGTAAAAAACCCACCATTTCTAGACTAAACTTTTAAACAATTTCTTTCCACTACTGAGAGCATATGTAACAATACATACAATGTTCATGCTAATAATAGTTGAGCTTAATCCTTTCTCAAAGCAAATATTGACCTAAGATTTATTTCTCTGATTATTTACCAACTCAATAGAGTAAACCTGGTATTTAAAGCAGGCAAAAATACAGTATATATTACTTGGATTCAAGTATTTTTAACATATGGAAAACACAACTTACTGCAAGATGTGTTTTACAATGAATTTACTATTATAATTTGAGGAAGTTAAGCCTGACTGGATATTACAGCTTACTTTTGCAGTAAAAAAAAATGTGCACATTATCAATATATTTAAAAACAGCCACAGGCAAGTTTCCATGCCCATCTATCTTCAAAACACATATTTGCTATGATCCTCACATTTTGATTTATAACAATTTTAAATACTGGAAATACTTTTAAACTTTCAGTCTTTTAAAGGAGAATTATGCAGTCATATAGATAAAAAAAAAATCTTGAATTTTAAGAAAAACTCCCCGTATGCTGAAAAGTTCTTAACTTGTTTCTGTCAGATTTCCCTTTAGATTTACAGCCTTAAATATTTGAAAACATTTTTATAATGCTATTCTCTTTACTTAAAAGATATTTCATTTCATACAGAGGAGCAACTTTGGAAAAGATAATTTCCATGCAAAGCAATTCACGTTAATTCATGTATCATGTTCAGATGTATTTATACCACCACTGTTCCAGAATTTTTCAAGGAAAACACAATACATATTATATCAGCATGGCACTGTTTTAAATAAACAATACTTCAGCACAAGTAAACACACACATTATAAATTTTACCCATTCAGTCTCGTGCATCTTTATTTAATCATGGTTCAATGGTTCATAAATTACATCTCTGTGTGTATGTGTGTATATATATATATATCTATATACACACATGACACTACTAAAAATGTTGAAACAAATGCTTTTGGAATAAATTTTTTCACATTTTAATTTCCATATGTCTGATACATGATTTTTCTGAAAACTTTGCACTTATGTTCAAAAAGGTAGATCTACTGTATACTTTTGACTGCTGCATCTGAGCTCTATTAACTAATTTATTCTTGCTGTTCACTGTCAACAGCGATATTCTCTGAGTAACTTTATCATAACTTTTCAAATTATCTTGTAAACAATTTTCCCCCTCTTTCCCCTTGTAAAACTGAGGAAGACCCACAAAAGACATAGTGACAAAAAGTATAAAATTAATTCTGTTAAATTCAATTCTAGCAGCTGATGGGGTTTAAGTCCACTATTTTGACTCTTCGGAAACTTAACACAGTTGGGAATGAGTGATCCCTGATACTTCAATACTGTAAGGTCATTTCCTTATAGCCATAGTAATTTCCTATCCAAAATGTCAAGTGTAAGAAAAGTGAAATAAAAATATTCCATTAAAAGTATAAATTTGGTGCATGAATTCTAAAACTGTTTTTCTTCAAACAATTTATGTTGAGGGAAATGCATCATATTGTCATGAGGATATTATTGGCAATTCTTGGAGGTACAAAAAAATCTATGAAAGAGTTATGCATTCTAAGTAGTGCAGCAATTCCCATTCATGCATGCTGATGAAATATTTATTCTATTCAGGAATGTATCTAATGGTATAGAATCAACTTAGTATTTTGTACCTTAGTAATTACAACATATTTGAATTAATATTTATGACACTTTCTATTACAGTTTGGGCTTTCTCCTTTGGAAAATGTTTAATGAAGCAGAAAATTAAAGTTTAGCAGAGGAGAAAATAGGGTTAAAAGAGAGAGAAAATTCTGAAAATGAATTTCTAGAACATGCATATATTCTTGCTTGGGATGAGCACTTTGGCTACTATTTGCTGTAAACCACATGCAGGGGGACAGAGCCTCAAGCTGCATCCTACTTAAGGACTTAAAACTATGTTTCCAGTCTCTGGAATTTGGATTTCCACATAGAAGAGCCTTGTATGAGGCTGTGACACTTCTGAAAACATTTTCAGAAAATACATTACCTATGAAATGCCCTCTTCTAGGTCACACACAGTCAAGCTACACCTCCTGGAGTTCCCAACACTACACGACACAATAATCACAAATAAGGGCACACATATGCAGCAAACTGACCTGTCTTTCACAACCAGATGGAAATAGTGACAAAGGACTTATGAGACTATAATTTCAAGTTTCTGTGGAAGCAATAAAATTAAATGGAGTTTTACCTAATTCTCTAAATTAACCTAAAAGAATAGGTCAAAATTTAGATCAAAATTCATTAATCCCAAGACTGGTATTCCTAACCTTCAAACATGAAGCAACTGCATTTTCAACTAGTTACTTACACTGGACTTACAAGCAATCTTGCTATCCAGGTTACATGAAGAAGAACATATTTTCCTAAGCACCAACATCATAAAAATCCAAACCTCCTTAGCTAGTCCCCAGTCAAAGCTCTGGTAAAGCAGGAAATCCTGCACCCAGTTATGATATGAGCAGTACAACTCTATTTTCAAGGCCGCATACAAAATAAGGACAGGGAATATAGAAGAAAGTCAGATTTTATAAAAATGGTATGGAAAGCTGCTGAAAAATTCGAAGATACTCACTGAATAAACTTAATTTGTTACAATATTGAATAAACGAGGGCAGAATCTCTCCCAGGATTCTTTGATTCTATAATGAAGATTTCGGACAGGTGGAACCTACTTGCTAGAAAATAATGACAATCCTGCTCTCAGAAATAAAAAAAGTATCCCTTGGAACAATATTTGTACAGATGTATGCACACACACTATGCATAAATAAATATTATGATTGATGATGATAGTCTCCAGGCAAAAAACCAAAAGTATAAAGAAGTAACAAAAACCACCTATAAGCAATCTATATCAACAGAGCTCTCTGGTATTTCTGTTGACCTGTACACACTTTGTCCATGGGAGTACTCCCACTGAACTACTGGGAACTTCCTATCAAAAACTGCCAAGATCTATTCCTTAAAACCTAATACATAGAAAGGCAGACCTTGAAGTCTGCACAATAGTCTTGCCACAATATTGTTACATGACAGAACAAGGTAAGCTAATACCTTATTAAGCACTTTAAAGAGAAAATAAGATTCAGAAATATTTATTTACCTGTATCTAACTGAACTTTCTAATTATTCTTTGATTAATCCCTTTAAAAAATATTTCAATAAAATCACCACAGTTAAAATAAAATCTTACATTTACACTATAAAATATCTACAATATTCTTGTAGGAGATGCTTATTACAATGAATGAAGATTCAGAACAGTGATCACAGAAGCAGAGTTTGAGTTCATATATCCATTAAAACATCTAGATTGAGCCTTTGTGCTTTACCAAGGCACAGAAATAATTCAGGCACGCATTCCATCATTAAAAATTTACTTAATAAAAAGACTCTAAAATGGAACTGTCTGAATTGCTCCTATTCAAGAAAGAAAAAAATATTACCTTTCCTTTCCTTCCTAATTGTCAGAATTTCCTCCATGTAAAGTCATCTCAGACAAGAAGGTTGTTATTTGTTTTTTGGCTTTATTTTTTTGCAAGTACAGAAAACGGAGAACACGCTCATTTCACAGAATCACAGAATCATCAGGGTTAAAAGAGACCTTCAAGATCATCTAGTCTGGCCATCAAGAACCTGTCACCACCATAAACACCCCTCAGCCATATCCCCAAATGCCAAAGACAGTCACCTCTTCTTGAGAGCCTCCCCGGACAGCGACTCCACCACCTTCCTGGGCAACTCATTCCAATGCCTAACCACTCTTTCAGTGAAAAAAAATGTACTAATATCTAATCTGAACCTCCTCAGGAGTGGCAACTTTAGGTCATTTCCTCACATCCTTTCACTTGAGACATAGCAGAAGAGTTGTATCCCCACCTGGCTATAACCTCCCTTCAAATAGCTAAGCTAAACAACTACAGGTCCCTCATTGGACTTGAGGTTCAGATTCTTTGCCAGCTTTATTGTCCTTTTTTGAAAATGCTCCAGCACCTCATTGTCCTTTTCTGAAATTCCATATTGTCTAAAAATATGAAACTATAAGAGCATTGCACAAATATGGAATCCAAGACATTTTTTGTGTTACCCTGGACAGTGTTATATTGATTAGTTTTCAAACCAGGTCTGTGGAAATCATGCTGGCTACTCTTTTGCTCTGTCTAATGAAGTGTGAGTGTGAACTCTTATTTATGTTTCAGGTTCAATTCCAAGTCATTTTATCGATGACTGGCATGGAAAAGGAGAAGGGAGGGGAGGGGTGGGGGAGTGAAAGAGAAAAATAAAAGAAAGAATAAATTAATAACCAAAGATACCTACAGTGTTTTCCCGCACTCCCTGAAATCCTGCTCCTATAATGAACCAGCTACCAGACCTGCCCCCAGCCTACAGTACTAATCTCTCTTCTCCAGGCTGTGAGGAAGGAAGAGACAGCAGTACACACACGTGTACATATTGCCCTGCAAAAAGACAAGCACTGTTTAGGAAGATGTGTTTAGACTGATGCTAAACTGTGCACATGGTCCCTGGAGAACAGACCTGCTGAGAGATCCAGGTCAGATGGAACTCATGCACAACTGAGGAGCCTATACAGGTCTCAGAAATCTCACAGATCTTGTGAAAGAGAGAAATCTCACAAGGATCACAGGGACTATCAGAGTTCTGTTAAAGACAAAACTAAGAAACACATTCAAAACACAGTGAATCATACTTGCTTGAATTTAAAATCTTTGTGTCCTATAGTCTCATTCTTACTGTATGACTACAGCAGAGAGAAAAGCCAAAACCATGCCTAAATAGTTCTCTACAGCCTCATACAACTTTGATTGCCCCATAAAGGCCAGGTGACACCTATTCAAAATCTGTTCCTCTTTGACTCCTCAGATTTCTGCATTGGGGGGGGGACCCCAAACAAGACAGTGAATCACTTGTTTGGCAGTAATGCCTATTTCCCTCATTTTCCTGAAGGTATGTGCCAGCACATCCAGTTTCCTCCAGAGGGACAGTTTGCCCTCTGATCACCTGGAAGCAGGGAAGAGAAGGAAATGTGCCCTTGGGTGAGTGCAGAATGCAGCCCTTGGGCATCATTCTGTTCTGCCTGGGCTCTAGAACACAAGTATTTTGTATGATTGGGAGCAAACAAAAGGAGAAACTGGTACTTCATTTATAACTATAACGTCATTCTATAAGCCCAGGAAATATGGCTAACGCACAATTTTTTCATAGTCTGTCCCCTCAGAAAATATGTGTACAGATACATTGATATCTGAAGTCTGGAAAGCATTTTGCTTGAACTGTTCTTAGCTTGATTTTTCTTTTAAGTGTTTATCCTTGTAGATAAGATACTGCTTAAAAAATACAGCTTGCCCTTGAAGATACGAATGGGACAGGCACAGATAGTGGTAATTCCTTGGGGATTTAATGCTACTCTGTTGGATCAGCTTCTAAGCAATCCCTCTCACTGTACAGCACTTTTAAGGTCCTGAACAGGTCAGGGCTATCACATAAAATCCTGCTGACTTAAAGAAATTATTATTTAAAATAATCTATATTATAAATTCCCACTAGCTTTGCTAGGCACTTTGCAAGCATAGCTCTGAGAATATTTCTTTTACGAGCAAACTGAGATACATGTGCAACGTTTCCAAGCACTCTGCTGCTTTTACTTCATTTACTTTTTCATGTGAGTATAGAAGCCTAACACAGATTTCAGGTACAGTATTTTTCTTTGCATTTAAATATCTCTTTCCCAGTTTTTTGATATACCAAGAGGCATCCCAATACCAAACAAACATACAGTATGCAATGATACATTCAGAATTTACACACAGTTTCAAGAATTGAGTGTGATTATGATGCTGCCAAGCAGCATGAAGTGCAAATTAACAAGATTTTGGTTTTTTTCCTGGTCGCTCATAATGTTTTGGGCAACAGCCAGATGTCAGAAATCAGTTCAGCTTCACATTAACATCATTTGAAAAACAAACAGTAGCAGATGCAGGCAGTGAAACTGCACCGTGGAAAGACAGACCTAAGGTGGAGGATATCAGAGATGAGTGGAAGCATTTACATACAAAATTAATAAGTTGTAGGTGAAGAAGAGCCTGAACCAGAAGTCTTTTTTTTACTGCCTCCTGAAACAATCTAAAAATTAGAGTACCTATGGGATTGAAAACTATTATTAGCATTAGATCTTATATATAGTTTCACATTCTTGGATTGCAATAGGGCAGGGATAATTTCCCTGGAACCCTGTCCACCCTGGACCTCTTTAAATAATTTAATCTTGGTGCAATAAAAAAAATAACTTTTTGACCTGGTGCCTCTGAGGAGGGGCCCTGAGCAAAGGATGCCCTATCATTTTATACTCTCACAGTCCAAGAGGAGCAGTCTGGGGTCTGTGGGTTCCCACCTTGCCTCTGAGTTTCTGTCCCCAGGCACTGAACCTGCACACAGAGCTACCTGCTCTGAATGTATTCCTTAACACTATTTTAGGATGAAATGCACATAAAACTGGTTATTCCACTCCAGTAAATAGTTCAAATGTAGATTTCTACATTTGACCACTTGCCTAAGTTTGAGATGCAGACAAGCCAGTCTTTCCACAAAAACTTCCATGAGAAACAGTATTAAGAAGAGCAATTAGAAAATGAAATGAAATTCTAATTTTAAAGGAAAGATGTTAATTAAACATAAAACTTTGCAAGTGAAGAAAGCACACAGGACTATTTGTCTTTATGTATTAAACCAGCATGTTTATCCACAAAAACTTTTTTAAACTGTTTTAAACTGTCACTTTGGTCACTGGTTTAAAATTCAACACTGAAAGCCTGAATTTAAAGAAGAAAATAAGCTTTGGGAACTTTTTGTTTTGTTTATTTTCTCCATACACAACATTCCCTTCGGCTACTTGAAGCATAAATCAGACAAAATTTCCTCACAGAGTCTGTTGGAAGAGCTAGGTCTTTTTAATGAAAATAAACAGAAATTGATGTTGAAAACCTGATGAAGATAATGACAAAGGTGCTTGAAGTTGTGTATACCAGACAACTTGAGGAAAATGAGACAGCTGGGTTCATCCGTGACTCCTGTTTTCTTTGCTATGCTGCAGCAGGGACCAAGGAGTGGTCCAGGAAAGAAAGGGTTTCCTGACACCTATGATCATGCTTTGCACATAGATATTTTTAATAGCCAAGAACATGATCTTCAAGTGTAACAATAATTATCATGCCCATGTAAAAGTGAGACAACAGCACAGCTTAAAACACTAAATTCAGGAGCACACACTTCACTAACTACAATGAAAAGAATGTAGTAAAAAGAGTAAAATATTACTCTGGCAACAATTATTCAAACAGCCAAAGAATTAATATCAAAGCATCACTTGAGAGATATTGGCCATGTTTTTCCTGTCTCACCTCTATAATAACATGAAAGTATCCAGATCCAGACAAAAGCAATCTTTTTGAGGACACTGAACTGCAAATACAGACAAATACATATATAAAAACGTAGGATCTCTTTTGCAAAATGGAGGTATTTTGTTGATTAGTGCAAAAAATCCAAATTTAAACCATGAGGATCTGACAACACTACTAATACAATTTTGTATTTTTAATAAAAATTAGAATTGCTTGACATTATCTGGGGCCTTAATACAACTTTCTAATGTTATTTTTTATAAATCAAAATTTTACATCTTATCACTGAAAAGTCAGCAAGTGTAACAACCTTGTGATTACACCTGTACATTGTGTCTGTCCTTCAAGTATTACTTTTATAATCTGTAAAGTGTTCATAAAACATAGCGAGAAAGGGAGAAGATAGATATGAGCTAGTAGGGCCCAGAAGAATCCCCATAAAGCACACACCCAGCCATCATGATGGCTTAGGAAATTTGCCCCACTAAAAAGGTAACAGTTGAGACAGAGCAGATCAAAGAACCCTGATCGGCTAAAAGGCCAGACCTCCAGAGAAGAAACAGAGAGCACAGATTAATAACTACCTGCTTATGACAGAGAATCTGTACAAAGAAAGATGAAATTGAATGATTTGCACACCTTATCTAATTTAAATGTATTTAAAGTTAAGAGCTCAAGATTCCTGACCCTTGAGGGAGAAAAACAGGTTGCTTCAAAGGCAACTCAATATCTGAGTGGATTAACTAAAATTAAATGGTTTGAATGTAGCATTGCCCTCTCAACCAAAAAACCACCAGCCTCGCTTCCTAAGAAATGACAAGTACAGACAAGGCATTTTGCTATTTAATTGCATCTTTTCTTGGCAAAACAGAATACTTTGCTTCAAAAGAGTTGTCTCCTCACCAATGCAGCATCATCTCACTGCTCACTGGTAAGGACGGGGAAGGAAAACTTTAGCAGGTGCTAAATACAGTGGACTTTCTGGTTGGTGCTGAAGATCATAGACCCATGTAATGGCTTGGGTTGGAAGGAACTTCAAAGTTCTTCTAGTTTCAACACCTTCCACTGGACCATGTTGCTCAGAACTCCATCTAATCTGGCCTTCAACACTTCCACAAAGGAGGCATTTACAAATTCTCTGTGCAATCTGTTCAAGTGCCTCACCAACCTCACAATAAAGAATTTCTTCCTAACATCCACTCTAAATCTACTCTTTGTTTGAAGCCATTCCCCCTTGTTTTTTCCTGAATGTGCTCTTGTAAAGTCTCCATCCTTCCTGTAGGCGCCCTTCTGGTACTGGAAGGTTACAATTAGGCCACCCCAAAGCCTTCTCTGTTCCAGCCTGAACAATCCCAATTCTTTTAGCCTTTCTGCATAGGAGAGGTGCTGCACCCCCCTAATCAATCTTGCTGGCCTCCTCCAACTCCAACAAGTCAATGTCCTTCCTGTGCTGGAGACCCACCACATCTCTGACAGAGGGAGGCTTAGCTGAGTTTCCATCTCAAAATAAAAATGAGTTGCTAACTATTCATAAAGGATACCAAGAGAATATTCATTCAGATACCAAGAGAATGTCTAGACCCTCTCCAAAAGACCAGTGACAGCAATATTTTCCTTAGAGTGTATAAGGAGTATGTCATAGTTGTTAACTATAGCAAATTTATTCCAATCTTGAAAACCCCTCAACCACCCCCCTCCCCCCCAATTCCTCTCAAAAATAAATCCTTCCAACATGATTTTCTGTATTTCAGATGCAAATGAAATTTAAAAGCTAATTTTAATGAAACCTGCAGTATCAATTCCACAGAAAGCACAAAAGAAAGTATGTCTCATAGGTATTAAGGAAGTGCCAAAAGCAGTTACAATTGCAAATATGCAGATGACAGTAAACTCACTAAAAGAGATATTGTAGATTGACTGCCAGCTACCAGCCTCTGGAAAACAGAAAGCAATTCAAACTCATACAACTTGAAATGATTCAATAATGTTTTTATTTCATTGTGATCTAAACTAGGTTGCATCAGCTTGTACATACCAGCAGTTAACAGTGTGCCTAAAGAGTCACCCTGGTTAAGCAAACTCACAGGAATATCTTAAAAGGAGTATCTTACAAGCAGTGAAAACAGCTCTTGAACTTGGTAGGGGGAAGGAGGAAGGGAAACAGAGACAATTCTCTTCCAGTTTGTTTGCAATGGATGCACAGCTGCCAAGCCCACATCTTGGGAAACCCGTAACATGATAATCCCAAAAGTAGGAAGCCAGAAGTCCCAAAGGCATAGTGAAATTCTAAATTTGAATATGCAAATGCAAGTGTTTCCCTGGCACGTTGCCACCAATTGTGAGAAAATATAACCAAGAGTGACAGTTCTCTATAGGCCTGAAGACATGACTTTTGAAACTAATCTTACTGGTATGAACGGGAATGGTGCAGTGCAGTGAAGTATCTCTTGTAACTAAAAACTATCTTGAGCTAGCAGTTACTTGACTGATTCTAAGGTGTATTTCTCTAATCATCATTTTTATAGATATGGAAGAGGTATTTTGTTAGGATGTGCTGTGAATTTTTCCTTCCTGCCTCCCATGTAACTTCAAAATATGATTAATTCCTGACTTTTTTCATTTATTTGTTGCTTTCATTTTGGTTCATAAGTGTTCATGACATTAATTAAAATGGGACATTACAATTTTTTTAGTTGAAACATTACTTAAAATTGTAGCAGTATTCACAGGAAATTAGCTCAGGAAGAGTTGGTTACCAAAACGATGACATTTAGTCAACACTTTATATTTCAACTTAATGTTACAATTGAATAAGTTGTGTTCTGAACACACTATATTATTTTTCACCATATGTGTATTAACTAACACACTCTCCAGACAATGGCTTGGCTTCTCTACTTGTGTGCATCAAAGGAACACTGGCAGAAGACATGGTTAATAATACATGAGTCAGAAGGGCAGTGGTTTTTATCACTAACATGACATTAGTTGTAGAACAAAGACACATCATTATATCAATACATGCATTCCTTTGATAGTCTCAGCTCTGACTGTCATGTAACCATACTTAACAGAAGAATTGTCTTTTTTAGCTCAGAATCCCACTCTTTTTGTCAACAGTTCTCCCTCTTTTGATGCAATTTTGACAGCTTTATTGTTTTACTCATTCATCAGCCTCAAATAAAATGATGGGTTTAATGATAAGCATCTATAAGAAAAAAGAAATCCAATACATCTTGCAACCCTATGTGATACTGAGTAGTTCAAGAGTTTATAGTGAGAGAAATGCCCCAGTGCTTCTACAATAATAGAGGAATTTTAAGGAATCATAGTTATGATCTCATGTCAATTTGTTTTGCAAACATATTCTGTTTCAACCATCATCTCAGTAAAACTGAAAAAGAACATTTTAAATGCAAATTTGCTTAAGTGAGTTGATGTGGTTATGGAGCTTCTTCAGTTCCATAGAATCATAAAACTATGCCGTAGTTTGGGTTTGCTGTTCAAGAGTTTCCAGGCATTTGAAATCCTGCTAGAAACTATTGAATTTTTATTTAAAAAAATAAATTATATGCACGACATTCCAGTGCAAGTTTAGTTATCACTCAAGCATTAAAGCTGCCTGTGTCCTGTCCCCCACTGTGACCCTGAAAGATCATCTCTCTTATTTCTGTCTCAATTACTAAAAACATTTCCACTACAAGGAAAGATTTAAAGGATAAGGCCTCCAGACAAGTCCTACAAATCCACAGCAGTGATCCCACAAACCAGATAACCCTTTAGGCTGTGACAAGCTCAGAGTGGAATGGTTTTCCTTTTCCACTTTTGTATCATGCTGTCAAACAAACAGATCAATTATTCACTGTCACTGTAACAGTGACTCCAAGGTGATCAGATAGTGCAATGATGGGCTGGTATGAGCCTCAGAAAAAATGAAACCTTCTGCTCATCGCTTTCCTGAGGGATTAAAATGAACCCTTTTCTCTTTTCCAGTTTTTCGAAGACTCATCAATTTCTCTTTATATTTGCACTTCCCAATAGAATTTTGCCAAAATGGTAAAATACTGAAAGAGTGCAACTAGTGCCTTTATCAAAAATCTCACTCTCATGAAAGCCT
Organism: Agelaius phoeniceus; assembly: GCF_051311805.1. Classification (NCBI taxonomy): domain Eukaryota; kingdom Metazoa; phylum Chordata; class Aves; order Passeriformes; family Icteridae; genus Agelaius; species Agelaius phoeniceus. Next base: position 34,144,912 of record NC_135269.1, on the reverse strand, counting down.
GGTTGGGTCTGTTACTCCAGTGATTTTATGGTTGTAAGTTTCAAAGACTGAATGTCAATTAATAGATGTGGGCTCCTCTGTAGCCATCTATTTTTAATTCCATCAGAGAGGCTTAGCGTTAAACATGTGATGGAAGAAATGTTAGTCAGAGGAAAGCAGATGGGATAGCTAATTTTTCTTTCACAGTGTTTACACAATGATGAAATTTTTTTAACTCTCAGAGGAGAAAGAAAAACAAGACTACCCCACTCACACATAGCAATATTCCTCAGCAGGCTTTAGACAGGAAAATGCTAAGTTCTGATCTGCTTTTGTCATTAGGTAGCCTGGCAATAGAATGTACCAGTAAAGGTATGAGTCTACAGTCCATGCCAGTAGTCCCCAAGCTTCAGGTGCTGCTCAGGTGTCCAGGCTGAACACACTTCAGTGTGTTCATCTGGAGCCTCCTGCATCCCCAGTGCATGTGCAAACTGCACACAGAACAAAAAGTACATTTTATTACTTATTCCTTATCTATATAAAAGCAGGCAAAGATTAAGAGTTAAAAAGAAGCCCCACAGAGACTGCACCAACCAGACACAGAAACGGCACAAAATATGCCAGCCATGAGAATGGCTGTGTGGTGCCACAGAAGACCCCTGAATTTATCCTGGATTACTTTGCTGCAGAAGGAAAGCAGCATAGCTGCACCATTGGTGTGTGATGCCGACAAAGAGGGAGCACTCACTAACCCAGGAATGACCACAGAATAACCTGATTTTGAATACATAGCAGGGATGCCATGCTATGCTGAAGTGTTAGCTTCCCTGAGACTGCAGTCAGCTGTATAAATTCATGGGGGTCCAACAGAGAAGATGAAATTATTCACATGTCATAATAGCTGTTTCTAAGATCTTGGATAACTCAATTGACTCTTATTATAACCTTCAAAGTTAAAAAAAATCTGAAACTCGCATTTAAAAAAACATTAAGTAAAGCTTGTTAAAAAAGATGTAATTTCAATAATAATATCAATAATTTACAATAAACATGTAGCAAATTAATGTTCTGTTTGCACATAATGATGCAGATAAGAAATAATCCCTCCAACTGCCAGAAGAGTATAAGAATCTACTGCTCTGAGGCAGTTCTGCTGAATTTTAAGTGATATGGAACACAAACACTAAGCCCTTGCATGATGTGTAGAATAAAACCATGCCACCCAAATGAGAAAGCCTCTCTAGAAGTCCTAAATTCAAAAGGCAGCTAAGACAATCCAACTCATTCAAAGTATGCCATCTGAGTACTTGAGCTGCAGTAAAGATGCAGACTGCAACTTCTCAAAGCCATGTTGCTTATGGCTGAAGAATTCTCATGTAAGTCACAAACAAACTGCACCTTTTACTTCTTGATGAGTATCATTTCAGGTTACTTATAAAAGCATTCTGAACCCTGATTTCCAGTTTTAGGGCCACATAAACCACAAGAGATGTCCTTAAAATCTTTCAATGGTTGGGCATCACTTTAAGTTAATTCCAGATACGTTAATTTTTTTTTCCTCCAAAGTTTCCAAAATAGAGCTTTGTGAAATATCCAAGGTACCTTGGTGATGAAAAGAATCACTTTTGCTCAACACGTTATTGACATCAAATAGATATAGAATAGGTATACACAGTGCTGTTGCTTTCAGGAAAAGCTGTTAACAAATACCTTCCAAATGGTTGATTTCATGGTCTTTTAGTGCTCAAGATTATTCAACAGATAAATATCTTGTCAGAACAATTAGCACTACTGCCAACTGACCTCAATATTTTTAAGAGAGGAAAAAAATACAGTTCTGTCACCCCAGGAACTGTAATCAATATATACATTCTGTGGAGTTAATACAGAATCATTTATAGACTTCCAAAAGTACCAAAGCATGAGGTGGTGATAAAACAAAAACCATGTTACATTTGGATCTGATAATTTCCCAAAAACACAAGAATACTTTGCTGTACTTGGTGCACTGGGATTCTGAAACCACACTTAGAAGAAAGGGCTGGTTTAGAACAACTAAATCACTTCCTTAAAAGTGGAATACTCATACTAATACTGCTGCTAGTAATAAAAAACTCAATTAGCCCCTTGTGATATTCAGGAATTTGTATGTGTACTTCTTTCCATGTCACTTCCTGACATCATATGAAAAAAAACTTGCATGAAAAATCTACTCACACTTTGAAAGGGGAATGAAGTGTCATATCTTCACCTGCTCATTTTATTATGGTTTTGAATACTTAAATCTTTCATTGTTCTTTATCTTCTGAATGACATGCTGCTGTCTAATAGGATCTTGTCTTTCCTAAATTAATTTTGAGTATTGAGATTTTAGAGTATAAACTATAGTTCTAGAAACAAGAGATATCAACTGATGATAAACTTAATTGTGTAAAAAGCCTTAAAAACCTGGAAGTTCCAACCATTTTTCCAAGTACAATAAGCATTATATGTCTTACATAGTATTGTAAACAACGTGAATACTCACTTCTGTGTTTCCACCTCTGTTCCATCCTTCCCTTAATTTGCCAAGTTTTTACACCATGCACTCTTTGTAGTCAGGATTACATTCCCACCTTGCCTGGAACAGTGGGACTTCATGCTTAATTAGTAGTATTACCAATACTGAAGAGTATATACATTACAGAGAGCCCCAAACAGTCCCAAAGTTAACAAGAGGTGCAATATTTCTGAAGAGAACAAGCATAGGTCACAATGATGAAAGTATAAAAATATTCTCTGTAAATATAGTTAGTTCAAGGCCTTTACATGAGGTATAACCTTATAATAAAACCTTAAAAATTAAAGCCATCAGGGGAGGGATTAAGAGGAATCCTGCAGATTAGGGATCTGTAAAATCATGAGGCAGAAGCAGAGCAGCAGGCAGCATTTTTGGACTGATTACTGCTGGGCAGCCACCCACCATAGAGAGCTTCCCTTCTGTGTTTCTGAAGGAGTTAAACAACTTCAAGGTAGAATATTGAGTTTGGACACATGGAAAAAGAGGAAATGTCTTTTGCATAGGTGTTCAGCTTGGAGATAATTGTTTCAGACACTGAAAATTAAAATGTATTGAACTGCAGCCTTTGCACAGTTAGGGTAAGCTGAAGATATAGACTGGATGGTTTCATTTTACTTCACAGCACAAACCACAATTTTAACAAAATTAAAAAGCCCGAAAAACCAAACAAAACCAAACATTGTGAGAGGCAATGGTTCTAGGAGTGTTTCTCAATTTCTCATGAAGTACACGAATAAAAATATCCACTTCATTACATATCTTATGCCTCTACTATATCCATCATAGCCTGCACCTTCTCTGGGCTCACATAAAGCTCAGAGGAACTCAATCTAAAATAAAAAGTCATAAACAATGTAAAAATAAAGCTTGCATTCTACTTTATCTTATAAACTAAAGCCAAAATATTATGTTCAGAATTTCTCTGCACCATATTTATCTACAGGAACAGAGAGCAACTACCAAAATGGTGATTTTCCTTTTCCTCAAATACCCTAAATAATTGTGCACCGGGATAAGTCAAGCACCTGAGAAGTCTCCCACTTACATTCACAGCCCTTATGAATTGGTATTGCTTCCACTCTGTATTCTCTTGCAGCCTTGAAAGTCATTTACCAATGGCCTGACAGGCAGCATTCCCTGCCCACTTCCCATTATGCTGCTCTTATGGCCTCTTGCCTTTCCTGAGGCCTTGGTGTCAACTAACCCACAATAAACTGCTCAGCCTGGCTCGCTCACACTTTTGCCTTGCACACTCTGTGTCCAGCACAAGCAAGTACTTGGCTGGGACCCACAGGGACATTTCAGGATCAAGTCAAGGAGAGGTAACACACAGATGTCACATGTTCTGTGGCCATCTTTGTGTCCCCCTCTCACAAGCTCCAGGAATGTCACGCTGTTTTACAACTTTATGCTACCAGATGTTTAGGCATCTCAGACAAATTTAAAAACTACACCACTCCTTAAATTTTTTGTTAGTGTAGTACTGGGATTTCAGCTTTTATTTGAATATACCCTCAAAAAACCTTGCATATGTAGCATGACAGTGGCCACTAATACCTCATAGAATAACCACTCATGCAAATCCCAGCTGTAAATATAGGTTAAGTCTTTATATTGTTAAAAGGGTATCGCCCTAAGTACATATCAGAATTCTGTGTGCATCTGCTTGACTAACATAAAAACCTGTCCATATGTTGTTACAAGAATTTTTAACAGAACAATTTTATTATGGAACTAAGTCAAACAGACCATAATAACAGAACTATGGGATATAAGCCATTTCTAATTGAACATTGCTACTGGCAGCACACTTAACCCTCTTAGGTTTAGAACAAAATGACATAGATTTAGATTTTGCATTTAATAACAATTTATTTCCCAGACACCCTCCTTTTGTAACCTTTTAAGTCTTTCAATTCCATCAGATTTTGAAAGGATAAGCTACTAATAAATGCAGTTTTATATCTATTTAATTTAAACACAGAAATAAGTAAGTAGGAATATAGTTACAGGAATTCCCCAGGAAAATATTTCTGTGGTTTAACTTCTAATCCGTTTTTATTTTGGGATTAATGCAGATAGCATCAAAGCATCAAAATGAGAAACAAGCTGCATATTCAGTTCAGGTATTCTAGTAAAACAGCGCACAGCCTGAAAAGTAAACAGGAAATATTTTCAGTCTGGCAAGTGCTTTTGAATTTTTGTGGTTGAATATGAAACTTCTTCAGTATTACTCTTTCTAAATATTTCTTTAGAATACCTGATGTCTAACAACATGAAACTATCAACACCACAAAAAAATAACTCAAACCTTGTGTGAAAGTTCATACGCAAAATTACTCATATAAATTAAACTTTAAGGAATATGTACATATGAAAACAGCATAAAGAACAAATGATTAATAATTACTTTGACAAATAAAGGAAAAATATGATGAAAGATACCCCAAATGCTAATAATCTCTTAAATATTGGATTAGGACTTTTCTCTGCATTGGTTGCTGAAATATAATCCATAAATAAAAGTAACAAAAAATCTTTTTCCTACAGATACTACAGTAGATATGAGTACTCTTAAAAATTACTGAAAAAGTAATTCTAATATGAAAAATAAACTTCAGTGTAAAGGCATAGAGAAACCCACTACATGCTGGTTGACATCATAATCTGAATTCAGAGTAAATATATTTATCTTGCTCTCTGAGAATAATTAACATTTTGGAATCAAAATAAAGTTAGTGTTAATGGGGATGATATGCTGGGTGCAATCTATTGCACCTGTGCTGTTGATATTACAGTTCTACAGAGGAGGAAAAAACCAGAAAAAATAGTTGTCCCTGAAGTGCATGCGTGTGACTCACAATGTGTGCAAGAGACAGACCACTGAAGTGTGAACGTGCTGTTTATACCCAGCTTCTTCAAAGAGAACAGATGCTCCAGGATTATTTTCAAATATATATTACTATATATATAACATAAAAATAAGATGACTGTAATACTGTGAGAACAAGAGGCCAGATTTAGCTAATGATCTTGGTTTTAATTTTCCCTTTCATTTCCTCAAACTACAAATGAATAATTTGCATTTACCTTCCCATTTAAGTAGGTGTGTGTTCATTTGAGCTTCCTCCCTCAGAAACATGCAGTAATACTCCCCAGTTAGAAATGTGCAAGCATTCAGTGCAATTTTCAGAGTGGTTTTAACATACAAGGCTTTTGGTGTAATCTCTTGGTCTCTCCGTTTCAGGTGCCTGGCCTGACAGCATAGTTGAAAACTATGATGGCAACAGGGAATTTAAGGCTTAGTCTATTTCTAGAAGTCCATCATTCCCTCTGCATTAGCTGGCACATAGTATTTTTCCTTGAGGAGCTGTACTGCACTTTTCTTGCTCCCACTTCCACGTGGAAGACCCTTGAAACCTGTAACTTGGAGAACCTGAGGAAAGAATGCTGCAAAAAAAGCTAATTGCATTTTTACATTATTTGCAGAATTTCTTCTGGGCTTAATGTTTTCTCTTGTTTCAACAAGAACATAAGTTATTCTTTAAATCAGTAATTGGTTTTAGATGCACTCCATTCTATCAACTAGAAGATATGGGTAGTTAGAAGTACCAAGAGAGGAAAACAAAAAGAAAATAATCACCTTAAAATAGTGTTCAAATAGCTGTTAAATTAGCAATTTTCGTTTAATAGCAGATTATAATCAATTAGTTTGTTGAATTAATAAAAAATGCTTTTATTTCAGTAGTATTCATCAGGACATACTGCTGATGCACATGGAACTCTGCTATGCATAAACTCTGAAGCTGAATGGGCTTTTTTTGCTATTGCAAATCTGAAGTTATATAATTTTCCTCATAGGTATTATCTGCCTTTATCAATTTACAATTTTTTATCATCTGACCTGTGCCAAATACAAGAGTCTGAGCACTGAAGGACATTTGACTTAATATACTCAACATCAGATGAAATTTCAGACTGTAATTTTCCCTTTGGAGTGCTTACCCATGACTTGGGCATTGCCACAGCACTCATCACCAGCTCTTGAAACAGATGTAATTTGTACCAGTTTTTCCATTAGCTGTACTCTACAATAGGATCCAGCTTTAAACTTCATATTCTATCTGCAGAATTTTACTACCATGGAGAGTCAACTACTGTAGTAAGAGATATTGCAGTGGAGGAAGCCAGGCTGCTGTGCTTTGTGTAAAAGAGTCATAGCTACCACACACAAAGTCTGCAATATTTATGCAGAATTTTCTTCAAAAATACATGCACAAACATCAGGGAGAAGCAAAACCAGAAACTTGTTCCTTCCTATTCAGACAGATGAAGGTAATAAAATCAGAGGAAGGTTGCACATTTATTATGCCCTTGTTCTGCAATCACAGGTCAGTCTACAACAGTAAAAAAATCTTACAAGTTACAGAGTGGGCAGAACACTGTTCTTCAATGCATCCAAGATGCTCTGAGTTCACTTGTTTCATTTAAATACGCAGTAAGCATATGCAGTATAGAATTTATTTCATTTTCCAATCATTGTATGCAAAGTTGACTAGAACTTTCCAGCTCAAGTAAAAATGAAGAACTGGTCAAGTTTCTGCAGTCACAGAGGAATCCTAAGGTTACTAGGAATGTTGGAGGTTACTAGGGTGTCAACTAAGTAGATAACAATATATGATGGAGGTATTATTAGGAGCTGTAGATCAGCACTTGGTTGTTTTGGGTTTTTTTTTCAGACCTGCTGCTTGCTTCCTTACCACTGTTGTTCTTTTATTGTTGCAAGTGAACTCCTAAGGCTGTTTTTCACCTACTTCTAGCTATTGGATTTTCCCCAGCAAGAAAGAAACCAACTTTGTTCAAAAGCAAATGCCTCATCACAGAAAGGTTCTATTAACTATGGCAGCATCCACAGCACATGATATTTTTAACTGGTTTTCAGAAACATATGAAAAAAGCTTCCCAGAAAAGTCACAAGGCTTTTTAATCTGTTCTTGACTTTCACTGCACCACAAGACCAGTTGAAGTCCATTTCAAAATGAAGATGACTCATGCTCCAGTTCCCTTATCAAAGAAATACTTTGACGGAAGCTGCATTTTGCTGCTGACAGTGATGAGGACAGGAATACCATTGGCAAAGGTCTTCCCATGAAATTTAGGACATAGCTGGATTAATGGAACCATTCCTCAGTTATCACTTCTTGCTTTCTGCTAACGTTCCTGCACTTTAAAGCACTCTTTGAAATCACTAAAACAGGTTTTTCCTTACAAAAGAGGTTGGCACCTGTACTCATCAGGGGACTTCGACAGCTCGAGTCCTAAACACATTCCTGCATTGTGTTTAGCAGAGGCCACTTTCAGCAGATGACACTCAAATTCACAGTAGAAAAGCTGATAGTTATACTGAACACCAGTTTCCTAAATTTAGCCTTAAGTACATGCTGTGTAGGAAATAGGATGTGTTTGGGCAGGAAATTTTGGGATGCCTCATTTAAGAAATGTTGTTAAGAAACAAAATACTGTAATAGTGGTAAAATTTCTAAGTCCAAGGACACAGCAATACTCAGAAGTTTTCCTTGCAGGAAAACAAATACTGCAAGTGAAATAGAATGGATCACTGACTTGATGTGTACACCTGGAATTCATACATATACACACTTCCCCTAAGCACAGTTTACTTGCTTCCTGAGGAAGCAGTGGAATATATGTAACATAGTACAATAGTGGATTTAGCAGAACATTTTGAAGGCATCTGACCAAACAGATGGATTAGAGCTTGGAGAGACAGTATTTAATTTAAAGCATGCTCACACTCTTAGAATTGCAAGGGGATATTTCGGTAGACTCACACTATTTGTGCTACTTCCACCTTCCTAGCTGAAAGTAAAAAAAGGTCCTTGCACAGAAGTCACTGCCATAGGACAATGTAGTATTCAAGGAACCCTGTTGATACTGAACATGCACACAATGTAAAGATATTAACAATAGTATCTACATCTAATTAGAAGAATTAGCACTTCATGCATTGTTTGAATGGCATTTATTAATTGTTATATTAAGCTGTGAGATCATCCTGTGTCCTGCTGTGGCTTTTTATACACACATTACTGAATTCTGTATGGAACTTCTGGCCTCATGCAATATATTATTTTTAATATCTAGTAAATACTACTGCTCTGAATGTGAGCAATTGTCTTCTCCAAGAAATGCTTAACAATAGAAGTTTAAAACTGACTTTTAGGAAAACAACCATATTGCACAGAGAGCAAATGTAAATACGGTGTTAACAAAGGCAACTTCTAGAAGGAGGCAAGATGTGCAAATAACAGTGGAGCCAAGCTGAGACTGCTCAATGTCTGTCTCCCTACAGCTGATACAGAGCTCCCACTCTCCCATCTGTCTCAAAACAGATATATCCATTTGGGAGGTATAATCCCAAACATAGACAACACCACTCTAACAGGAAAAGTGCCATAACAGACATATTAATGTTCTCATAGGTACACTGGTCTAGTTTAGTGTCAATAGTGAAGTCCCATTCCATTCCTACATGCTGTCAGACTGTAATATAAACAAATTTTAATTCTTGTAGACTTGAACAAGGTGGTGATAATGACAGAGAGAACAGGATGGCCAAACTATGCCTCTTAAACTTAACAATGAGTACAGTCAACCTTAGATCTTTTATGAAGAAGTAGTGCATACCATCAGTTTCTTCTCACTCTATCCACAAATAAAATGAAATAATGCTGAGGCAATTCTTAATTTAAAAATTCAATTTATTTGCTTTCATATGTTGTTTCATAAACAATTTTCATACGCACTTGCTCCTACCTATTTTATTATTAGAACATATGTAATTCATAGAAAGGCCAATAGTGTATTAATGCTAGACACACTGAAACAGTGGAAATGTCAGATTAGCCCAACTAGCTACAGAATAACATCAAGAGAAAAGATATTATATAAATTTTTAACTGTCAAGATAATGGGAGGACAGGCAATCTGCAGCAACACCTACTTCCTATCAGTTAATTTTACCAAAACATCAAAAAAAATGAAACCTCAGAATATGAAGAGGCTTAGAGGGAGATATTATTGGGAAAGGAGGCTGTATCTAATGATTATGAACTAAAAACATACCCAATATAAGGAGAAAACGGAATCAGAGTAATGAAAACTGAACACTAGTTGCTTAGTATGGAAGTGCTGCACCGTTGCAGAGCGGGATATCCAAGAGTGTCACTTCATCACGTAAATCAAGTTAGTATATCAAAAGTCAGCTTTCATTTTTGAATACAGTTGCACAGGCCAGCTTTGTCAGAGATAAATAAGCTATTTTTTTTAGTCAAAAATACTGTGACTTTGAAACACAAGGTAGCTTGCTGGGGATCAGCTTGTGCTGTAACTGCACAGAGTGTCGCAGTTTCGGAGCAGCAGGAGCTCAGTGCAGCTGGGCCAATGCACTATGTGGGTACAGTGAGCATGCTCTGTCTGAGAGAAACTCTCCTGGCATCCAGAAATATCCAACAGAAATATCACTTTTATGAAGTGATGGGCAGAGAAAGACCTGCCCCTCAGCTTCCTCCTGAAATATCATTTGACCTAAAACTTAATAGTAAAATTCTTAGAGCTGTGTCCTTACCTCAGAATATATATATTTGTAAAAGGGGCAGATTATTATGTAACTGTAAAAATACTACATATATTAATAGTTTAGAACAGAATTTACTCTGCAAGAGAAAACAAATTCTGACTTTGCGCTCACTAATTTTAAGTTTCCCTTAAAACCACTGCAGTGGAACCAATTATTCCAAAACAAAATTAAGAGAACTGCCCAAAATTCTACATCTTCATTCAATTAAAAAAATTACATTAAAAATTATTTTGACATGCAAAAAAATTCTAGGATTAATTTAACATTTCCCTGTGTCCTGTAAGTATCACCATAACCACTATTTACCATACTTTGGGCATAAAATGAATTCATAGTTATGAATAATTTATTAGCTCCTATACATAGGTGTAACTCACCCCTAGCAGACTAAGTATGAGAACAATATTCTACTATTTAAAAACTAAAAATGAAAAACAGGGCCTCCAAGCTTCACCTTGTACAATGACCTCATGCAGATTTGAGGGTGTTTGGATTTGGGAAGAGAAGTTACTGATTTTCTTTGGTCTTGGTGCTTATGGAACGTCAACAGAAAAGCATAGTTTTTAGTTGGAGGAACTCTTCCTTAGACTTCCTCTTCCCTACAATTGCCAATTTCCAATTACATTTTTAATATAGGAGGCAGCATTTATAATTTGGCTGACACGAAAATGCACCTATACAAGTGAAGCTGCAAACTAGAAAAGTCTTAGCAGCTCATCTCGTACTAGAAAATACTGATAAGCAGATAGGAACAAAAAAATTAACTCCTGTATGGGAAAGGCCAACAGAATAGTTTTATGATCGTATTAATTGCAGACCTAAGTGTATGCATTAGGCAAGGAGAGAACTTCATTATTTTACACAGACATGCCCCAGAGAGTCTTTTTTAATCTTTATTTTCTAGGGAGAGTTGGCATTTGGAAAAAAAAATTCCAAACCCCTCAAAACCCACTGTTCTAAGAATTAAGAGGCTAAAACATGATAGAAACTGTCCACATCAGTGCACCATCACTGAGGAAGCTTAAGGTCAAGTAAATGTATTATTCATTCACTATTATGAGCTATGTGCTCTTTCTAAATGTAAATTAGACTCTGTAATTATTTTCTACTTTTAAAGAGTATCATTCATAAAGCAAATTAAAGTGATGTGATTAAAATAATCAAAATTCCTGTACAACATCCCAGAGGGCAGCTGCAATGACATGATAAATTACACAAGTTTAGCAATTCAAGACTTTATATAGACTAGAAAGAGGCCATCAACTCCAGAGAGTGACAGAGTGCAATTCTGTCAAAGAAAATCAAAGCAACTTGTTTGCTGATTTTTTTTGTGGGGAGGGGTGGGAATAACTAATGCTGTAATCACAGCCTGAGGGTAGGGAAGCCATCCATAAGTATGATCTTGTGGAAGACTCTCTCTCTCTCCCCCTTACCTGAAAGCTACTTTAAACACCCAGCATAAGCAGAGTAAATTCCTTCCCCACTACTGCACTGAAAGACTATCAGCATGAAGCATTGAGTGAATCCAACAAAAACTCCTCCACCACCAAAAGTGGAGAAGCTCAAAGCTGCCTAGTAGCTATAGAAATCAAACTTACATCAACTTGGCACCTAATTTTACCAGGTTTCACAAATAAAATTTCCCTCCTCAGCTCTAATGCCCTTGGCAGACCCATGGTCAGACCATGCCCTCAGGAACTCAGGATAAACCCCTATTCTGGCAATATTTTGTAAAACTGTTTTTTCCAGTGATAAATATATTATGATCTTGCAAAGTTCTCACTGTTATGCCATTGGCTCAGTAAATTCTTTTTTGCTTCTATTTAAACATAAATATTTTTAGACATAATTGGAAGTTTCTTCTTAACTTCTACTATCCCATGTGTCTACCCAGTGGGACACAAATTAAACATAGTTTTACTTTTTAGGAAATATTAATTTGAAAGAGGGCTGTACATGAAACAAACTATGAAATAGTTTTCCCTTTTAAAATGGACTGGAAAAGAATACAGGAAAACAGAGATCCAATGTAGTTCCTATCATCTCAGTACAAATCAACACTATTTTCTTCTCTACGTATCTATATCCCTGCTCCCCATCCTCTTGCCTGTTTTCAACACTTAGGTCATGTGCTCCCACAGGTAAAGTTTTGAGAATTACTCACACAAATCATGGTTTTGAGTTTAGGGAGTTGGCAGTTTTCACTCTCCTAATAATTACAAGGTTTATAATCTTCCAGATGCTGCTTAGAAAAAGCATGAAAACACCACATAGGATTAAGGGCTTATAGGAAAGGTTCTCCTAAACCTCCAAAATTACAGGGTTACTCCTGAGAGGCTCTGCAATTCCTTATACTTTGTGTCATCTTACTGCTTCTAGAGTAGGCATAGGTGTAAACAGAGCTCTTGCCACTCCATTACTGTGCACCCTTGGTTCTCCTGGAAGAATGAAAAAGTGAATTGCCAAAATTCTAATGCAGCTTTTCATTTGATATACTGCCAACTCTGAGGAAGCACGTGACATTTTAGAGATGCTCCTGAATTTGTGTTTCAGCTTCAGCTCAGCCTCACACGTCACCTTCAGACCAGCAGACAGACTTGATGAGAGTAATCCACCTGAAACTTTCCTTAGGTGACACTGGAAGGTCTACAAAGTGAAAAAACCTGTGTTATTTCTCAGCACCACTGTGATTCTTTAAGAACATATTTGATCCAAATGTAGTCTGAAAAGACCATAGCTATTTAAAAGCATAGGAACATGTTTGTGTATGATAATAGCAATTACTTTTAAGAGTCAAACAACAGGACTGAAAAAAGAATGTGTATAAAATACGTTATTTAAGTGCTCAAAAGCAGTGAGAATGCTCTTTATAATCCCTTCTCTCCAATTCCTCCCCTTTTTATTTTGAGCAATAATGCCAAAATAGCACCTGTTTTTCTCATTTTGAGGCAGAACACAGCCCTCTTATTTCATATCACAGGTACATTTCTCATCAAAAGGCATTTTGTTTCTCACAGGGCTCAAAATAAAACTCCAAAACCCAACCAAGAACCAAAAAAAACAAACCAGAAACCCACAATTACACTGCATTAGATTGTCATTTGCTTTCTAGGCCCTTTGTAAAGCTCACACCAGCACACAGGTGGACCAGCTGGAGTCCTGGCAGAATATGCTTTTTCCTTCATTTGGGATGATATCCAGCTGATAAAAGTGAAGCTCTAACATGCATCAAGACACATAAAAAAGCACAGTCATAATCATTCTCCTAATAATCTCTAATTGTGGTGCACTGACAAAATGAAATTCCTTTCAGCAAAGAGCAGAGCCTACTGCTTTATAAATTAGGCACCATTGTCTTTTTCTGTTTTTTCCTACAGAAGTGCTTTCTGAAGCCTGAAAGCCACTCTCCCCTGCGTGAACTCTCTAACACTGAAATTGCCCCATACATTTGCAACTTCTTCCTTATCTGAGGAAAAGCACATCCACGTGTTCCGCAGAAATAAAGTGGAGCTGTAATTACTGCAACTGGTTGGTGCAACCTACAGCAGGGTAATGACCTGGTGCTCTGGTCAGCTGTTCTAGGGGGCAGTTTTGGAGGCTGTGCTACAGGAGATTACAGGAGAAGGTGCCATTAGAGGGCAGCCTTGGGTTACACCAACATGCGTGTCCCAGTAGTTCTAGGATCTCTGATGGTACGTAACAAAATGCATTTCAGCTTCTTAAAGTACAAGAAAAAATTCACAGTATATATTTTGCACTCTTTGAATAAAAAAAAAAAAAGCATATTATGGGTTGAGCATATTGGTAGGGCATGGGTAGGAGTAGATTATAATTTTTTAAAGGCTTTTAAGTAACTTTAATAATGTAAAAGTAATCTTTTTATTATTGAGAATTTCCATTGGTCATTTTACCTCAAAGGCTGAGTAAATTATCACTGGCAGTAAGTAAGTCCTGCAATAATACAGAAGTAGTCACAGTAACTTCCATGTAAATATATTACAAAAATAGGTAAATTGGGATTCCATAGTAACAATCCTTGTTAAATCAGTCTGAGACTGGTTTTACCATATGAACACATAATATTACCTTTTTTTAGATACCTAGATAATTTAGGATTTCTTTTAATTACCACTTAATTGGGTTATCTAATGGGTAACATCTTTGTATTATTTATAATTAAGCAGTCATTCCATAAACAACATTTTTCCTAATGTCTATCATATATAACAGCTGCATTATATTTAGCACAATACATTCTGTGTAAATTCTATGCAAAAGGCCCTAAAGATTTTTGCTGTAATTTTCTTCATCATATTACATAACTTTTTGACACTTCATTGGTTTCCAGTTACTCTGCTGAAGTACATTTGTCTGAAACATATGTCCAACCCTTTCAGCTGGGTGAGGGCTGTTCAGCACAATAATCTCCATCAGTGTAGTCAACTTAACAGTCGCCACTGATCTCTTAACATAAACGGTTTAAGGACTTGGAGCTTCAGATCCTCCTCAATGTTGGCAGCAGAAGCTCATTCAAAGCATTCTTTCACTCTAGGTGAAACTAATCCCATCTCAGAAAGTAAACAAAGAATTTTGCATTTCATACAACTAAACAAACACGCACAGAACAATGACAGAATACCAAAGCAAACCCATAAATAACAGCCCCAGGGGGCTCCACTCAGATTTCAGCTGAATGCATAAGGACTCTCAAAATGCCAGACTGGCCTAGACCAACAAAAGCAGCATGACACAAAAACAGAGTGAGGTTTAAATGACCAGACACAGCTCTCTGACACACATGAAACAATAACCTGGCAGAAGGTGTGCTTACCCAGATTCTGGTAATAAAAGCACAATTTTTATTGGATAAACATGTGAGCAAAGCAACATTTATTCCCTCAGGGATCACACTGGCTGTAAGGCATCTCACTTGTTGGACCTCCTTAACCTTGTTTCCTAAGCTCATGGTCCATCAGCCAACTTTGACCTTTGTCTCCTGATATTTATTCATGTGAATGCACAAGAGGTTGGGAGATTTTGATACACCAAATAGCTTGCCCTGGAGGCTACAACATAGCTGGAGCAACACAATGCACTCTCGTGTTGTAACACCAGTAATAAGAACCAAAAAACAAAACAAAAAAAAAAAAAAGAAAAGGGAAAAAAAACCCAAACCAGAACTCCAAAGGATTTCTAGAAAAATCCAAACCAAACCAAAGGATTTCTAGACACCTAGTCTGGTTTTACAGCATTTTGTCACTGAAAGCTTTAAGCACTCACTCATACAGAGCAGCACCATACCCCATCAGAAGGCTTCAGGCATCTGCCCACGAAGAGTAACATCACTTCAGAAGGCTACAGACATCTACCATTCTTGCCCTTTAGCCCCACCTTTTATACCCCTGATGTTGATGCACTGCACCTGTGTGCCCTCTGTTCCCTTTGGTGGTTGGTCAGTGCCCCTGGGCACTCCATGGCTCATTGCTGTCAGTGCTGCTCACCTGCTTTCCACAGTTGTAGCCCATTTACCCCAATTATCATGAATTGTGTGCCTACACTCTTTGGGGTTTTTTAGCTTCTACAATCAAAGGAGTACTGTGAGTTGGAAGAGTGTATTACACAGATTTCAGAGAGCTTGCCCAGACATAAGGCTTCTGGTAGTAGCATTCACTATAACTGCCTTTTAAATGTCTGAAAAAGTCACTTTGTTACATTTGAAAATAAATCAGAATAGATATCCTGACCTGAAGTACAAACACCATCATAAACAAACAAAAAAAGCAGAACAAGTGGCACTAATTCAGGGAAGTGAGCTTACTGGATGCCAGGGATGGTGCCCCTTGGATTCCTATAAGCCTGCAAGCTTTCAGACACAGCTGTTAGCTCTTTCACTAAAAGGATAAGAACAAATTTAAAAAAATCAAATACTAAGGTTCTAGTATGGGTGTACAAAAGGCAGCAACCACCTGCAGAAAGGAAAGATGGGTCCAGTGGATTGGAAGGTGAAAGTTTCTGATACTTTCCTTCCTGAAAAGGCCCCAATGTGGCCCAAAAGCTGAAATATATTACTTGTGAACAGATGAGCACAGGGACTTCAGCTAAGAAAGACAACTTGATTAATCTTTTATCAGATATGGCAAGCACTTATGTACAGGCTACAGTGTTTTTTCTGAACCAGATTCAAGGCAAAGAGAAGATATGCAGATGGAAAAAATAGAAATGGGCAAAAATGAAAGTGCCTAGCTGAGTGATTAAAAACTACCCTGTATGATACAAAATACACAAACATTTTTCTAATGTAAATATCTATACTTTATTGGTCAATATTACATTATATTGCTCGCTCTTTCACATAGTATCATGCTAATATTTCAATTAAGTAACTTTTAAAGACATAGACTCATGAAAACTTCCAATAAAAATAATTTTACCATCATGTCAAGGGAAAAATAATGGAGGGAACCAAATTATTTTTTCATTCTAACAGTAACAAATAAAAGTCAGAAATTCGGGTCAATAAAACAATTTACTAGTTAACTTTCATTAGATGATAGAGTTAACTACTATTTTTACTAAATTTTGATGCCTTCAAAAATAACTGACTTTTTATATCAAAATGCTGAAAAAATCTATGTATTTAACTTATATAGAACCATATTTCACATTGGGAAGTGAAATAAAGTATGTGTCTAATGAAATATTTAGTTCAAATTAAAACATATTTTATATTTCCTTTTCAACTAGTTTTTTCTTCACCCAGTCCTTGTTTTGTATGAGAAGCAGTTTCATAATACACTTGATAACACTCTCTAAGATTTCTACAGAGAAGTAAAAGTATTTCCCACAGCTGCAGCTGTCAGCAAAAACATACCTATGAATTAGATCATACTGAAGTATGGGACTGTGTTGGTCTAAGCATTAGAAGGAGGGTAAATTTGTATGTTCCTTCTAGTCCTGTATTTTCCCACTTCCTCAAAAGATGACAATGAAAGTTGATCCATTCCTCATGGTTTGACTCATGGTCCTGGTGTTTGCCATGCATGGATTCACAACTGAATCAAGGCACAATAAATCGAGAATCAGAATTACAATGTGCAATTTTTAATTTCTAATCCGGTTATTTCTCATTATCCATGGCAATTATGTTCCTGTTAGCTACTTAATATTAGACATGCTTTACATTTAATTCCCTTTGGCCTGCAGTGGATTTTGAATTTAATTCTTGTGAAAGAAACACAATTAGATTTACTCATGTAGTTCTACCATTCCAAAGAATCACACACCTTAATTATAACAAATTTGCAAGGTCTGATCACTGTGCACACAAGCCTGACACCCCTTGATCTACTTAGCTATTGGATTACATGCATGTACATGACCATGATGCTCTGAGACCTCTTTTTATATGCTGAAAACATAGTTCATCATATTTCAAGATCTGATCAATTAAACTTTTCGTTTAGAATTTTTTTTTAATGAGCTGTTGATCATAAGCTATAGAGACCAGTGAAAGGACCTTAAGGAATGTCATGAAGCTGTGTCAGGGGAGGTTTAGGTGAGATATGAGGGAAAGATTTTTCACTCAGAGCATGGCTGAGCACTAGAAAATGCTCTCAGACACATGGTGTGACTCTTGGGGTGTCCTGTGCAGGGTCACGAGTCAGACTTCAATGATCCTAGTGAGTCCCTTCCAACTCAGGATATTCTATGTATGATTCTGTGAGTTTTTTTAATCAGAGGATGTAGATCTCTGAAAAAATCATCTCAATATAAATACACAAAGGAAAAAGTCCTTGAATTTATCTTTTCCAGATTTTTAGAAAACTAATTATAGTCTAAAACATGGCAAAGAAATTTTGAAGACAGTAATTGTATCAGCAATCTGCTCCAACAGCTTTGGAAATAGGCACATTATTGATATGCACAGGATTCAGTCCAGGTTTACCTCATTACAGTCAAATTTCCTCTCATTTTTGTTAACTTGTTTTTCAATAACTATTAGGTATTACATACAAGGTATCACTCCATGATGCCAGACTATCCCACATCATTGTGCCTCACTGTTTCTCTGTATTTTGATGCCTTCACCATCTCTCAAATGTGCCTTAGAATTGTCTGTTCCCTAGATATTTGTCTCTTTTATTGCATTTCTTTGCCCAGCATTTATTGATACTGAGAGCAATATGAAACATATCTTCAAGTCCATCCAGAGAATGAGAACATTTATTTGATAAGTCTTTGTGAACTTCAATCTGAAAACCATCTACAAAAATGTCTCCTCTTTCCACAAAGTTGGAAAGTCACTTTAAAAATAAGACTGCTGCAGTTCTTGTTCTGTGCTGGGCTTTGCCAATCTGTCTCATGTCCCCTAGAAAGGCTTTATGGAGGAGCATTTTTTTCCAGTTTTCCTTTGAGCTTTTCTAGGAAGGAAAGGAAAATGCCTTGCCTCTTACTAAGAAGTCACAAATGAAATTAACATTCCTTGGCGATGTTTCCTAAGGAATTTGTCACAGCACAATGTGGGTAAAGGCAGTCTCTTTTACTGAGACTAGTTTTGCATAAAACTTGAAAAGGAAAACAAGGTTATCGGTTTTAAATGTGACACAGAATGAGGACCACATTTTATGAAATAGTTTCACAGACTTAAAGAATTGATGGAGTCCTTTAGACAGTCCTAATTACAGTGGATTATTTATATCCCTGGCTTTACAGGCAGTCCATTAATAACAGCACTATGTTGTAACCACCCTAGTGCTACTTGAGTTTCAGAGGGAACTTACACTGCTCTTACTGGTCTTTCTGAAGCAGCACAGCCCTGTCCTCAGCAACTCCCTCTCCTTTCCTCTCATGCTGATGGACATCTAGTTGGAGCAATGCTGCTAACTGCACCTCTGGTACTGCTACATGGGGGAAAAAGGTCTCAGCAAGGCTAACAAGTAATTTCTAAATGAAAAAAGTGACATTTAAAGCAGTAGAGAAAGTCATGTAGTCAATGGCCCTACTCCCTTCCCTTCACATTCTCAATCTAAACACATCAGAAAATTAAAGGATGGGGAAAAGGGCATTTTAATCTCATTTTACTTCTGAAGAATGATGGAAAAGGAAGGTCAAGTAAATTGGCTGAGTCTGTATGAGAAGTTTGTAACAGTTTTTAAGGATCACAGCTCAGTGGCTCAATTTAACTGACTCAAGAAGCTACTCTGTTTAAGTAAAACATGAACTTCAACCCTTTACCTCAGATACATTTGACACAATCTCAAAAATACAGAGCAATGAACTGACATCCCTCAATTTAGTTTGTGTGCATATTATAACTGAGACTTGCAGCAGCAGCCAGAATCATTGTGTTCTTTATTGTGTTAGAGTGGAGACACACAACTCTATATCTTAAAAGTAAGTTTAGAGTCATCTTAAATAATAATTAGTGCCTATTCCTGGTCCCAGCAAAATGGTACCCCACTTTGAGGCCACCCTCCAGAAGCAGGAAAGGATATTTTCAAACTATTGCAATAATGGCAGTTTCTGGGGGTGAACAGTGATATGGAAGAAGGAGTAAATGCGAAAAATTCAGGTTTTAGACAGACAGCAAGACCTGCTCTTGCATGAGAAATTTGCATTTTCCAATTAGGCTGCTGAAGTGGAATAAAAAGTCCAGAGTGGCTAAAAGCTCCAAAAAATGGCAGAAGTGCTGGGCAGATTATCCATGGGTAGCTGGATGTTTCCAAGGTAACACAGCTATCTTGTCTTGTAGGATATTCCTCAGGTCTGACAATACAAAACAGTGTGAAAGGAAATCTCCACAGCCAGAGTTCAATGGGATGTCATGCACAGCTCTGTAATTTGTCCAGCATACAGAAGCCCTCTATTTCCTACTCCATGGAGCTTTCTTCCTGAAGGTCTTGCATATCAATAACAGTGCATCCAACAGAGGAGCACATGGCACTGTGCATTTTTCTGAAATGTCTCCCGTTTTCTACATGTCCCTTATTCAAACCATTGAACAATGCAGAAGAAGGGCAGAGAACACAGGTCTGTCTGGTAACACAGACAGACCAGCACATGCACATGAGAGAAGCACAAAAGTATCATAGTTTGTCTATAGCAGGTATCTGCTTCTAGAAGGGGAGGACTCTAGGGTAGGGGGGCAAAGATGGGAAAGAGCAGAACTGTGCATCTGATGCATATTGCTTTCTTCTGGAAAAGGTTGTATTGTTAAAATTTAGAAAATAAATACAACCAAAATTGCACTGTGATCTAAATTAAGAAAATGAAAAAAATGATTGAAAAGTGGGAATTCTTTTTTTTAAAAAAACAACCTGCTTCTGTATTTCTAATCTGATATAAGAGAATGCTTTCTACCTAGAGAAAGGCTTTAAATATGTAATAACTTCAATTTATTCAAACCATAAGCTTTGTCTCAGCAGTCTCACGACCGCTTCACTCTAATTTAGCTGTAACTTCAGTGCCTGGCAATAAAATGTCCTGTTAAGCATATGGTGCCACAATATTCCAAGTCTAAAAAATTCTAACATTTCCATGCCCTTTCATGCTGGGGTGGAAAAAGGTTCATTAAATAAGTCTAAAGATAATATCCTTTCCAAAATATCTGTTCTCAGGACAGCATGTAAGGAGTGTAGGGGAAAAAAGTGGTAAGATGAACAAAGAAAGTTGGAGGTGATCTCTATGGGTTTGTACTATTACATCAGCACAAACTTTATTGATAATAACATAGCAAATAGGTTTAGACCAAAAGCAACTGGTGGATTATTTTTCTTCCAAAAAGATTCAAAGTGCTCTCACAGATCAAAGTGCTTATTTTTCTAATAGATTTTTTTACTTTTGAATTTCTAGTCTGATAATATGCAATGAATTAGAATTTTCAGGCCTAAATTAAAATACATGACAGTGATCAAAAGTGAGATAAAAATCTTTGATTATTCTGGGCAGTTTTGTTGCATGCACTTTATTATGTGAAAAAACACGCTTGGAACAGTGCTAGCAAACTTCCCATTTAAATGTTGGAAAGCTTTTTACTGTTTTAATAAAACTGCCTGTTCATACAGTGTAGAATATAAAAGCCATCTACTGAAAAAAAAATTATACAGTTTCATTTATCTATTCATGCTACATTTTAAAAAACAGGTCCTGTTCTTAAAGGCAGACATATTAGGCCACGACTAACATCTAAAGTCTCTGTGCAATTACAACTGTATATTTAATACAAAGAAAAAAAGTTTCTGACCTCTACAGTTTAAGACATATAGTTTAAGACATAGTGTGCTTTGAAAGCACACTAAAATAAGGAAAATATGGTATACAAACACAGCTTGCACAAGCTATTTGCAGACAGAGACGGGAAAAATATTTGGTCTTTCTAGGTCATTCATCTAAAATACTTTCCATAAGTGCTGAAGGAAAGTGGACATAAGTTCTGAGAAGGAAAAAAATAGCAAGAGAGATATTCAGCAACCTGAAAAATTTCATGGATTTCTTCTGTAGTCCTATATTGTTACTAATAGCATTAAAAAAGAGATTGAGACCTTAGACTTTCTTTTGTTTTTGATTCAGGAGAGATAAAAAAGCCCATAGCCTATCGTTTAATATTTTGGTTTGTATTTATGGCAAAATATTTTGGTTTGTATTTATACAAAACAACAAAACCCTCTCACTGTTCCTGGATCACAAAGGCCCTCTAAGGAGAACCAACGTAACAGAACAAGTCCATTCTTAAGACAAATTTCAAAGAAGGGGAAAAAAAGGTAGTTGAAATCAGTGGAAGATGTTTCTAATTCCTAAGAAAGGATGATGGAGATTTGCAAATTCTTCATCTTGCTGTGTGTACTATTCTTTAGACAATATTATTTGTGGCAGTACATATGACTTTTATTTTTTACTTCTTTTTCTGGACACAGATACCCTTTGGCAGAGTGAAACTGCAAGTCAGAAAGGTAGATAAGAAAGTCAATAAATCACAGATCCATGCTGACTACTTTTTCTGCCTTTTTTTCTGACACTCTCCTGCATTTATTCTCCCTCTCCTAGAAAAAGAAAACTAGCTATTTTGCTTAGCAGTCTTTCCAACACTTTTTAATTACCAGTAGGTGCCCAAAAACACTGAAAATAAAGCAGAGGTCATAGCAGCCTGTTCATTGTTGTGGCCTTGCTCCTTGGCAATAAACAGAAAGTTTATTATCCTTCCTATTTTCTGGAGCTCTTCAAGAACCACTGAAAGTTAGCTGAAATTTTTCCACCTAGAAAGATGGATATCAGATATTTAATCTGATACTAAAAAAAAAAAAATGCACCATAGCAAGTACATATAATAAGGGCAAATAAATTCTAATACTTCCAATTATATGTTTAGTATTGGAAGAATATTGGAAAGAGAAGTTCTGCATAATTGTGGGGAAGTTAAAAAAACACTATCTGTTTTTAATATCATACCTTTAGTACTGCTAATTTCCAAGAACTACAAACAGCAGGACAACTGAGATTTTTTTAAAGTATCATAGAAACTATTTACAGAATAATGTATTTGTGGACCTATGTAGCTATGGTCAATGCTGGCCAAGGCATCTCATATACTTTATAATTTAGATTCAATACTGCCATCAAATTCCAGCATTTCTAAGACTGATAGAGTTAAACCTTAATGCCTTATAATTTTAAATCAGAAAGATAGTGACACAAAAATATAACATTTTTCATAAAAAGCATGGTGATGCTTTGTAATTTAATGTGTATTTGATTAAAATCCAACAAAAAATAATTCATGGGATACTAAATCTTGGAATATAT
Organism: Agelaius phoeniceus; assembly: GCF_051311805.1. Classification (NCBI taxonomy): domain Eukaryota; kingdom Metazoa; phylum Chordata; class Aves; order Passeriformes; family Icteridae; genus Agelaius; species Agelaius phoeniceus. The sequence goes on along the minus strand of NC_135269.1, from coordinate 34,121,918 downwards.
ATATTGATATGATTTAATATGAAATTTTATATTAAAAATTTTCAGAAACAGTTGTAAAGAATTTATCCTATATATTTCCACCAGTTTCCCATACAGCAGTATTTTTTGTGTAGTGTATCATTTACACAGTGGCAAGGCTTTGGGGGCTCACAGCCTTTAAAAACACTGACAATCTGTAAAATACATGTAAGCCTTTATCATTAGTACTTCCTTTAAGACATGGAAAAGTTGCTTCACCAGCTGTTTATTCTGAATACTTGAAATAGTATTCAACCCTTACATTGTAAATGGCAAAACTTTCATTATTATTATTACCACAGCAGGACTTAAAATGGAAAAGTCCTCTGTACCCCACAAAGCCCAAGAATGTAAATTTTCAGGCTGTGAAGGAAGCTTGAATTTCATGTAGTATTTTACTCTTCTATCTCTTAAAAACCCAAGATTGTGCACAAAATTTAATCTTCTCTTAAAGCAGGCAGAAGCAAGAAAGGAGAGGGATATAAAGAGAACTATATGCCTTCTTGTCACTGCTCTGAACAAGGAAAGACAAGCAATAGTTTATATGAAGCAAGCTTTAATTTTTGTTTAATTAGCAAGTTGAGAAGCATGGAGTTCCATCTGTTCTGCTAGGGGCTGCAATAAATACTACTTCCTGGAATTGTGGGTCTCCAAACAAATTCACTCCTTCTACTGCTATACACAGCAAATACCAAAGACTGTATTTTGACCTAGAAAAAACCCTGCACAGCCTACTGTCTTATATGGGTCTCAGACAGTTTTTGCTTTAAGCAAGGGAAGTTTGGAGCCAGCTGATATTTGGAAAGATAAATCCCACACAAGCCCTTTGACAATGAGTTGCATTTTCTCCCTTCTGTAAGTCATCCTTGGCTAACAGACTGCGGCACCTTCTGCATCAAAGAGTAAAGCAGGAGATCCTAAAGAATTCTAGTCCAAGCAGCTCACTTCAAAAACAGGACTTTTGAAATATCTGAGATATTCAGAAAAGGTTCAAAATTAGATTTGCAGGAGGGCTTTTTCTTATTAAAATATTAGTAGGCCAGACTTTAAAAATCTGGGTTCAGTGTAGTTTTCTACTCTGTAACAGACATTGACCAGTTCTCTTCTTTCTGGACAGTAACTCTCTAACTTCTAGTAAAGAAGTCCTTGGATCCTGCAGTTACTCACACTTGGTTTCTTTAGAAAAATACAGTCATTGTTTCTCAGACCTGGTGAAATGTTTTCCAGACAGGTGCTTATCTAAATCCATTGCATTTGTTTGCTATGAGCTGCCCAACTCCACTGTCCTAGAACCAAATCATGAAAGAGTTTAAGAACCTAGAAGATCTGTACCTATATTACCTCACTGTGCAGGTCATAGCATTTGTAAGCTGCTGTAGATCAGTACCATAACCATCACAGATGGTTTAAAATAGTGAAAAAGCTTCAGTTAGCTGCTCTTTCTAGTTCCACTTGAGGGAAAGCTTACTTTTCAGACTCAGAGGACAAAAGGTAAGTTGCCTCTCAATCTGTTCTACCTGATATATACTACTAGTTAAGTTGTATTTTTAATTGTATTATTTCATTGTATTTTTATTCTATGGCTGCACTTGCAAAATTTACCATCTTCTTCAGTATGGAATCAAACAGCATGGCAAAAGACAGAATTGGGATGGATTTCAGTACTGTGGGTGAAATCTAGAACTATTGCTACAACAAGCCTTTAATAAGAGAGGTAATGTTCATTTTCCATAACTAAACTGCTCCTTATATATTGTTTGTTCATTATATTGTTACATGAAATCTGCAGATCTATCTCTCCTTATCACTTTAGAAAAGTGAAAAATTACATTGAATTTCAGAAATAATATGTCTAATTTTCATTCTTACAACCTGAGCGAATTCCTTTAACAAAGCAGAAGTCTTTGAATTTCGTATCTCTCAAGACTAGAAAAAATGCGCAAAAAATTAAGTTTTCCTGTAAAATGTCTTCTTCAAATTGACCCCTATAGCACTTATTTTTATCAAAAAGGGGATAATACAGCAGTTATAGGTCTGACAATTTTAATACATGGAGTTTTTCAAGCATACCATACCATTATTTATTAAGTCAAGACTGATCTCTTTATATGTAAACTTTGACATAATAATTTTGTTTTGCTCTCTCAATTCTTGACAGATAGGATTACATCAAAACTATTTTGAAAATTAAGCAGACATAAGTTTCCTTCAGCAATGTAAGTAAAGTAAACAGATCGTAGAGACAGTATTCAAATTTGAAAGCAATTCTACTTCAAATATAAATGAACTGTATTTTTAGATGTATTCATTAATGGAAGGTGGATATAAAAGCCAAAACTACATCTGTTCTTCATTGGAAATGCCAGTTTCACTATGCTTATATGCACAACATTTCATATAAAAATAAGTGAATGGTATTTCAATATAAAAGAGTAATTTTACCATGTCTATATCATACTCTCAAAAATAACATTATGCAAGAAGAGATCATACAACCACACATCACACCTTGCTAAACAAAATTTTCATAAAGAATAACCTATTCCTCCTTAAATTTTCCATATGTAAAAATACAAGCTAAGTTTAAAAACAAACTAGATAATTACTGCAAGTAAATCTGATTTGACCAAAAATCAGCACATAAAAAATGGAAGATAAACATCATCAACTGCTCATATAATCTTTGAAAGAGGTACTTTTACAGTAGTTTACATCATTCAACAGTTCACAAAAAAAAGGGCTGGTATCTGTAAGCAGGTTTAGAAGTCTGGGTAGAGCTTCATGGTACAGATATAGAATATTAAGTGAGCTGAATGTTGCCCTGAAAGTGAAGGTAAAACATTTATATTGGAGGGATGAGTGCTCAGAGGATCCCAAAACACTGAAAAAAGAAGGGAATCTGTATTTCCTTTGATCTTCCATTCAAAATTATTTTTGAAAAGAGAAAAAAATAGAGCTGTACCTTCGCTTACCAAAAAATGTGTCTTAGCTGTGCTCACCATTTATAAAATTTATATAATTGAAATTATTTTAACTCTCACACATCATGCACAAAGACATTTATGCACAATAAATAAAATAATAATGTCAACAAGCCTGTTAGGTTTCTCATGGCCAGAAAAACTCACTGCTGAATTTTCTGAAGAATCTCAAACCTTAGTTTATGTAGACTCTTCAGAGCCATAATTAAACCCTGTCAGGAAGTAATATAACACTGTTATTTGGAAGAAATTAGGTGGAAGAAAATAATGGGTTTGACTCTCCATTCTTACACTGGTTTTGTGCACATGTGAAGTGAAAATCATAGCTAACATGTCTGATTTTCCCAAATATGCAGAACATATGGAATGCAAAAGTTCTAATTATTTCTTCAGTGGATAATATGATCCAGTCATACTATATACAGTCATACCATAGCTGCTATCTGAATATATATTTTTGTCATGTTCTATGAGATTATGAAAGTACTGTAACTATATCAGAACTGTAAGTGGAATAACAGCAGACTAAATGGTGATAAAGCAGCTGGTACACAAAATGAGTGGGACTTAAATTTGAAAATATCCCTATCCTTTTTTGTGTGTGAGAGAAATGTAATCCAATTTGTAATTTGGATCTCCTGATGCTGCAGCTGCCATAGGAAAGCTTCCAGCATATTCTTCAACCACACTACTCTGCAGTTTAGCTTCTCAAGACTGAAATGAATGCTAATTATCTTCTTTATGAAATCCTCTCTTTAATAAAAACAATTCCTTTCTCTAAGTTCTTCCTTTAACAAGAACAGTGATCTTCAAAAGAGCTAACTTCAGCCTTTTGCCCAGTTGCAGAGATCTAGGAGATTTGTTACATTTTTGTTTGGAGAAGAGGAAATTACCAGAAATTCTTTCATAGGTGTTGACTTGCCAAAAGCAAACACATTTGGTCTTGAATTATTGGTCAACACACCTCATTCCCTTGTTCTGGCTACCTCTGGGGAAAAAATAAACAGACTAAATTTCAAGTGTTACAGATGCTTAATTGCACACTAATTCAAATTTCCTCTCAGTTGCTTAATTGCAGATTTAGACTTAGATACAGAGGCATTCTTGCTTCTCTAGTGAAAGCTGTGACCCAAAATAAAAATCATGACAGTACCTCCTTGTGCATCTGGCTCTTGGATTTTCACCTTACAGCTCTGAAATCTTTCTTCAATGATGGGTGGTCAGCTAATAGATTTTTTCTTGAAACTGAAATCAGGTATTCAAAAGCAGACTTCTGAAATCTGGCATTCTCAGAATGAATCACAGAGAGGAAACATGCTAGCAAACCTATCAGCTCCTACCATATGCTGACTTTCCCCAGCTTGTTTAAGGTCAGAGGTCTCCAAGAGGTAAAAGTCTTAAGTGAAGTTTGCTTCGCTTAGATAAATAAATGAGAATGATGAGAAAGAATTGCCTGGACAGTCCATTTTGTTTTGGAGAAAACAAAGGTAAACTCTCTCTGAGATCAGATTTCTATACAGCCTTACCCAATATTCTAAAAGCAGTAAAAAAGCTGAGGAAGAAAAAAGTTCTATTTATAGAGCTCCCAACTAGTCAGATATCATGGAAAACAGATCCTGAAAAATGCAAGGATTTCACATAAATCATATTCCTACCTACAGGAGTAGAGGTGTGATAAAAGCCCAGCACACAAGGCTGGACTCCTTCCTGGACTCTATTTCAATGATGTACCAAGTGCTTCAGCTGTAGTTCCACCCTGACATTAGAATTTCATTAGTTTATTATTTTACTCAGATGCCACAAAATAATCAGCCTTTGGCTGATTGTACGTATGCAATGCCAGACTAGATTGCCATACCCTTGAATTTGTCTGGAAAAATAAAAATATTTTACGAATAGTGTCAGTAATTAAATAATACTCAACACCATATTTAAGCAGTCTGTGACAGCTAATGACAGCTGCATAGCTGTAAGAGCTCATGCATTCTCAGAGATATTTTTAAACTCTGGCTGCTGAAATCCCTCAAAATTACAGAAAAACCTTCCTATTCTTAAAAATTATTTCAGTGCTCCAAAGATATCTGATGCCCTGCCATTTATAACAGATTCCAAAGCGCCATTTTTTCATAGTCAAATATATGTGTATGCACAAAAGCACATATTCAAATTCATGTACATATACTTGATTTATATATATTTACAGGGAATAATCCAGTGAAAAAGTGACTGCATAGGTACTGTGAGGAAGATTTCTCAAGTGAATTTTTCAAACTTTTCAGGATAAAGCCTAATCAAGACATCTCAAAATAAATGTCAGGAAAAATTAATATTCTACAGTATCATCTCACAAACATGCTGAAGTGATGGCCTATTTCATGTGGTTTATCATAAAGTACAAAATATGAATTATTTTTAAAAAGTCACAGCTCTCGAAGGCATAAATGGATTAATTTACCATTGACCTAGAAACTGCTCCAAAACACTTTGGTTTAAGTGTCACAACCTAATTATGGCACTTCATGAAAAAAAACCCCAAACCAATCAAACAATTAAAATACACAAGTCTTGCAGTGAAGGCAGAAAATATTTGAGAGCAGCAATGTTCTATGCTACTGAGCCTAGTGACCACACAAACTGAGCTACAGGTGCACCTGCAAGATCTTATCTAAAAGAGTATCTGACTGTGGATGGCATAACAACTTTACTGATTTCACTTAATTTGCCTTTTTTTTTTTTACTGAACTGAATAGATAGCAAATTTGCAATCAGACTTTAGTCCTGTGAAGACACATGGAAGTATAGTAAAGGATCTGGAAATCAATAATCTGTCATAGAGATGGGGGATTTTTAAATTTTTTTTTAGCATGAGGATTTTTATCAAGTAAAATAAAGTTTTAGTAAAATAAATTATTTTTCTACAGAAATGGACAGATAACTCATCCTTTTAATTTTTATTTTAGAAGTGATAAATAAGAACATGGATTTTTTCCATGAACATTTTCTTTGAAGTTCTGAATTGCCTTTTCTACTGCTTAAAATACACTAAGTATAATATTGCTCTAATAAATCCCTTCACAATTATTCTAGAGACAGAGTCACAGACCATGCTGGAGTCATGATGATTTGATTTAGTAATTCTGATTGACTGAAAGAGTGCAAACTGCTTTCTCCAGAAGGTTGTTTGAAGAGATAAATTCTTGGCACAGCCCACCAAACATAAATGCAAACAGGATCAGGAGCTGATGTTAGAGGCTATAATGTACCTCAGATTTCCCTCTTTATAAAGGAAAGCAAAGAGCTGATGTAAATTGCAGCAAAAGACAGACTATTGAGGGGAACATATATTTTCCCTTTTCCTCTATTTTTAGTAATAAGATGCAAAAATTCTTACAGATAAACATTGGATTTAAGTAGAAAGTGCCTATATGAAGAAGGAAGGGCATTTAAAACTAGATAATTCAATGAACTCTACCACTGGCTGAATAAAAAAAGATTGCTATTTTACAAAGATTAGAGATTAAATTTGACATAAATACATTACTGATAGTTTTATGCTTCCAGAGGTTTAAGCTTCCCTCTAAAAATTGCCTTTGAATGATAAAAAAATTGTAAGTAATGGAAGGATAGTTGGTTTCAGAGATCTGTTATAAATCTCCTCACAAGACAAAAGTGAGAGAGAGGATGAAACTTCACCCAAATCTCAAACTCGCAGTGGAGCTGGGCTGCTCAAAAGAGGGAATTCTACCATGCTCCCAGTCTCAGGAGATGAACATACACACTACTGTCATAAGATGTGCTGATGTGATTTATTTGAGACACAAATGTTGATGTTGACAGCTTTACTTCAAGCAACAGATGTCTATATATGTGTATTTAGTGTAAGTTATTAATTTCATTCTTTTGCTGAGCACAGTTTAGCAGACATTTTGCTTTTGGCTTCACTGTTCATCACAGTGCTAGCCAATCTATCCAAGGTTTCAGGCCAACAAGGGGCCATACTATGTTTCCAAACTCTATGAGATACAGAATCATATAATTAACTAGGTTGGAAAAGACCTCTGAGATCATCAAGTACAACCCATTACCTTGTCAACCAGACCATGGCACTAAGTGCCACATCCAGTCTTTCTTTAAACACCTCCAGAGATGGTGACTCCACCACCTCTCTGGGCAGCCCATTCCAATGCCCAGTGACCCTTTCCGTGAGCAATTTCTTCTTCATGTCCAACCTAAACCTCAGCTGGTGCAGCTTGACTCTGTGTGATCTTGTCCTGTAGCTGGTTGTCTGGGAGAAGAGACCGACCCCCACCTGGCTACAGCCTCCTTTCAGGGAGATGCAGAGAGTGATTGGGTCTCCCCTGAGCCTTTTCTCCAGGCTAAACATCCCCAGCTCCTGCAGCTGCTCCTCACTGGGCTGGTGTTCCACACCCTTCACCAGCCTCATTGCCCTTCTCTGGACACGCTCCAGCATCTCAACACCCTTCCTAAAGTGAGGAGTCCAGCCCTGGACACAGCACTCAAGGTGCAGCCTCACCAGTGCTGAGTGCCAGGGAGCAATCGCTGCCCTGGCCCTGCTGGCCACACGGTTCCTGACACAGGCCAGGATGCCACGGCCACCTGGGCACGCTGCTGGCTCACGTTCAGCTGCTGTTAATCAGCACCCCCAGGTCCCCTTCTGCCTGGGCACTGTCCAGCCATCCTGTCTCCAGCCTGCAGTGCCACATGGGATTGTTGTGGCCAAAGTACAGGACACGGCGCTTGGTCTTGTTGAACCTCGTATCATTGGATTCATTCCACGGATCCAGCCTGTCTGGGGCCTTCTGCAGAGCCCTCCTACCCTCCAGCAGATCAACACACACCCCCAGCTTGGTGCTGTCCGTGAATTTCCTAATGGTAGACTCAATCCCCTCATCCCAGTCATCAGTAAAGATACTGAACAGGACTGTGCCCAAAGCTGCTCATGGGGGATGCCACCAGGGACCATCCACCAGCTGGATGCAGCACCATTCACCACCACTTGCTGGGTCCAGCCATCCAGCCAGCTCTGAACCCAGTAAAGGGTGCACTTGTCCAAGCCATGGACTGCCTGCCAGCTTTTCCAGGAGTGTAGAGTGGGAACAGTGTCAAAGGCTTTGCTGAAGTCCAGGTACACAACATCCACAGCCTTTCTCTCATCCACCAGAGGGGCTACCTCATCATAAAAGGAGATCAGGCTGGTCAGGCAGGACCTAACCCTCCTAAATCTATTCTGGCTGGGTCTGATCCCCTGGATGTTCCCTTGAGTGTGATCACACTCAAGATGATACATCAAAGCTGTCCACTGAGTTAATCTGGAACTCGTGTTCCCAACCACATGAAACAGAGGTTCAATTACTAACCTTAAATAATCTTCCGTGTCAATTACTAATATAAAAGTATGGTAAAGAAAAGCAGTTCCCATAAAAATGCAAAAGAAATCTTTTTCTTTATCAAAAACCATACATTAATGGTTTTTTATTTGCTCAGAAGTGTCAGATGTTATTAATAATTTTCTCCACATATTATTTATTTTTATAATAGAGTCATAAGAAAACAATAAAACCCACTGCAAATAACATGCATGGAAGAGATTCATCTGAACCCACTGTATGACATTAGAGAGTCAACATAGTCTTTATCAATATAGTTGTATTGACAGAGGTTAGCTCAACTTAGGGCAGCTGGACTCACTCCTTCAAAGAAATATGCTCTCCTAGAACCTGATTTGGGACTGACAAATCTTGGCCCTTACTCTGAGGGCCAAGGTCCTGTTTATCAGGTCCTGCCATTCAACAAATCGAGCCTACATTAGTGTTTTGTTTCCTGTCAGGCAATCTGAAGCAAAATCCCTGTTGTCTCAACTCACTTTGGTTTGCATTGTGATTTCAGAGTGCACTACATACTAATGGAGACATAAATACAAGAATCCAGAACAAGTACCTTCCCTTGCTCCTTGGCTAGGCTCAGAGCACCTGCATATCCCTACAGATACCCACACCCTCAATGCATTTCCAGAGCTACTGACATCCCCTCACTGCCCTTCTCAAAGCTTTGCTCAGTGCCAACAATGTTGAGGCCGATGTTGTAGACAAAATCATTCCTCACACTGTGCCACCACGATGCATGCAGAATACTTAATCAAAAATAAAAATAAAAATTAATTTATACTTTGTTAGACCCATCAGTAGGAGTAACACATTTCACAGGAATAAGCACTCTTAGTCATGCAGAACTGTAAAATTCCTCTTAGTGTAAAAATAACACAGAATGCTTAAATTTCCATGAATCATTAATTTTAATTCTTCCAGTGAAAATACTGAATCCATATTCTTCTCATTAGTTTACACCTTTGAGTGAATCACAGTTCAACTGAATTTTGCCAGCTGTCACTTTAAAACAATCCTAGCCTCATAGTCCTCCCTAAATGTTGTGCTAAGTATAACTGCCAATTGAACATTGAACTACACAGGAAGAGATGAGGCAAAATAAAATTTATTTACTAAAATCAGTAGTAAGAAATTTAGGATTTAAAATACTGTGATGTATACTAACACTACTGCATTCAAACTGAAAATACAACCTATAAAGAAAGGTAAAAATATTACTTTCATGTTTCTATCACATTAATTTCCTACAAAAAGACATATCTGTAGGCACAGTTCCTCATAAGTTCCTCAGCAAAAATTTTATTCACATCTCAAAGTATTTAAAACCATTAAAATCACTTAAGCACTTTGTTTCTTGCCTTAAATCACAGGATAGTTCAATATGCCAACTATCTTGTGTTTTCTGCCTTCACCTGCTTTATTTCCCTGCTTTAAGACAGATGTAAGAAAAAGAAGTTTTCAGACAGATCACCCACCTTTCACCATCATCACCTGATACTGTTGTATAGGGAATAAATTATGAGTATCAGGCAGGCAACAGATCCTCTCACCTTACAAATTTCTAAACAATGCATAAAAAGACCTTGAGGAAAAAGTGCATTATATAAAATAAAATTAATACTGTTCTAGGATGGTAATGTTCCCTGCTTGGTCCAATGTGTAGCAAATCAAGAAGGCAGTGGCAGTAGGATCTAGATCTGAGACAACTATTGGGAATATATTTGAAATGTGCAATGAAATCAGCCAATTACTTACACTCTCAGACAGGGATGGGGAAGTTTCATCAGTGCTGCATATCAGGATTGGTAATACTCATCAGGGGAAAAACCTTGTCATTTCCAACAGATTGTCATCACAATTTATACGACGATGAGAATATTCCTCCACAGAGAAATAAACAGTCTGTGCTCTCTCAGAACAGGCTATGCCTATATTGTTTTGGTCTTCCCTATAAAGAATGCTTATTATCTGAAACTCTATACAGCTTGTATTCAGTTGGACCAACCAATATCAAACCAACATACATTAATGTGTAATAATCCTTAGTATCCTTAATTGTCTGGAAAGCACCAGTATATTTCTTTATTTTCCATGCAAATTATGGTAAAATAATCCAACACTGAAAGCTCTTCTGAAATTGAGGCAGAAACATGGTTTTCTAGCTATGATTCAGAAACTGTACCATGATCCTATTTCTGGAATAGGAGGAAAGCACTCCCATTGCTATTCCTCCTACTGGTCCCCTGCTTTTATTGGTCATATCCACTCAGCTGCAGAATAGCAGCTCTGGTTTTGCTCCACTGCTTCTGGAAGAAAAAGAAAAGGTAGTTTCTGACTTTATCTCGTTACATTGCAAAGTAGAAGTGGCCACACTCTATATGACAGGAATTCCACATAGGAAAGTTGCACTGACTGCTCTGCTTGGTTACTGTTTAGTTTCAACAAATAAAATAATGGTATTATGTAGAAAAAAAAATGTTTTTATGAGAAGCAAAAGCTACATGAATATTTACTTGAGACAAAGACTTCAAGCTCTTTCTATTTTGTTGTATCTATGTATTTAAAGATCCTGTATTCTTCACTTACTCTAATTATTGTATTTTTTGAGCAAGCAACACACTTCACAAAGTCTCTACAACTGAAAAATACCACAGACAGTTCTGTGCTCAATTACTTTTTAAATTGATTTGGAGTTTTTTTTGAAAGCATGCGTTATGTATGTGCATACAGTTAGTTTTGGCTTGTGACTTTTGGCAAGAAAAATTAGTTTTCCTGATTTCTACTACTGAAATCATGCTAATTAGGTTTATCTTAAAACCATAATGGTTCTCAGTTTTTCCTTGTGTTTCTTCCTAGAGGAGGATGCAGATGTTACCTATAGATCAAAACAGCCAGTTAATATTCAGTAAAGTCACCCTTCCCAGTTCACTGCATGCAGAGCAGATTCATAAAAACTATCAGACCATTTTATTGACTGGCTGGAAAAACAAACAATGGAAAATATCGGGCCATGCACACTACTGATTTTTAAGCAGGAGGAGGGTAAATGCTGGGGCAGCCCCACAGCTGGGGCAGCTCTCAGCCCAATTCCAGCTAAAACTCAGAAGCCAACCAGAAAACAAGTACCTTTTCAGAGATAGCCTATGGAGGACAGGTGTGGATTGGGGTTAAAACACTGTCTTTATGAGCTCTGATGGCCACAAATTACAGTTCTCTGTACACACAGAATTATGCAAAAAGAAAAAACCTGACTCTTGTGAAAACAAAATTATTTCTCTAGATACTCAACTCAAGGCACATTAAATACTTCACAGTAACACATTTTTAACGTGTTTTAGCTGAACACTTCAACAATGTTCTTATTTTCCTGTCAGACTGAATAATTCTGTTCCACTTTTGGACTCCAAGTGACATATTCTCACCAACTTAGTAAAATGATTAAACTTATTAATTGTCAATATAGCTGAACTGATTAACAAATGCTCACATTCTCCATTTTAGAAACAATTCCACCAGATTAAAATTATTGTAGGTTCATTATGCATAGCATGTTTTAATGCATAAAATTTTCAAATATTTATCCTTCAAAATTTTATAGCTCTGTACTGAGAATAATATTAATATTTTCTATTACTGTCAGAAAAACACTGCATTACCAGGTCTGTATTTGAGCAGAAAAGTTCTAGGTTTGTTCTCACTAAACTTCCAATAAAAATACATATCACAGAATAATAAAAGAAATAATAGTAATTAACACTAACCTTGAATGTGAGAACATTTGTCATTTATTTCCGAATAAAAGAGCCTGTAAGCATATTTCTCACAATACTCCTCCGAAATCCTTAAATTCTAAAATGATATAAAACCCACTTGTACAGCTATAAATATTTCCAAGGTATTTGCAATGCAAATCACTTTATTATTGTCTCTTGCCTTTGACACTGCCCAGATTTTTTAAAGACTACACAGTAAAGCACTGGTCCAGCATTACTATTTTCTGCCACTGTTAACATGTCAGAAGTCTTTAAAAACTACTTCACTGTCAGCCTTCCTGCCACTGTTATTTATATTCACTAACACAGCATTCAAAGCTTCTGAAGGCCACAGCAACCTACATGATGTGCACACAATGTCTGCCACAGCAACCCAGCTACACAGTGGATCCTGTTAAAGCTGGCCCTTCAGTGATGCTCACCATCGTTACTGCTACAAGCCACCGCTTGGCTTCAACTCGCAGCCTTCACAAAGATCATGCCCCTAGAACTTCTACATGATGTTTCTGAAAAATATGTACTGTGCCAGTGCCACAAATAAGAACAGAAAAATCTTTATTTAGACAAAACTAAGGGAGTAATCTCACGCCTGGCAGAGGGCTGCTGGAAGGAGCTGCCCACATGCTCAGCCAGCTGAAGCTCAAGGTAAGATCAGATTCCATAGCTCTCCCATGGATGAGGTGACACAGGCCTGAAAGTATACACAATTTTTTGGTTCTCTTCTGAATGTGGCATATTTCCTACATGTGCAAGTAAGTTTGCACAGAGTAGGAACAGAGTCACCCAATTTTACAAGAATTTTATTGTGGTATGAAAGGTGAGATACAAGGTGACTAATAACACATCTCCATCACCTGGAATTTTTAATTTTTTTTTTCATAGCAATGGGTTATTTCTGCAAAGAAACTTAAGAGCTGTTTTGTTTGATACTAAATTATATTGCAGTGAAATATGTGAAGCAACAAAATAGTGGAAAAGTCATGGCCTACTAAACAAGTGTAGCATGGCATACCTACTATCTGTATGCTAATAAATACAATTAAGAATTCTAACAAGATACTTTCTCTTAGAAAAGTGGCTTTTTGTTTCATTTACTATTTTCATATAAGATAAATGAAAGAAAATAGAATTAATGAAACAGCATAAAACAGAAGTTCTGGGTAGGTATATAGATAATTTAAATTACTAATATAGATATTAACATCATAACTAATGAGTATATATAGAATTTCTTATAGAACATGGAGGGGTTTTCCACAGGGCTCAAAGCAAATTGTGTACCAAAAAGTAACATTTTTACTTGCATTCTGTTAAACCACTGTCTTTTAGTAACTTTTAGTTGCTAAGAAGTTACAGCCAGCAGAAATCCTTATAGTGGTAATAGATATGTTTTATGTATAGAAATGTTTCCCAGTTTCCCAGTAACCCAGTTTCACACTTTTGATCAGCAATGCACTTTTATAAGACTTCATAGTATATTTACAATTTTATGTCACATGAATATTTTAGGATTTCTCTGCAGGTTTTTTTAGAAGGTAATTTTATTTCTTTATTGACCTTCTTATAGTCAGATAACTTTAAAAAATTGCTTTAATCTCCCCAGGTTTCAGAAAAGACCAGCCCTCACTTTGCTACTTCTTAGCAAAAAGGAACTCACTCTAGTTGTCCTAGGAGTGCATTTACAAAACCCACATCTCATCTCACTATAAAATAGGCTAGTATTGCTTCCAACTCTTTAAAAGTTTTTGGTTAACATTTATGGAAACTGTTCCAACAAAGTGCTGATTTCAAAGCTAAAGATTCAGCCGGAACCATGACACCATGCACTGCAGCAGTCTGAGGATGCTTTTTCCTTCTCTACTGCACATGCCTAGTTCCTAAGAAGGAACCTACTGGCAACTCCTTTTACTTTCCATTTAGGTCTGTGCTTAGCTCTAGGCTTTGGATGTGTGCTTAGCTTAATAACTGAAATGTGTAAGAGCTAGAAATACTGTTCATAGAAAAACAGTCTTTTTGAATTTGAATTCTGTTGAAATCAACATCATGTACAATGTGAAGATACTTGGTATGTTCAGAAGTTGTGCATGTTAGTATTCACGTGTTACTGTATACAAGCAATTTAAGAAAAAAAAAATTATTGGATTTGACAAAGACCAATATAAAGTTAAGTTGCTTTCAAATGACCAAAGCAGTATTAAAAACCTTCAGAGGCAAAATCTCAACTTTTAAAATTAATCCTTTGTGCTATGTTTTCATAAATAAAGGAACAACCCTCAAGACCCCAATAAAAACAGATTGAATAAAAATATTTTTTCAGTGAATCAATGTTCCCAACAACCAATAATCAAGTTAAAACTATCTCCTTTCTAATCCAAACTTTTCCACCTGCATCATTACTAGATGCATATAACCATTAAATACAGCAAAATACATGACCAAGCAAAGAGCAAGACAATGATACTACTTTAATTTTGCTGTTTACAATGTTCATGAGAGATGCTCACTGTGGGACTCCTGGAAGCTAATTTATCCACCTCAAGTAGCAGAAACACTATCTTTTTATTAAGCTTGAATGCAAAAATAAATTTAAAAAATCACTGCTTTCTTTTATACAGCTGCAGAAGTCTGTCAAGGTTGGCACACAAAAATTGAGATGAAACACAGAGATATTGAAATACAAAGCACTAAATTTTGGTATTGCCCTGGTTATTATAAAGTTAAATCTTGTTCATAACAGCATTACAACTCCTTTGTTTTGGAAAATATATAACTTCTTTATACAAGCCCCTCTCATATACATTTTTTTCTATTTTAATTGCTTTAATAAAATAGAGTCTAAGGATCAAAGCTTACGTTTCTTTGCATTATAGCAGGTGGTTCAGGAAATACATTGAACCAAATCATGTTTTGAACATTTGCAGAGTTTCAGGACAAATTTCCTGAGCAGAACCTATTCCTACGATAGGAGTATCATAGCTTCTAGATAGTCACAGATATTGATGTAATTAGGGACAGACACTGGAGCATCAAGAATCTTAGACAGTTAGTCTTTCAAACACTAACTGATTATTTCTAGCCCAAGTGCTTGGCTAGATGCAGACTGGATGGGCCAGTCTGACTCCTTGGCCACCAGAATTCAACTTGGTCTTTTTTTCCTGAGAATATCAGTGAAATGCTGATAATATAGTTACAACTTGCACACCTGCTTTTTTTGCTTCTTTCAGTACCATTTTCATTGCTGAAAGAATTAATATTTTGTGTTATTGAATCAACGCACAATTAACTGTTTAATCATTACATCAATGTACAAGGAAATCGGTAGCTTAATCACTCATTGCCGTCCATCAATCCGTGTTCAGGCCCTCATCTCACAATTTTTGTATTTGTTCAGTTTTGAACATGCTAGACATTGCTTTCACTAAGATTATTTTCACGTATTTTGGTTAAATACCAGTGTACATATTTCAAATTAAGAACCTGTCCTAAAACTTTGAAAGCTACTTAAACAAAAGAGATTCTCTGTCTCAAAGAGATTCAATGTAACATATAGAAACAATAAAATAGGTAGGAAAACAAAAGTCGAAAGTACTCTAAAACAAATCAAAATAAGTAACAAGAATCATATAAAATCCTTCTCAGCAATAATTACATTTGTAAGCAAAAACTGAAGCAACTCAAGAGGGAAAGAGAAGGCAGTGCAAACATGGTGGTCTAAAGCCACAAGACAAGGAATGAAGCCAAGGCAAGAACGGCAAAGTTTCTTCACATCACTTTATATTGCACATATATAAATAAATAAATAGAGAAAAGATTTGAAAAGGACATCACAGGACAATACAGACTCTCTTCTGTTGAGTTTTTTAGTTTTTGTTTTACTTTTCAGGGATTCTTTTAGCACCGACAACACCAAGCTGTTCTAGAACACAAACACATACTGTCCAGAATTAACAGCTTTACATTCCAAGGTCATTTAACTCTACATTGTTATTAAAATATCCAGGATACAACAGGAAATTTAGTTCTACTTTCCTTTTATTTAGTGACCCCTTAGCTCAAAAATCTGCCAAAGAAATAATTTTGAAAAGAGAATTTTTTGCATGTGGGATAATGTCTACAGTAATCACAGGGATTGCTAGTAGCAATAATACATATTGTCAAAAATATATATACTTTAGTACTTACTTCCATAAAGTATCACAAAATAAGATATTCAGTTTGGTATCACAACCAAGCATCCTAATTTTTGTGACTTTTTCAACTCGACATACTCAGAAAGGTATTCTTTCTGTGTTTAAGAGCATTGCTACAGGAGGCTGTACAGAATATTTAGATGTCAATGTGTGAAAAAAGTAGTCATGCTGTAGAGGAACAGGCCTGGGGCACTCATGTCTCTGAATCACTGCCAGAATCAGCAGCTCCTCACTGTTAGGAGGAGGCCATTCTTTCTGCACAGCCCTCAACTATCATTTGACACCACTGTAAGAAGGGCAAGACAGTACAATTAAAAACAATGGATTTAAAAGGAGACAAGAATGAAATGCCTATTATTGGGCCTAAAGAATGCTGTACCTGGATTTTGTAATAGAAGTTTGCTATTCATTTTATAATCAACTTTTATGATCATCTTTGCTTCAGATTGTTTGTTCTGGTCATATATACAGGGTTTATTACATATTAAAGAATCCCTCTACAATAGCATAAGTATTAAAAAAGACAAACTTGCTGGCAATCAGGAGAAGGAAGGATATTTAAATCCTAACTGTATCAGAGGCTGAGCTGAAAAAGCTGTTGCCACTTTAAGTTAAGGGAGTGTTTGATTTGCCCTGCAGGGCCAAAATGCTCTAAGGACCATCTGGGGCAGGGGTGTGTGTGAGGGTTTTTTTATTCTTGTTTAATCTTAGTGTAGGATTACATAGTTTCTCAGAGCCAAGATACTGAAGATTACTTATAATGAACTGCTACTGGAAGATGGTTGTAATTACTGGTTTGCAATTAAGACACAGAGCATATAATACATTTTTTACCTATAGCTAAGCACACAACCTTATTTACCTGGATGAGGCAAATCTTGGCTTAAAATTGAGAACCTTAATAATCCCACTAATAGATTCTGCTGTTTTATCAATTGCACATGTATTACTATTCATAGGAATCAAATTAAGCATCAGCTAGAATGAAATTACATTCAGGATTAATATTAAAGAAATCTAGACAGGTACAACATAGGAAGTTTTTAAAATATATTTTGTATAACATGACTTTGGAATTTCTGGTAATTTCAACAGAGTGCTTACCTAAACTAAACAGAAAGACAGTGTAGGTCCATGTAAGGAACTATAAATCTAATTAATTGCTAGATGATATTATTATTGGAAAGCACAAACAATAGCAAAATCACAATAAATGTAATTTTGTGTTAGTATAGGAGCAATTATATGCTGATTTTTTTAAGGCAGCAAACTGACTGTGATGATACTGATTTTTTACATTTTTTTCTCCTACCTATACAAAACTAATGAATACATAAGCTTCTTAACATATTAGCTACTCTTATTCAAAGTTTACCTATCGCTTTAAATCCTTTCAGTTTTATTCAAGTTCACTTACCTGAAAAGTATAAAACCGGGTCCCATTAGGAGGATGCACTTTAGGAGAGGCAGAGACAGTGTTCATATCCGAGAATATCATTTCTGGTCACACACAATACCATCCACAGAGAGCTACAGATGCAGAGCAGCGTGCTAAGCTCGGAGACAAATCCTTTTATACATTTAGGGAGGCAATTGGACAAAATTCCGTCTGCCCCATCCGTTCAGACGTACAGTGACAGCGCTTTGAATTCCTCACTCCTGCATCTGTGAGCTAAACTGTGAGGTCATTGCTCCCTGACCTCTAGCTCAGCTAGCCCCTTGTAATATGCACGATGAATAAAAATTAGAAATGCCAAAGAAAAGAGAGCCAGAACCTACAGTACATGGAGCTTGTGCAGAATCTGGCAACGCTTTGGACCTGCCCATCTGTTCTCAGTGATAATCACCTCCCTCCACCACAGCCTTGCAAAGTGATTATGCTAAGCATCCCAGTTAACCAATAAAACACAGTTTCATTTCAAGCAAGCGTGCACAGTGAAAAACAGAGGACCTCTTCTGACTAACCTGAAGCATGCCTCGTGTTCGGTTTCTAGCTGTATTTGATAACAACGATAATTTTATCATTTCAGTTGCTGACAGCTATGTTAACACATACAACTTGCTTTAAATAACACAAAGGTGGCTTTTTTGTTGTTTTAACTGTCTTGCCTAGAAAAAAAAAAATAAATTGTGTATTGCTCTCCAAAGTAGTATTTTTTACATTTCTTAATTTTTGGTGCTACTACTGGAGATAAATACATATTTGTGAGACTGTTTACAGAGCTATAGTCAGTTTAAATATAATACACATTATAAGCTTCTCTTTTGTATTTTTTTTTCTAATTGTTTTTTTCTCATCTTCAGTCTGAATGTCTCTTGAAGAAAGGTTTACCTAACTGCTAAGTATAAGTTTGGAATTTTATTCTGAGCCTTACTGTGCTTAGCAAAGCTACAGACCAACAGGTTAATTCATTAGCTATACACAAGATGTTTTAAAGAAGTTATTTTTTTAAAGCTGATAATACTTGTGAACACCTGCACTGAACATTCAAAAATCATTCATCACATCTTTTCTTCAAACACATATTGTTTGAACTACATGAAGATGATAAAGAAAGTAATATCCAAAGAACTTGGCACCTTTCAGCAACGAAAAATAAGTGTTCAATACACAAAAAATTGAAAAGTAGGGTTACAGAAAAGAGCAAAACTGTAAAGTGGTTGCAAAACTAACTTTGCATGTTCTGTCAAGTACTTTGTATTTTATTCACAAGGTTTAAAAGAGACAGAAAAAACACTTAATAAATGGTACTTTCAAAAGGAGCTTGTCAAAATTCTAAAAGCCTTGTGAGTTGCCAGGCTGCCTATGTTTTTTATTCTGTTTTATCCTAATGCTTTTAGCAATAGGAGATAATGCAGCTTCTAAAGTAAAATGACTATGAAATGAGTTGGAAAAGATGCAGAGATGTCTGTCTGTTTAAATGTGTCAGAGTGGTGCATACTGCAATAATATTTTGTAAGCCAAAAAGAAAAAATCTTCTCAGATCCTATTCATACCTATTCATAACAATTTCTTATAATTATCATGTTATGGCTTCTATAACATTTACAGAATCAAGGCAAAACTACTGTCTGGAACATTTTCTTAAGACTTAGATTTCAGATTACAGTGTATTCTCCCGTCTTTGATTCCTCTTGCAGAGGATCTAGATGCTTGTATTAGCAAAGAGGCCCCTCAGCTGGTCAAATGAAAGATACCAGTTTGTTTATAATCTGAGTAGAGTATCTTTTATTATGAGCTGATACTTTCTTCTTTATAATATCCCTACCAAACACGTGCTATTTCTCCACAGTGCAATGAATAAAGTTTCTTTTATGGACTTTTAAAATGGTTTTCCCTGGAAGAGGAAAGAAGTTTACATCAGAGTTTCATCACCAAATGCATCATTTGAAGAATTCAT
The DNA here is from genome assembly GCF_051311805.1 of Agelaius phoeniceus. Classification (NCBI taxonomy): domain Eukaryota; kingdom Metazoa; phylum Chordata; class Aves; order Passeriformes; family Icteridae; genus Agelaius; species Agelaius phoeniceus. Next base: position 34,102,150 of record NC_135269.1, on the reverse strand, counting down.
GTGCAAAATCCCGCGTACATTCCTCCATTAGACAACCACTTTCACTACTCAGTAACTATTAGCTTGAACTTCTTTTGCTTCAACTTTCATAACTTTTAATCCTTGTTTCTACCAGGGATATAGAAAACTCAGTTCATTTTCTCATACTGGCATGTGCTAAACCTTAAGGTAGTTAATTCACAGTTAAACCCAACTACTTTAGTCACAATGCCTTTCATGACCATCACACTATAGCTGTATTTAGACTTGCTAGTTCCCTATTTGTTCCTCTAGGACTGCACACCTTTTTTTAGATTCAGCCTTCCACTGGGAGCTCTTACTGGGATCGCTGTTCACCATGTCTTGGCTGCCTGTTACTTGAAAAATGCTTTTCAAAATACTGTTCCTGGTCTTTTATCTGTTGTTTTGGCTTTCCTGCCTAGGTGAAGAAACTAACTTCCACCTGTGATGAAAGGTAAAGACTATGAATTTTCTTCTATCCAACTGCAATACAGACATCATCATATTCTTGTAGCGTCCTCATGGAATCAGAATGTCATTTTGGTGTAACTCTCAAAATAGATTGAAAATGTTTGTTTACAGCAGGTTTTTTCTGAAAAATATGAAACAAACCTCCTGTCAGGAAGCTGTTAGAGCACCATTAAATTCAGTAAAGCATGAAGTGATGCATGGCAGAATGAGTGTTCACAATTACAGAAAGAGTCACATTTCAGAAAAGCCAGTAGCCCCAAAGCTGGGATTCAGCAATCTCCTCAGAACAAGGAGCTGGAAACAGGTCTCCCACGTCGAATTGAATGCAACAATGACTAAGGAAGGTATCAAGGAACATGAACTGAAAAAGAGCAGAAAACGGAACTGAAGGAAAATGAAGAGACCCAACAGGACAAACAGAGAAAGACACCTAAAGACCATGACTACAGCTCAGTGGATGCAAATTCAAATTCTTCTCATTCAAATATTTGCTCCCATGAATCTTCCAACTAATGATTTAATTATTCCATAAACTGAGACTTGTAGTGGAGGAAAAAAGAAAACCTCCTGCATGAAAAGAAAAAGTTCTACATGCTTAAAAGTATGAGATACAGCAATGCTTCTGAGATGGCTTTAGTTTCAGTTACTTTTGAATGTGTGAGTTATCAAGCACTGAATCTGTATCATATGAATTATTTTGAACTACACATTTTAGTTAGATACTACTCTCCAAAATTTTCAGTGGGATTACTTATTTTTTAAGTGAGTTTTTTTATGTGTAGCCTATGATTTTTGATATTTCATACAAAGCGTGAGATATTTTATATATTTATTTATTGATTGATATATAATATAAAAAACCAGTAAGTTACACATCCAAAAGGAAGGCATATATATTTATATATTAGATGATTATGTAAAGTACTTTGAAAATTCAGGGACACTAATATACAAACCCTTCTATTTCTGACTGCAGAGACAAGATGCACTTTTTTAAATTGATGAACACACTTAGCTTTTTAATGTGCTAGTGCTTCTGATATATAGTTTCTCTTCAGACTATGTAGAACAATATAAAGCAGATGTTTTGAGTTAAGATTTAAATCATCAGCTCTTATTGAATTAGGTGAGCAATTATCCAGAAACAAGGACTTTGTATCACATATTACTCTTATTTCTGTCTCTATTTCTGTCTCTATCAGGGAAAGCCATGTTAAAGAAACATGTCTTCCTCCAGGAGCAGTGTGAGTGTGTGATTTTCAGAACATTAGAGAGCTTTCACATTAAACCAGTAGACCTACTTCACAGACTCAGAAAAACCCTACTAATCTTCCAATATTGACAACACTGTAGTTGCATTGATGATTCTGTATTATCTTCTGTTGTAGACACCAAAATAGAGGGAGTATCAGATGATATGTTACTCATCTGGCTTAAAATATCCTGATTTTGCTTTAAATTGAAAAATGTTAATGTTTAAAGAGTTACGTTTTCCAACAATTAATGGCTGGAAATGATGTTAAACCTTTTCCACAGTTCAGAATAAAAGATATTCAATTTCATATCAAATTTTAATGACTATCTTCTTCATGAAGTCACACATGAAATCAAATTGGTTTTTATATCCAAATTTATTTACAGTTCTTTTCAAGCTTATTTAATGAAGTTCTATGCCAAAAATATTTCTTCTTTCCCCCATCAACAAAGCAACACAAAACCAAAATCTGAGGAATATACTTTAAAGAATGTATAAAACCCACACATATGAAGCTTCAGAAAGTAACCATTTTCAGCTGGTATAGCTCCCAGAAAGCAAAGTAGGAGAATTAAAGACAACGAGACATAGAACAAGGAAATTCTTGCTCCCTTTCAGGCTCCTAGTACTAACAGAAAATTTCCATCATTGGTTTTGCTGTTTCTGAGTATGCAAATACCAGCATGTACCAGGAAGTGTCTCACAAGAACAAGTGCTGGTACCAAGGCAGTATGAACCTATGAGCCCTATTTTAACTCTGAACATAAGGATTTGTGTAACCCTTGACGACAATTACACTGCAGGACAAACATATCTTCCATTAGAAGTAAAAACTATATAGTTTAGCATGTCAGAAATACTAAAGGATAAAATGTGTCCCAGAAGGTTTATTCTGTATGATGGCTTCCCTTTCAAGCATGAGAACAATGAGAAAACTTTCACAGGAACTGCAAGTATGAACACAAATCATTTTTAAAGTAATCTTGCTTTGTTGCATATAGTGAAATATTTTCATGTATTGCATTTACTTTGAAAAAAACAGTCAAAATCAATGAATCAACTTCAAACTCTTATTACCATTTTTCCTTTAAATGGCAAACTTGAGAATTCATTTAACTAACATTAAATATCTCTAGCTATGAAAAGTCAATAAAATTAAAATTGTTCATTCAATATCTAAGCCAGTTTATGAATACAGAATATATTTTGTATAACCTATCAAGTATGCAGTCCATATTCAACAAATATGGAAGGCAACCATAATGACACTAATTCCAAAAGATACCATTTGATTGCTTGTGCAGGAGCAAATTTCCCTTTATTTTGTATTCTGGACAAGCAAACAGCTAGGACTCCTGTGCAGCACTGCTCTACAATATTCTGGTCATCACAGGTGTAAGAATTAATTCTTCCACTCTGAAGACGTAACAATTAAATAGTTCTATATCTGAACCCTTTCCACATGGTTCAACAAAGCCAGGATGGAATATTCAAAGCACCATTCCATTTTTCTTGAAACAATTCAAGTTCCCAGCACTGGATCTATGCTTCGTCTGTATAACTCAACTATGAGTAAATCAAGATTGCATTTGAGGCTTATTAGGCAATTGAAATGAACCTGATATAAACACTGGTTTTATCTATTTTTAAGTTATGTGTTGATGACAGTTACCGACTGAATCTAAAAAGGAAATAGAATGAAAACTTAATGTTTATATATAGAGAAGTATACTGGACTTTAGGTATAATGTGAGAGTTGAAGGAGGAGAGGATGGAAGAGTTGTGAGAAAGTGTAGTGAAGCAAACCACAAAAAATTGAGAGGTTTATATCTGAAAATTAATTAATATCTGATTTGAAAAGATACTAATTTTCTCTTCTCCACAACTCTTGGGTTTCAACTGTCAATAGCACCGATATTAAGCTATATTTGCTATATATAATGGTCCTCTGCCACTCACTTTTGATGCCAGGACTACATTTCTGTTTTCTGACATGACTACAGATTTCATGACAAAGTCTAGATGCTCCATGGAATCAAAGACAATTTTTTAATGTAGAATCAAAGAAGTGACTGCCTTTATGAACATTTTTAACATTTTGGTCAAATTTAACATTAACTCTTGATGAATCAAGACCAAAACCTCCAAAGTAATGTGATCCCAGACAGTAGAAAAGATACAATGTAAACAGTCAACTTGTTATTTCACTATGTGTCATATCACTTGGGTGTCAGTTTTGCTATTCATGCTTTAAGTTTATTATTTTGCAACATTATACACAGTGGTATCACAGCACTTGGCAAAATACGAGTCGTTTCTTATCAGCAAATGTAGAATCTAAATCATGTGCATTACTGCAAAGGATCACAGTACATTAAGGATGAGTGAAATTAAGAAAGAACATAAGATGATAATCATTGCCTATGTATCATCATCAGCAGAGTGGCTTTTTCTTTTTAAGTGAACATCTTACATTATCTGTCTCATCCTGAGGATAAAAATAGGATGAAAGCCTATGAGGGAAAAACAGAAGTAGAAGATACAAGTTTAAGATAATGTGTTCAGGCACTACAACTTACTGTGAATAGATATCCTCTCTAACCTTCCTATCCTCCCTTCAGAAAATTCTTTTTTTTTCCTAACAGTATTATTTTATTTATTTTCATTCTAATAACTTATTTTATACTGCAATTGTTCTGCAATCTTTACATAGAGATATATCCTGTTCTGGAAGTATAAAAAGTGTTCAGAGAGTAAACTACTAATGAAAATGAGTAACAGAATTTTATCTAGACAATAAAGGCTGTCAGGAAAGCTTGTGCCAAGGCAATTGTCTTTGTTATTTATTTCTATTCCATCTGGAAAGTATCTTTTGTCATAATGAGTGATGCAAGTTGCTAAACTGCTCCTTTGAGTAAGGACTTACAGAAATGAATCAAAAGCTAAAATTCATGACTGATTAGTCCCATACTTTGCATGGGAACTGGAAATACTCTCTTGAGTAAGGATTGTGGACATCAGCAGGCCTTTGCAAAAGGAGCTTTGTTTGTTTACTTTCTCCATTAAAATTTCATCATTTTTCTATACTGTCAGTAAACATATTTCTTAATGAAATGAACACAAACTTGAAAAGTAAGAATAACAAGAATAAACCCATAAAACTACATAATCATGCCTTCTTTCACATTGGGAAAATATTGAAATAGTACTGATTATGTAATGGAAGTCTCTTAAGTAGATTTACCCTGGTAGCTTTTCTGTCCTGAAGGAAAAAGAGCAACAATCCTGAATCACAACCCTTGGAATTGGAATCTGCTGAAGAAGTGTTAATATTGCCAGTCATACCCCCAAAAGCAATAACTAATTGAATTGTTTAATCAATGACATCTTTAATCTAATTTTCAAGAATGCTCAGTCTCTGAATAGCCTATCTTAAGTCACACCAGCCCTGCTGATGCCATTTTGAGCATTTAGGTCTCACTGTTGTACACTTAATAGGCAAAGCACTTGGAGTGACTGAGTAAGTTTGAAAATGTCAGACCCATTGCTCCAACTTCATTCACAAAATGTAGTCTCCTAAGGACAATGTAAAATTCCCTTTTATAGCTAGATACAAGCAATAAAACCTTTTATTGCCTTTTTTTTTTCTTTAAGTACATAGCACAAATGAGTAATATTATATTAGCTTGAAAAGACATCAAGACTTTGCTATGGTGCACATTTCTCCATTGTCATATATATGGCCTTATAAGTGGTCATGGCAGAGTCTCTTCTAAAAATGTACCCTATCTGTGCTTGTCCTTAACCACTTGATGCCATTTTCCCTTCTAAAAGTGCAGTGGCAGTGTTTGTGTACTGATACTGTCTAAAATCATCTTTCCAGCAGAGAAAAGACTGGAGACTATAAAACAAAACAGTCAATACCATCCTGAGGGCAAATGGCTGCTCCAGATCTTGACTCAGCACACTTTCATTTCCCCTTAAAAACTATTATAAAAATATAGAATGATCCAGCAACTGCATAGTTATATTAAGTAGAAGGAAACGTTGCATTTTTCTGTGAAAAAAAAATCATGACATACAAATATAGCTGAAAGATACTTTCTCAGTATAAAACCTTCACAGGATAAAACCACCATTTTCCCCATCTTTAGGCTGAATGGTTTCAAAACTTGCTAAATCCCAAAAAAGGACTTTCTAAGTCTTAATCTTCATAATAGTCACCTTTTTGTAAACATGCTTTGGAAAAAAAAAAAAGGAGGATAGGATATTAAATATTTCTAAAACATAGGAAAAGTAAAAGTATTAGCTATTTCTTTTCTGCATTCAGTCAGGATGACTTCAAAATTTATCATATAAGTGACTAAGCAGCATTATTCACGATTTATCTTGCCATGCATCTAAAAAGTGCCATAAGTAGAGGAATGTATATGTTCTTAACATTCTTAAGGCTTAACCTGTATCTCAAGGTAGAAAACTGAGATGAAGATGGATTGATGATCAACAAAAATTCGTGCCAATATTAAATGAAGATAGAACTGCTATTATTAAGGATCACAGTCTAAAAGCCTGCCCTTGGGCAGGAAAAATAGCTACTTGACAAAAGCATAAAAATGTAGTGAAACCTAAATTAAACACTGTGATACCGACAGGGTACTGCTCTCATCTAACAGGACCTTGTCCCTTCTATATGGGAGAAGATGACTATTGCCTGGTGTTCTGCACTCACAGCTCATTTTGAAAATGCTTAAAGCTTAGTGGCATGATTATAAAGTTTTTAGATCAAAAGAAGAAAATTATTCATGGACAGAGAATCTCCGGTGGAATGAGAGCAGATGGAAAGCTGGGAATTATGCGGCTGCTATTGAGCAAGGACACATTGAAATCTCCTTGCCAAGGGAAGGTAGCCTTTGCATTTCTTTCTTTCGTGGAAGCAATGGCAGAAGTGAACCTTGGCATCTTCTGCTAGGCTTTATTTGCAGTGGAAGAGACCGTGTCTCTTGTGTGTTCCCACAGGCTCCCTTTACAGTCAATAAAGACAGGCGCTTTCAAGGGGCACTGTTTCTGACCTATTTTAGATGTCTATTTTAGTTGGAGATGAATCACCCTACAGAGGTGGGAGGCAGTAAAGACAGAAATGCCTACGCTCTAGATATCTGAAGTTAGGTGCAGTGAATCCTACCCTGGGAGCCTGAACTGAATGTTAAACAAGTTAACAAAACATGGCAAGAAGATATTATAATCAGTGACAAAACCCCCACCACTGATTAAGTACACCCAAGGGAAAATTACTATCAGAAATAATTTTTCTATAACTACATGAAGCAAAAGTAAAACGACACAAACCCTGAAAATGGCTTTTCCTATTTTCCTGAAACAAATTATGTGAAAAGCAACATCTGCAGCAACAAAGTCACAGTCACATCCAGATTGAGTCTGCTGCTATAATCACACAGAAGATTAACATCCCAGACTAAGATACAAAAGACTGTGGAGCATGGCAAAATTAACTGCAAAATTATTTATGTTTTATTAAAGGATATAGTGTGACACAAACAAGTTAAATCACATCTACAATGTTAAATAATAAAGGAATCTCAGGCCAGGCAATTCCTAATTCCTAGTACTAAATATATGCTTATTTCACATTCACTGCAGCATGGAAAGGTTTCTTATGAGCATTAAACAGATATTACAGACATTTATTACAATTCAAAGCTCATAATTTTTTTAGAACTTCACAGAGTTTCACATATAATATTTCATGCAATTTCATGCAGCAGCTTTAAATTTTGATTAGTGTCAAGTAGTGGTAATGTTAATTAGTATGTTCTTAAAGTGGCACAGAAAATCTTAAAACAACTGCAGATCACTATATAGTGAACTTAAAATGTATACAAAATATATGCACCTGTGGTAAATGGAATAGAAAAACCATATTTGTCATGTGTAGAAAATTCTCCTAACATTAGTGCACTAAGAATTTTCTTTTGAAGGAAAGAAAAGGCACCAAAAAAGAGCCAACTACAGGTTTACCCTGCATTGTCCATATAAAGATTTATTCCTTTCCTGAGTCTGATGTAGGACATATTCTCAGCAATATCTTATGGGAAAAATGGCCATAGGAAAAATTATACATCATCTTTCATCTTCACCCACTGGCCTCTCTTCTCTAAAGAAAATAAATATATACATTTTTAGTGTAGCTCCTCTACAGAAGGTACATTTCACATAAATACATCCTGGTTTCTTTCATCTTTAACTAAACAGTGCTAATCCTGACAGCCTCTCTTTAGTTAAAATTTCCTTCTTAGCCCTGATCATTTTCACTATCTGTGTCTACATCTCCAGATAGTAGCTTACCACGATGGAATATATCTTGTTCCTTCTCTGCACAGCCAGATGGAAATCAAAAGGCAACATTTTATCTTACTCCTACTCCCGTCCATTTACCAAGGCGCCTAACCTTCTAGCTGGCGCATGGAAAGCGGCACTGGAATTGCAGTTAAGTGTGGTTTCCTAAGATTGAACAACATTGCACCTCAGAATAAACAGGTAGCACATAAAGCAAAATGGACCAGCACAAATACAATTCTAACTCAAAGTTTTCAGACACTGACCAAGAAAGATATTTTATTAAACGGCAGAACGGTTTTCAATATTTGCACAGTCTGTTTAAGTGAAAAGATTGAGATGACCATGGACGTGGTTTGACAGACAAGCAAGATAGAACAGTTGGGAAAATAAATTGCAGATGAGTCAGCAATTAAAATAAAACTTGTGAATTTATTTTTAAAAAATTTCTGATGACTCATTCGCAATTATCTCCCCATAAGCTTCCACTATATACACTCTGCCTTGTAATATCTGCACAGATGAACTTTGGTTTATGTGCAAATTAATGAAGATATTTTATTGCTTCATGTGTCTTTGAACTGTTCACATATTAAAATAACCAGTGAACTCTTAATTTGCTTTATAAGAACCTTCAAAAATTCTTCCTAATCTCTGAAATTTTATTTTTGCACGTAATGCATATGAAAGGTAATATAGTAAAAGGTTATTAGAACAAAATGAAGAAAAGGTTAATAAAACAAAATTTTCACTTTGTAACACTGAGTGCTATACTTAAATTTAAAATGACACATTTGATCAAGTTCCATATTTGAAAAACATCCCTTTTCATGAGGGCTAAAAATTAGCTTTTATACATCAGCAACTTAAAACACACACAAAACTCTTTCCCGGATACCCTTTCAAATAACTCTTTTTTAGTTCAGTTCTTTATTGCTTTAGTTTAGACAAAGATCATCCTCTTAAGCAATCCCATCCCAAACATTACTGTGTTTCACTGTTACTGCCCATTTCTAGAGTTGCAATTAATAGAGCAAGAAAGAGGCAGGCATAATGTGTCAAAGCTAAAACAGACAAGGTAACAGAGTTGGCATGGAGGCTGTGACACCATTAGAGGGAAATGGAGAGCTATATTTATAGGAGTAAACTAAATGTGCTTGGGAAAGTTCCCAGTTGTTGTGGCCAACTGGCACAGTAGAGTACACAAATATGTTAGTCAACACTGAAGTGTCCAAAGAGCCTGCATGCAAACTGCTTATTGGGAATGGTCCCTGCAACAGTCCCATTGCCACACCATAAATAGTAACTGCCTGGAAAAAGTATAAATTAGTGTGAATGAAAAGTGTGCCAGAATCTGGGCCAACAGATTACTACAGATGATCGTGTTTGACCATCCAGGAACATTTCCCAGTACTATCTGATTTACTTGCATATAAACATGCTAAGCCTTTCCAGAAGGTTTAAAGTTATGGAACACAATAAAAGATTTTATGCATTTCCAGTCTTGGTGTTGGAAATCATTTGGTGTTTAGGGAAATTAGAGATAGGATATGAATGATCAATACCAACCACTTCGAAAACTTCAGTCAAGATAAATCAGACTGGATGCAGCGTCATAGTTGCATTTTTGGCTGAACAACATAACATTTTATTTGGGAAGAGAATGCAGATTGGTACCATGGATAATGGTTACTTTTCATTTCACTCAGTTACCTCTAGCTGTTGATATTGAAGGCCGCTGCCTTTTGTCCTGCTGTTTGCCTGGGAGAAGGGGCTGACCCCACCTGTCTACAACCACCTTTTGGGTGGTTGGAGAGAGGGAGAAGGTCACTCCTGAGCCTGGCTGAATGACCCTAGCTCCCTCAGCCACTTGTCGTAAGTCTTGTGCTCCAGACTCTTCACCAGCTCTGTTGTCAGTCATTCTCTCAACACACTCAGCCCCTCAATGTCATTCTTTAGTGAGGAGCCCAAAACTGAGCACAGAATTCATGGTGAAGCCTCTCCAGTGCTGGGCACAGTGGGAAGCACTTCCCTAGTCTTGGCTGGCCACACTATTGCTGATCCAGGCCAGGATGCCGTGGGTATTCTTGGCCACCTGGGCACACCCTGGCTCACATCAGCACCCGCAGCTACTTTATCCCTGGGCCACTTCCCAGCCACTCTGCTCGATTTTGCAGCACTGTCTGGGGTTCTTGTGACCCCAGAGCAGGACCCAGCACTTGGCTTTGTTGAAATTCATGCAACTGGCCTTGACCCATTGATACAGGCTGTCCATGCTTTCCTCTTATTCTATTCCAATCATTAAAACTGTGTGGTGTGGCTGTGGTTCTTATCTCATGGAAATAGAAAGGGGTAGTTTCACAGCATTTTTGGGTTGGCTTGTTTTCTTGATTTGTCAGGTCAGCTCATCATGAAAATTTTCTAGATTAATGTATTATGAGACTTACTTCACATTTCCTAAAACGTACCATAATGAATTACTCTGGATGATGACACTCTTTGTGACCTGAAACGTTTTCTCCTGAAAAGGATTTAAAACTGACATTTTGATATTGCTCTTTAAATAAGAAAATACTGAATTTCTTAGGTCTTAAAAATAACTTAATGTTGCTAACACCCATAGAGAAAAATCTGTAGTTCTCTATATTGCAATGGCATCCCAGTGATTCAGTCTCTTTTCTTCTGTGCAACCTGAGATGAGGTTGTTTCTTACTTTTTATTATATATCAGTAATTCAGATTGACACTGGAAAATTATGGCCAAAACTACTAATTTTACATCCAGCGTGATATTACATGACTGAAGAAATTTTGTCATTCTTACTGGGAATTCCTGACAACGGCAAGCCTGAGATGGTCTCAAGTGTTAAGAATGGAGACCATGTGTCAAGACCAGCTCTTGATTATCTGAAAATTAAGATTTACAATTATGACTTGATCAGAACATACAAGTAATCTACAGCAGAAGCAGCATAGCATGCTCCAGAGAAGCATCCAACTGCTATAGACAGAATGCAGGGTTTTTCTCATTCTTCTCCCTTGCCACACTGCAGTATCTTAACAGCTATAATGAGTGGTACAGCAGAGTTCAAGAGACAACCACAATCAGGAAGCGTTCCTGATGTAATTACCAAAATACAGATCATATTCAATCTAGTGGACAGAAGTACTGCATAAAACTGCAGGTGTGTCTACTTGAAAAAACTGAGGTTTTATAAACTTGATTTATTTTTTTCAGTCTGCTTGTTTCAAAATTATTTCACCCTTCAGCAATATGCAGCAACAAGCAGCTGACTCTGGAGAAGCAATTTTTAATTAAAACCTGTTTCTCCCCCTTTTTGTTTCAGTTAATGATTGCCAGGAGGGGTTGCTAACCACAGGCCCTTTTCAATACATTCTGAGCATAGTCATATCCTATCACCTTCTACAGAAAAGATGGGTGCTCAGCATCTGTGGTAAGTGGGAGGACATGGATATTCCTCTGGCAGCTGAGCTGTGCTAAGTGAAAAGTCTCCACTGATAAGTCTTCATTTTTTAATTAGTTCTTCATTAAAAGAAATTACTTACAGTAGCGAATAAAACTGCCCTAAAATCTAGAAGTACAGAATGGAAATTACTCTGTCAGTTATAGGAGTAAATAACTTTTGACAAAATTTTCATTATTTCACAATTTTCAGTGTTTCCTAGATCAAGTCTTGAAGGTGTTACAGTTATGTTCTCATGATAATTTACTTGATGACTGTTTGGGGATGTATTACCTAAGCTGGGGCTAGGATCATGTGGCTAAACTGAGAGCACTGAATGTTTTTCCTCGTTCATTCCTTTAAGAAAAGAGTGATTAATTACAA